>NC_047052.1:56455802-56781516 GCF_011762595.2 Tursiops truncatus | reverse complement strand
GATCTCCAAATTAAAAATCACAGCAGAGAGAAATTTCCTTCAAGTCATCCAGCTGGTTAGAACAAGGCCAGGAAGTGTAATCAGGTGGTCTGACTAGAGGGTCCATGCTCTTGACACTGCTCCAAGGAAGGGAAAATAGTGCCCATTTACAATTTAGCTTAGACCACTCAATTGTCAGGTGTGTAACATACCTGTGAACAGATCACAAATCTTTAACCCTCAAAACTCAAGGATGACGTCTTTGAGCATTCCAGAGGCACCTCAGCATCCGATAACTAAGACAGGAAAGGCAGTCTGCGGGCCAGAGTATGAGTACAAAGGGGAGAGGGAAATACTCCCCGAGACCAGATTCCTACAGATCTCCAGCATCACGTCTCTGTAGAGGGCCCTCCCAGCTGGACCAAATGCTCCCATACCATCTCCGTAAAACTCACAGACAGGTCCATGAACTTGACCAAGCCTGTAACAAACCCTTTAATCTCCAGTTATGCACATTTAATGATGTAGGAATTATTATGACCCCATGTTCTTTAATTTTTTTTGTTGAAGTCAAAGGCTACAAGTTTCAACAGTGGGAACAAACAGTAAATGAGAAACTGTTGACACATGTGCAATGGAAATATACAGCATTGACCTGGTCGTTACATCTTTGTACAAATAAAAACAAATAAAGGGAATATTTGCAAGTCAAACCACTGACGACATACCTAAATAGACACAGATTTATTGAGAGGCAAGATTCTTTCTCACAAGACATTCTCTATATTTTGTCATCACTAAATTAAGTCTTGACCACTATGTAAGAATTTCCACTCTGACATAACTGATTGTTTTCGTTACAGTGATTTACATGTATATAAGCCTTCACCTCAAAGCTATGACTTATTTCTTGTTGTAGCAAACTGTATTTGTTAAAGAAATTTGAACTTCCTCAACATTTAGGTATCATTTAAGTCACTGTGAAGAAGAGTTAATATGGCATGCTATCATTTGAGCTTCAAAGTTTGCCCTTGGCTAAAGTTTGAGGCCTTAGATTTCGGGAGGCTTCCTATCATTCCCAGAAATGATGAATGGCTCAGTGCACCTATTGTTTGTGTAAACAAGGTGGCTTATGCTGCTAACCTGTTATGCTTCTGGAGGTCTAGAATTCTGTTATGCTCTAGACAGAGTGCCCAATAAAAATCATAGGCACTGAGGTTCTAATAAGTTTCCCTAGTAGACATTTCACACATGCAGTCATAATTCATTGACAGAACTTAAATTAAGCACTCAGAATTCCTAAAGCTTGTCCCTGGTTTCCTCTGGACTCCAGTCCTTGTATCTTTTCCCTTGACTGAGATTGCTTTGTATTCTTGTGCTGTCATAAACCTTCGATGTTCAGTATAATATGCTGAGTCCTTTGATGCTTCCTAGTAAGTCATAACCCTGGGTAGTCTTGAGGACTTTCAACACAGTCATTCCTTATGACTTTTAAAGTCTTATAGATCTGTCCATAAAAGCCCATATAGTTTCTCTTTGTGGTCAACATAAGTCATATACTGTGCCAACTATACACACAGTTTTGTGTAAACTCTGTGAGGGAGGCAAACATAAAAATACACTACTGTGTGGCCATTCACTAACACACATATATTGAGTGTCTACTGAGGAAAATAAAAACGTAAAGTGAACAGAATCAGACAGTGGCTGGATGTGAGAATGATAAAAGAAAAATGGCTGTGAGGTGTCTGGCTTTGTCAACAAGACAGAAGATAGTGGAATTCACTGAGATTGTTTTTTCAGGCACCTCAAACACAATGTCTAAAACCAAATGCCAACCTTAGCCCTTTTCTACCTCCCTGCTTCCTCAGAGATTATCTATTATTTCCTACAAAGTTACAAGAGATGATGCAACCATTGAAGACTGAGTTTGGTTTCTCACTCAAACTGAAAGGATGGCCAAGATGTACTATAAAATGAGAAAGGGGGTTACAGATCAAATGAGTATTATTTGATCCGTTTTAGTAAAAATGAATAGTGATCAGGAAAACAAAGATTCATACTACAAGAAGGAATCTAGGAAAGTGATAAGGGTATGGACTCTGCAGCCAGCCTAAATGGCCTCCAATCCCTAATCTCATACGTTGTAATGACTGTACAATTTTGGGCAAACTCCTTAATCTTTCTGTTCCTCAGTTTCCTGATTTGTAAAATGATGATAATGTTACCTATCACATAGACTTGTTGCAAAGGTTAAGAGTTGATGTGTTTAAACATTCAAAACAATGGCTGATATACAGTAATACCACGTTTGCTTGCTCTTAGAATTATTATGGGTGCATCCTTATGGTGATGGTCTTGGCCAAACGACACATGCATAAACTCAGTGTATATGAATACACAGAAGGTGTGGAAGTATGAACAGAGGGTAACAGACATGAGAAATATTCAACCTGGAGACACAGATTTGGGGGAACTCTGTAGATCACTGAGTATAAAATGCATTGAGTGGGAATTAACTCACTCATGGAACACATCACAAGTGAGAAAGCAATGGCCTTGGATGGATCCTGGGAAGCACATTGTTTAATACATGGGCTAAAGACACAGACTCTCTGAAGAAGGGTAAGAATTCACAGAAACCAGGAAAGGACCTTCAAGTCAGAGAGGTGGGCAGCATTCCAACAGTGATGGGAGGGCGGGAGGAGGAGAGAGGACAAAAGGGAACTTTGTGAGACCTGCTTAAGCCAGGCAACCATGGTGGAGGTCATTCTTTAGTTGTCAGTGGAGCGAAAGGGACATGATGGGGTGAGGACAGGCAGTGGACAGAACAGTCACGCAGGGTGTATCTGTGAGAGAAAAGAGAAGGGCAGAGCTCAATACACATGTAGCGCAGAAAGTGCTTGGGGGTGAGGAACACAGGTATAGATTGTGAGGACAGAAGGGGATTCAGAGGGAGAATTTAAAGACCAAGAAGTAGAGGCACAAAAGAAAGACAGTGGCCCTATACAAGTTAGGGAATATGGGAGAATGTGTTCAACAACAATGAGGAAGACTGATCCTGGAAGACGAGTAGCCCATTCTCCTTTGAGGCTATAACAAGCCTTAGAGAGCTCAGAAATTTTACACACAAATCTTCCCTGGAGAACACAACTCTGAACAATCTGCAGGTTGCCCAGTTTTATTTTCTTGAGAAATATTTGTGGATAACAACACAGAAGATGGCAGGTCTTCCATTCCTCCAGATACTTCAGGATTTCTATTCCAGTATCAAGATAAACCACCAGAGAACCACTGACTTTGGACTACACAGTTTTGCTTGTTTTCTCAGAGTCCTTCTTTGGCATCATAAACTAGGCAAAGAAATAGAAGATGTGTAAAAGAACCAAACGGAAATCAGACAATTGAAAAATTCAAAAATCAAAACGAAAATTCACTGGATAAGCTCAATAGTAGATTATATATGAGAAAGAAGGAATCAGTGAGCTCAAAGAGAAATCAATGGAAATTAATCAATGTGAGCAACAGAGAAAAGCAGACTGGGGGAAACAAAAAGATGGGAGCCTGAGAATCCTATGGAACAAGAACAAGAGAACAAAGGGCTGAAAAAACTATTTGAAGAATAGCTAAAAAGTTCCCAAATTTGCCAAGTGGCATACACCACAAAATGTGAAAAGCTGAGCAAACACCAAACAGGACAAGCCCTCCAAATTTTATGACAGGTTACGTCATAATCAAACTTCTGAACTCTATATACAAGGAAAAAACACTTTCAAAGCACTTGACATAAAGGATACATTACAGATAGGGAAATAATGAGTCAAATGGCAGCAGATTTCTCAACTGAAACAGATCAGATTTCCCATCTGGAAGACAGAAGGAAATTACTTACTTGCCTTTCAAGTACTAAAAGAAAAGAACTGCTGACCCTGAATCTTATATCCCACAAAAATATCCTTTGGGAATGAAGGAGACATAAAGACATTTTTAGATGAAGGAAAACAAAAACATTTTTTACCAGAAAATCTGCAACAAAAGACAGGCTATAGATTTTCATGGGGCAAAAAATTTAAAAAGAAACTGTTAATGGAAGAAACTTGAGATTTCAAGAAGGAAGAAAGAACAATGTAATGAGTAAAAGTAGAAGTAAACAGACTGTGCTTCTTCTGAGTTTTGTAAAAATTGTTTGACAGTTGAAGCAAAAAGAACATCATCCAATATGGTGTTCAGTATATGAAAAGGAAATACTTAAGACAATTATATTAAAAGAATGGGGAATGTAAAGGTACCCAATGGAAGTACGGTTTCTACGTGTCAAAGTGCTAAAGTGTTGATACCGTAGGCTGTGATAAGTTATGTATGTACAATACAATACCTAGAGTAACCACTAAAATACAAGAGATATACTCAAAAACATCATAGATATATCAAGTGGAGTTCCTAACATTAAAGTAACCCACAAGAAGGCAAAACAAACAACAAAAAGTACCCCCTCAAAACCAAACAACAGAGCAACAAAAACATCATAAAATGGTAGTTGTAAGCCCTAAAAATATCAATAATTATTTTAAACTTAAATGGCCTAAATATACCAATTTTAAAACAGAAATCAGTAAGATGGATATAAGAAAATGAGCCAAGTATATGCTATTCACAATATTCACATATTACATTACTTCAAATGTAACAATATAGATAAGGTTGAAAATAAAATTATGGAAAAATATAAACCATGCAAACATTAACCAAAAAACTCAATAGTAGCTATATTAATATCAGATAAAGTATACTTCAAAGCAAAAAATTTTAGAGGAAAAAGAAAGCATAATGATAAAAGGGTTATTACACCAAGATGACACAGCAATCCTAAATGTGTATGCACCAAACAACAGAGCTTTGAAATACATGAAGTGAACACTGACAGAACTTAAAGGAGGAAGAGACAATTCTAGAATTAAACTGCAGGACTTCAACACCCCTTTCTCAGCTGTTGATAAAAATACGAGGCAGGAAATCAGCAGATATAGAAAATCTGAAAAACACCCTCAATGAACAGTATCTGGTACATACATATACAAACTCCACTCAATGACAGTAGGATACACACTCTTTTCAAGCAGCCTTACTGAACATTCATCAAATATCCTGGGTCATAAAACAAACCTCAAAAAATTTAAATAGCCAAATCAAACGTAAAAGAAATCAGAAGAAAGCACAAAATACTCCAAACACTGGGAAATTAAACAACATCCTTCTAAATAATCCATGGGTTAGACAGTCTCGAATAAAGAAATATTTAGAACTGAATGAAATGTAATTAGAACATAAGACAAGAAGCTAAAACAGTACTGTGAGGGAAATTTATAGAACTTAATGCTTACATTAGTAAAGTGAAAAAAAAAAACCCTCAAATCAATAACCTAAGCACCCACCTCAAGAAACTGCAAAGGAAACTACTATCAAAGCAAGTAGAAGAAAGGATATAATAAAGACCAGAAAAAAATAATAATTCAGTGAAATTAGGAAAAGATAGAGGAAAAAATGATATAAAGTGCTGGTTCCTTGAAATAAGAAAATTGATAAATGTCTAAGAAGATTGACAAAGATAAAAGAGAGTTAACACATTTCCAATAATAGGAATAAAACAGGGACTATAAGTACAGATTCTGCTGCCATCAAAAGGATGATAAAGGAATACTTTAAACAAATAAGAAAATTTAGATGAAATGGGACAATTCCTAGAAAAAGATAAACTATAAAAACTTATCCAATATGAAATAGATACTCTGAATAGTTCTATACATATTAAATAAAATAAATACATAATTAAAAAGCATCCAAAAGAAAAATCTCCAGGACTAAATGGTTCACTGGAGAATGCTACCAAACATTAAAAGAACAAATAAAACCAATTCTATACAACACACTGTCTTGTGAATAATACAACACCTGTTAACACATGTTAGGAGGCCAGAATCACCTAGACACCAAAACCAAACAATGACAATTGAAAAAAATATATAGAAAGAAAACTACATATCACTGTCACTCATGAAATTAGAGGAAAACTTCCTCAACAAAATACTAGCATATTTAATACTGTAATATAATATATAAAAATAATTATACTCCATGACCAAGTGGGGCTTATTCCAAGGATACAAGGCTGGTTCGACATTCAAATCTCGAACGTAATACATCATATCAACAGGCTACAGAAGAAAAAACACAGGATTCTATCAATTGATTACAAAAAAAACATTTGACAAAGTTCAACACTCATTCACAACAACAAAAAAAACACAGTAAATTAGGAACATGGGAAACTTTCTAAACTTGATAAAGAAAACTCTATGAAGAAAACCTTACAACTAACACCATAGTTAATGATGAAAATCGGAATGTTTTTCCCCTAATATCAGGACCCAGGCAAGAACATGTTTTCTCACTACTAGTATTTAACATCATATTGGAAATCTTAGCTAGTGCAGTAGGACAAGAAAAGGAAATAACAGGTATACAGATGGGAAGAAGTAAAACTGTCTCTAATTGCAGATGATACTTCTATGTAGAAAATCCCAAGCATTCTATCAAAAGAAACAGCAAGGTTGCAGGATAACAAAATAATATGAAAAATATACACATTTCTGTATACTACCAAAGACTGTGTGGAAATTCAAAGTTTAAAAATCAATGCCATTTATAATTACTCAAAAAACAAAAACACCTGTATATAAATCTTAAAAACATTGTACAGGACCTATTACTGAAACTTATAAAATAGTAATGAAGTAAATCAAGCCATATCAAATAAATGTACAGACATAATGTTTTCATGAATTGGAAGACTCAAAACAACAAAGATGCCAACTCTCAACAAATAAATCTACCAATTTAACTTAATTTCTATCAAAATTCAATACAGCTTTTTTTTCTGGTAAAAACAGACAAGCTTATCCAAAATTTTACATGGAAATTCAAAGTAACGAGGAATGTTAATCAGTTTTAAATAAGAAGACTGAAGACAGAGGACTCACTTTACCCGATTAAAAGATTTACCACATAACTAGAGCAATTAGTAAACCAATAATAGTACAGGACCAAGAAAAAGTCTGAGTATTAGGTCTTTAAAACCACATGAAGAAAAGGTTTGTTTTTAAAGAATCAAAGCCTAAATAGTCTAAAATGGTTCAACAGAACGTGCCCATTCATATGTGTATTCTTATCTCCTTAAATATAAAGGCATTTGATGGCTCAAACCAAAAAATTAAGGTCCTTAAGAATAGAGACAATGTTTTAGAACAAAGGAGATGTTCAATGAAAGTTTTCAGACCTGTCTAACTCTCTTTAAACTGGATAGCAATGAATGTATATACAAGACACATAGAGTCTAGGTTCTTTACCATGGAAACAAAACTATCCTCCTGCCAATTAACTAAGGAATCAATGACAAAGTGCCATAGCTTGGCAAGGAAGTCTGAAAGAAACATTTTGTAGTTCATTTTCTATTTTAAGTCTCTCCCTTCTTTTTTAAAAAAATTCCTGAGATAACACTGAAGTGTAAACTAAGAAGAAAGATGTAGCTGAAGGTTTTCCTAAGTGCATAATAACCACTGGGTCTCTCTCTTTGATGAATTCTCAGATGTAGAGTAAGGCTCTAGGTTGGGTCAATTTCCAATATGACTCTTTAGATGACAACTGATATCCTGCAATAGGTATTTTCACAGGGAAGAAAATTGTGGTGTTTCTCTTTGGTATGAATGATCAGATTCTGAGTAAGATGTTTCCTCTGGCAAAAGATTTTCCTCAGTGGTTACATGCAAAAAGTCTTTCCCCAATAGGAGTTCTTGAAGATTGACTGAGGATTGCCCACTTGTGAAGGTTCTTCCCACATCTGTCACGCTGACAGCGTTTCTCCCAGTATGAACCCTCTGATGCTGAGTGAGGGATGAGCTGCGACTGAAGGCCTTTCCACACTCACTGCACTCATAGGGCTTCTCTCCAGTGTGGATGATGGAGTGTCGAATGAGGTTTGTGCTCCAGCAGAAGGTTTTCCCACACTCGAGGCATTCATAGGGCTTCTCTCCACTGTGAATCCGCTGGTGCCTGGTGAGGCCTGACCTGCGGTTAAAGGCCTTCCCACACTCCATGCACTCGTAGGGCTTCTCTCCAGTGTGGATGCTGAAGTGCCGAATGAGGTCTGCCCGATTGCTAAAGGCTTTCCCACATTCTTTGCACTCAAAAGGTTTCTCTCCAGTGTGGGCCCGTTTATGCAAGATAAAAGTGGAGCAGTGGGTGAAGGCCTTTCCACATTCAGTGCACACATAGGGCTTCTCCCCAGTGTGAATCCGCTGGTGCCTCTTGAGGTATGACCTGTGGTTGAAGGCCTTCCCACACTCGAGGCACTCAAAGGGCTTCTCCCCAGTGTGGATGACATAGTGGTGAATGAGGGCTGCGCTCTCACAGAAGGCTTTCCCACATTCACTGCATTCGTAGGGCTTCTCCCCAGTGTGAATCTGCTGGTGCCACATGAGGTATGACCTGTGTTTAAAGACCTTGCCACATTCAAAGCACTCATACGGATTCTCACCACTGTGGATAATGTAGTGTCGAATGAAACCTGGCCTATCTCGGAAGGCTTTTCCACATTCTTTGCACACAAAGGGTTTTTCTCCAGTGTGGCTCCTGTTATGCAAAACAAAAGTGGAGCGGTGGGTGAAGGCCTTTCCACATTCATTGCATTTATAAGGCTTTTCTCCACTGTGAATCCGCTGGTGTTGTGTAAGGTGTGACTTGCGGTTGAAGGCCTTGCCACACTCCATGCACTTATAGGGCTTCTCCCCGGTGTGGACCATGTGGTGTTGAAGGAGATAAGTGCTCTTACTAAAGGTTTTCCCACACTCTGTGCATTCATAGGGCTTCACTCCAGAGTGAATCCTCTCATGTCGAGCAAGGAGGCGTTTCTTATTAAAAATTTTCCCACATTCGTTGCATTTAAAAATACTTTCCTCTTCCTGAATCATGAGATCATTACCAGATCCACATGAGTCATGGTCATGGACAGCACTTCCTGGAGGGACTGGCTCCTCTACAATCTTTGAACACACACCACCAGGTGTCCCTAAGCTGCCATATTCAGAGCTTGGTTTCCCAGGGAGCTTGCCCTTCTGGGGTTCTATCTCTGGTCTCAAGTGTCCTTCTTGCATTTCCAGTGATCCTTCCTGATCATTGATTTGGCCCAACTGGGAGTCCTCTGAAACTCTTTGTATTAGTTGTTGCTGGAATAAGACTCCCTCAGACAGGGCTGGCTCACAAGTTGTAGGTTCTGTGGTCTTGGGCTTTCCTTTGTCACCTGAAAGAAATTCAATACACAAAAAGATCTGTTAATAATGCCAACATGGAAGAAAGAAAATCAGTATTTCAGTGAAAAAAATGTAGATGGAAATAGTGTCTCTGTGTCTGCCACGTTTCCCGACCTCTGAATCCCAGGATAACAATTTCTTTCTTTCCTGATCCTCGGACTGTTGACACCTTGAAAGGGAGACCCAGAGAACTAGCTGGGTGAGAGGACAGGGGGCTGGAAAAAGACATGGTCAATTCCAGACTGGATAGTTATGCAAATAAGTAACTCATCTGGGCTCACAGAGAGTTCATGGTGAAGAGATGACTCAGTGCAAAGCCTGAAAGCCCAACTATGTGATCAGAAGGTTGGGGTTTTAAGCCATAAGATAACAACTAGACCTCCAGAAACAGAAGGAGGGCAGGAGACTGAGTCATACAGGCACTGATTTAATCAGTTGTGCTTATGTAATGAGACTTGGTGAAATTCTTAGGTTGGCAATATTTCATGCATATATTGCCATACATCAATGCCAGGAGGCTAACAAGTCTGAGGACATAGTAGCTTATGTTTGGAACCTCTCCAAAATCTGTTCCTAAAAAACATCTGATGCAAACCTATTGGACAAAGAATTTACAACAACCATCTTAAAAAAGCTCAAGGAGCTAAAGGAAGATACAGAGAAAGTCAAGAAAACTAGGTAAAAACAAAATGGAACCATCAATACAAAAAAAGAAAACCTAAAAAGAAATGAAAAAGAGGGAATTCCCTGGTGGTCCAGTGGTTAGGAGTCCATGCTCTCACTGTAGGGGGCCCAGGTTCGATCCCTGGTCAGGGAACTAAGATCCCGCAAGCCATGTGGCGCGGCAAACAAAAAAAGAGAAAAGAAATGAAAAAGAAATTCAGGAGCAACAAGTTCAGTAACTAAAATGAAAAACTCATTAGAGGGATTCAAAGAAAAATTTGAGCAGGAAGAAGAAATAATCTGCAAACTTGAAGACAGGACAATGGAAAATATTGAGTCTAAGAAACAGAAAAAAAGAAAAGACTGAAAAATAGTGAGTAGAGCCTAAGGAACCTGTGATACACCCAATGAATCAACATACTCATTAGGGAAGTCCCAGAAAGAGGAGAGAGAAAGGGTCAGAGAGAATATTTGAAGAAATAGCGGAAAACTCCCCAAATTTGATGAAACATCCAAGAAGCTCAATGAATTCCAAGAAAAATAAAGAGACTCACACTGAGAAAATTACAATCAAACTTTTGAAAGCCCAAGATAGAGTATAGCAAGCATGAAGCAACTTGTTACATACAAGGGGCACTCAATAAGATTATCAGCAGATTTCTCATCAGAAACTTGGGAGGCCAGAAAGCAGTGGTTCAATATATTCAAGTGTAAAACGAACAAAAAGTGTCAAGTAAGAATCCTGTATCTAGCAAAGCTGTCCTTCAAGAGGGGGGAAGAGGGACTTCCCTGGTGGTCGAGTGGTTAAGACTCCATGCTTCCAGGGCAGGGGGTGCGGGTTTGTCAGGGAATTAAAATCTCACATGCAGCTCAGCACGGCCAAAAAAAAAAGTGAGGAAGAAATTAAGACATTCCCATATATGAAGGCTAAAGGAGTTTGTTACCACTAGATCTGCTCTGTAAGAAATTCTTAAGGGAAAATTCTTCCAGGGTGAAATGTAAGGACACTAGACAGTAATTCAAAGCTATACCAAGAAATAGAGATCCTGATAAAGGTAAATACATGTGCAATTATAAAAGCTAGTATTACTTTGTAACTCCACTTTTAAAAAATATATATATATATATATATGTGTGTGTATATATTTATTTATTTATTTATTTATGGCTGTGTTGGGTCTTTGTTGCACACGGGCTTTCTCTAGTGGCAAGGGGGGGCTACTCTTTGTTGCGGTGCATGGGCTTCTCATTTTAGTGGCTCCTCTTGTTGTGGAGCAGGGGCTCTAGGCACGCAGGCTTCAGTAGTTGTGGCACGCGGGCTCAGTAGCTGTGGCACATGGGCTTAATGGCTCCGCAGCATGTGGGATCCTCCCGGATCAGGGCTCGAACCCTTGTCCCCTGCATTGGCAGGTGGATTCTTAACCACTGTGCCACCAGGGAAGTCCCGTGTAACTCCACTTTTTGTTTTTAAATGATTTAGAAGACTTTTTAAAATTGTTAATCTAAAGGCTACTATTATTGTAACTTTAGTTTATAACTCCATGTGTAGTTTCCTACATAATTTAAGAGACTAATGCATTCAAAAGAATTAGTAGTTTAAGTTTCTAGGCATACAATATATAAAGATGTAACTTTGTGACACGAACAATTGAAAGGGGAGATGACAGAGTTGTAAAGGATTTTTGTTTGTTACTGAAGTTAAGCTGGTATAAAATCAAATTAGTGTTAAAACTTTAATATGTTAGATGTCATTCCCATGGTAACCACAAATAGCTATAGAATTTAAAGTAATTCCAAAAAGGAATTTAAATGTTTCATTACAAAATATCAACTAAACACAAGACTATAACACAGGAAATGAGAAAGAAAAAAGCTATAATGCATATAGAAATCAAATATCAAAATGACAGAAGTCTCTCCATATCAGCAATTACTTTAAATGTAAATGGATTAAACTCTTCAATTAAAAGACAGAGATTATCAGAATTGATAAAAACACATGATCCAGAGACTTCCTTGGTGATCCAGTGGTTAAGAATCTGCCTTCCAATGTAGGCAACACGGGTTCGATCCTTGGTCTAAGGAACTAAGATCCCACATGCCTTGGGGCAACTAAGCCCTGGCACCGCAACTACTGAGCCTGCACACCAGAACTAGAGAGCCCACATGTCGCAACTACACAGCCCACGCACTCTACTACAGAGCCCATGTGCTACAACTACTGAGCCCGCGAGCTCTGGAACCCACGTACCACAACTAGAGAGAAGCCCACACATTGCAACAAAGAGCCCACGTGCTGCAGCAAAAGATCCCATGTGCCACAACTAAGACCCCACGTAGCCATAAATAAATAAATATTAATTTCTTACAAAAACCCACATGATCCAACTATATGCTTTCCAAAAGAGACTCACTTTAGATCCAAAGACACAAACAGATTGAAAGTCAGAGGATGGAAAAAGATATTCCATGCAAATACTAACCAAAAGAGAGCAGAGGTTTCTATATTAAAATCAGACAAGATAGGCTTTAAATCAAAAAAGATTACAAGTGACAATGAAGGACATTACATAACTAAAAGGTATAATACAGCAAGAAGATATTACAATTGTAAACATTTACATAATGACAGAAGATCAAAATACATGAAGCAAAGAATGACAGAATGGAAGGGAGAAAGAGCACTACAACAACAGATGGAAACTTCAACGTCCCATTCTCAATAATGGAGAGAACAACCAGACAAAAGATAAGTAAAGAAATAGATGACTTAAATAACATAATAAACCAACTAGATCTAACAGATACATACAGAACATTTTACCCAACAACAATAGCATACACATTCTTCTCAAGTGTACATGGGACATTTTCCAGGGCAGACCATAGGTTAGGCCACAAATTAAGTCTCAACAGATTTAAAAAGATATCATACAGGGCTTCCCTGGTGGCGCAGTGGTTGAGAGTCCACCTGCCGATGCAGGGGACACGGGTTCGTGTCCTGGTCCGGGACGATCCCACATGCCGCAGAGCGGCTGGGCCCGTGGGCCATGACCACTGGGCCTGTGCGTCTGGAGCCTGTGCTCTGCAGCGGGAGAGGCCACAACAGTGAGAGGCCCGCATACCACCAAAAAAAAAAAAAAAAGATATCATACAAAGTATGATTTGTGTCTAATGAAAACAAAAACTTAACATACCAAAACTTACAGGATGCAGAGAAAGCAGTGTTAAGAGGGAGAGTTGTAGCTATAGATGCTTCCAGTAAAAAAAAAAAAGACCTCAAATCAACAACCTAACAACATAATTAAGTAGGAAAAGAAAAGCAAACTAAACCCATACCTAGCAGTAGGGAATATGAAAGATTAAAGATAAATAATACAGGGGACTTCCCTGGCAGTCCAGTGGTTAAGACTCTCCGCCCCCAATGCAGGGGGCACGGGTTTGATCCCTGGTCGGGGAACTAAGATCCTGCATTCTGTGGCCAGTTTAATAAACAAACAAATATTTTTAAAAAGGTAAATAGTGCAGAGAATATTTTTTAAAAGGTAAATAGTGCAGAGAAAATAGAGAAAAATCAGTGAAACAAAAAGTTAGTTATTTGAAAAGATCAACAAAATTGACAAACCTTTAGCTAGATGGACCAAGAAAAAGAAAAGATTCAAAATACTAAAATCCGAGATCAAAGTGGGGATATTACTTTTGATTCTATAGATATCAAAACAGAGTATAAGAGAATACTGTGAAGAACTATACACCAATAAATTGGAAAACCTAGATGAAATGAACATATTCCTAGAAACACAAAACCTGTGAAGACTAAATCATGGAGAAATAGAAAATCTGAATAGACCTATAACTAAAAAGGGATTGAATTAATAATCAAATTCTCCCAACAAAGAAAAATCTTGGACTTGATGGCTTCACTGGTGAGTTCTAACCAAACATTTTTTAAGAAGAACTAAGACCAATCCTCAAACTCTTCCAGAAAACTAAAGTGGACAAAACACTTTTAAACTCATTCTGAGACAAGCATTACCCTAATAGCAAAGCCAAGTACACTACAAGAAAACTACAGAGCAATATCCTTTATGAACACTGATGCAAAAATCTTGAACAAAATATGAGCAAAACGAATTCAGCAACATATCGAAAGGAATATACACCATGACCAAATGCAGTTTATTCCTGTAACGTAAGGACAGTTCAACATATGAAAATTGATCAGCGTTAACACATCACATTAACAGAATGAAGGAAAAAGTCCACATGATAATCTCAAATGATGCAGTAAAAGTCTTTGACAAAATTCATGATAAAAAAAAAAATCAATGATGAAAGTCTGAAAGCTTTTCCTCTAAGATCTGAAACAAGTTAAGGACATCTATTTTCACCACTTCTATTCAACATAATACTGGAAGTTCTAGACAGAGCAATTGGCAAGAAAGAGAAATCAAAAGCATCCAAACTAGAAAGGAAGAGGTAAAATTATCTTTGCTTGCAGATGGTAGTTTATTACATGTAAAAACCACAAAAACGTCACAAAATAACTGCTGAATAAATGAGTTCAGCAAAGTAGCAGGATACAAAGTCAACACACAAAAATCAGTTGCATTTATATACATGAATAATGAACAATCTGAAAATGAAATTACAAAACAGTTCTATTTACAATAGCATGAGAAAGAATACTTAGGAATTAATCAACGAAGTGAAACACTTGCACAATGAAAACTACAAAACATTGCTAAAAGAGTTAAAGATGATGTAAATAAACAGAAACACATACCATGTTCCCAATATTGTTAAGATATCAATACTACCCAAAGTGATCTACAGATTCAATGCAATCCCTATCAAAATCCCAGCAACATTTTTTTTTTAATCTTTTGGCTGTGCCGCATGGCATGGGGGATCTTAGTTCCCCGATGACCGGGGATCAAACCTGCGCCCCCTGCATTGGAAGCCCAGAGACTTAACCACTGGACTGCCAGGGAAGTCCTCCAGCAAAATTTTTTGCAGAAATAAAAAAAAATCCCCCCTAAAATCTATAGTGCATCTGAAGAGACCCTGAATAGCCAAAACACTCTTGAAAAAGAAGAACAAAGTTGAAGAACAGAAAATTCCCGATTTCAAAACTTACTACAAAACTACAATGATCAAATACAGTGTGCTACTGGCATAAAATCAAATAGACCAAGGGAATAGAATCGACAGCCCAGAAATAAACCCTCACATACATCATGAAATGATTTTTGACAAGGGTGCCAAAACCATTAAACGGGGGAAAAGACAGTGTTCACAACAAATGGTGCCGGGAAAACTGAATACCTACATGCAAAAGAATGAAATTGGACCCTTATCTAACATCATATACAAAACTTAACGCAAAATGGAGAGAAGGTACTTCCCTGGTGGTGCAGTGGTTGGGAGTCCGCCTGCCAGTGCAGGGGACATGGGTTCGAGCCCTGGTCCGGGAGGATCCAACATGCCGCGGAGCGGCTGGGCCCCCGTGCGCCACAACTGCTGAGCCTGCGCTCTAGGGCCCGTGAGACACAACTACTGAGCCGGCATGCCTAGAGCCCGTGCTCCGCAACGAGGAGTAGCCCCCGCTCACCGCAACTAGAGAAAAGCCCATGAACAGTAACAAAGACCCAACGCAGCCAAAAATAAAATAAATAAATTTATTTTTTTAAAAAATGGAGAGAAGAAAACATAGGGCAAATGTGGCATGGCACTGGATTTGGCAAACATTTCTCAGATATGACACCAAAGGCACAGGCAACACAAGAAAAAATAGAAAAATTGTAGTTCATGAAAATTAGGAAAATTTGTGATCAAGACACTACCAACGGAGTAAAAAGATAATCCAAAGAATGTGACAAAATATTTGCAAATCATGTATCTGGAAAGGGATTAATAATCAGAATATACAGAGAACTCAAACTTAACAAAACAAAAAAACAGCCTGATACAAAAATGGGCAAAGGACTTGAATAGACATTTCTTCAAAGATATACAAATGGCTAACAAGCACAAGAAAAGATGTTCAACATCACTAATCATTAGGGAAATGAAAATCAAAACTATAATGAGATACCATCTCACAACCATTAGGACAGCTATTATCGGAAAAAACAGAATAACAAATGTTGGTGAAGATGTGGAGAAACTGAAACTCTTGTGCACTGTTGGTAGGAATGCAAATTGGCACAGACTGTGGAAAACAGTATGGCAGTTCCTCAAAAAATTAAAAATGGAAATATTGATACTACATGATTCAGTAATTCCATTTCTTGTTATATGAATTCTTTCAATTCAAAAGAATTGAAATCAGGGTCTCAAAGACATTTGTACACCCATGTTCACAGCAGCATCATTCACAATAGCTAAAACATAGAAGCAACCCAAGTTTCCACCAAGGGATGAATGGATAAGTAAAATGTGAGACTGAGACACACACACACACACACACACACACACACACACAAAAGAATATTACTGAGCCTTAAAAGGGAATGACATTTTAACACATGCTACAACATGGATAAGCCTTGAGGACGTTATGTTGAGTGAAATAAGCCAGTCACACACACAAAATAGCGTGTGACTCCATTTACATGAGGTACGTAGAGTAGTCAAAAATCACGGACACAGAAAGATTGTGGTTGCCAGGGGCAGGGCATGGTAGGGACATAGGGGGATTACTGTATAATGGGCACAGAGTTTCAAATGATGAAGAGTTATGGAGAAGGCTGGTGGTGATAGCTGCACGACATTATGACTCTATTTAATACCACTCAATGTATACTTAAAAATGGCTAAGATGATATATTTTACACTATCTGCATTTTACCATACCCACAAAAAAGATAACATGAGTAATGCACAAAGAATCCCTACAAATCAGAAAGAAAATGCAGGGCTTCCCTGGTGGCACAGTCTGCCTGCCAGTGCAGGGGACACGGGTTCGAGCCCTGGTCTGGGAAGATCCCACATGCCACGTAGCCACTAAGCCTGTGTGCCACAACTATTGAGCCTGTACTCTAGAGGCCACAAGCCATAACTACTGAGCCTGCGTGCCTCAACTACTGAAGCCCGCACACCTAGAACTTGTGCTCCACAACAAGAGAAGCCACCGCAATCAGAAGGCCACACACCACAACGAAGAGTAGCCCCCGCTCGCCGCAACTAGAGAAAGCCTGCACACAGCAACAAAGACCCAACGCAGCCAAAAATAAATAAATAAATTTGTTAAAACACAAGAATATGCAAACAAGTCAATAGAATAAAATAGACGTTTATCATGAAATGACATTTCAAAGAAGAAAACTTAATTCATAGATTGACTCACAATCATACGATAAGGTGCTAAAGTTCCTTATGAACGAAGGAAAAGCAAATCAAAACCATGTGGGATACAATTCTGTATTCACTTGATTGTCAAAAATTGAGGAGCCTTATAATACCAGGTATTGGTCAAGGTATGGGTTGAAGAAACCTCCATTCTTTCCTGGTGGAAGTGTAATTGGTTTAGCCCCTTTAGAACATAACAGGAATTATCTTGTAAACTTGAGAATTTGCACAGCCTATAATCCAACAATTTCACTCTAAGAAACATTAAAAGACAGCCTAAACATGAGCAAGATGACCAATATATACAAATGTTCTTGGCAGCACTGTGAGAGTGAAAAAATGTGAACAATTAAATGCTGCAGACAATGGATGAATACAATGTGAGACAGGAATATTTTTAATTTATTTTCTTCACTGTAAGGAACTTCAGCATATTTTTACTTTGAGCAGAGAAAAGGATAAAGTTATAAAACAAGCAGAATATAAGTGATGAAGGCACTTTCATGAAAAGCTATTTTCCAGATTCTGATGTCGGAACTGGCCATGCCCAGGGGCAAGACCTCTTCAACTAGGTGAAAAGAGAAGCTACAGATAGGAGAGTCCAAATGAGTGTGTAAGGGCTGAAGATCAAGCAATATGAGGCAGACTTTACTTTCCACATGAAAACTTGCTGACACATTAGTGGTCACATGCTGAGGCATCTATGGCTACACCTGGGGTAGCTCATGCAGGACAGAGAGCTGACCAGAGGCATAAAGCAGATGTAGAGACCAGTTAGGGGAACTACTAGCATCCCGCAAGGAAAAGATGATGAGAGCTTGGACTCAGAATGTGGGGACAGATCTGATGGGAGGTGGTAGAAGTGACAGATTCAGGAGATGTACATGATGTAAAATGGACGGGATGTCGGAGGTAGCCGGATATAGGGGCCGATACAGGTGGAGGGGTGAGGATACAGTCTCTGGGGCTGTATCCAGTCTCCAACCTGCCTAGATGGCAGGACCATGCGCTCTAACTTGGGAGAGGAAGGAGTGAGCATCGTAACGGGTTCCTTGCCAGGCATGCTGACTGGGTGCCTCTGAGATATTCAGGTGGAGAAGGGCAGAGAGCAGAGGGCAGAGGCTCGGAACTGCCTCTCTGAGGGGCTGTCGACGGGCTGCACACAGACACTCGCAGGCTGGTGGGGCCGCCCAAGGGACTAGGAGGGAAAGAGCACGACTCTGCAGGGGCCCCATCACCACACACGGCGGCCCCTGTGCCCTCAGCAGCCCAGATGTGGGGCACAGCAGGACAAATGTCACCGTCAGGTTTTACCAAACAGGAGGAGTATGGAGACATGCAACAAGGGAAGGCTTCTTGAGTGTCTGGACGGACAGGGTGGGAAAGGGGAGGCAGAAGAGAGCTGGAGAGGAGCTGGGAGAGGAAGGAAGGCCCTTTTCCTCAGAGGTCAGAGGGAAACGTGAGATGCATTACTCATTACAATACAGGGACATGAATGACACCAACGGCTTACTTCCCACGAGCCACTGACTGCGGCGCAGACGCTGTGCTAAGCAGTTTTATGCTTTAATGCGTTATATGACCACGTCCCCAACAACCCGGGGACGGAGCAACTATCAGGAACAGACTGAGCGCAGCAGACCACACTCGCCAAACCACCTGCTCCTCCACTTGGACACATGGCTCAGCCCCATCTCCCAGCCCCATCCCCCGAGTGTGGCCAAGTGCCTAGTGCCTATCAGTGGAAGCGGGGGGGGGGGGGGGGGGGGGGGCGGGGGCGGGTGCTGGTGTTTGTGCGAGTCTTCCTTGCCCTCTCACTCTCCTCTGCCTGCTGCAGGAGATCAGGACAACCTTCAAGCCACATGCTGACGGCAGAGTGGACCCGGGTTCCTGAACAGCTGTGTGATGCACAGTCACACGGACCGGGTGTGCCTCAGAAAAAGTGCTTCCAGGGACATCCCTGGTGGTCCAGTGGTTAAGACTCCAAACTTCCACTGCAGGGGTCACGGGTTCGACCCCTGGTCAGGGAACTAAGATCCTGCACGCTGCGAGTCGTGGCAAAAGAAAGAAAGAAATACAAAAAAAGAACAAGTGCTTCCATATGCTGAGCACCAAGATGCTGGAGTCTGTCTGACATGGCAGCTAAGATTTAACTTAGTCAAACTTATATATACAAAGACACAAGGAGATCCCGAAGTTCACTAGGGCCACAGAGCTGGTGATCGGTGAAGCCCAGGCAGCTGGAGCCCAAGACACATCTCAGCTCATGCACCTCTATCCTCCAGGACAGAGGGACCTGGGGTCAAAGGGCTCCGTGGCCTCCAGACCACCAGAGGCCCGAACAAGACACTTCCCCAAGGAACCAGGGCCAGTGACCTTCCCCTGCAGGGTCTCCCAGCTGCCCAAACCTTGGCTCCTACCTGGACAGGTGCTTCGGGAGAGGTCTTTCTTCACTGTCCACAACTCCTGCCCCTGCTCCAGTTGGTAGATCAGCTCAGATCTGGGAACAGGACACCCTGTTCATGGAGAAAGGAAGAAGACACTAGGATTTCTGTGAAAACAAAGAAAACCTCTCGATCTAGTGTGGGACTTCAGGATGTGGACAAGACCTCAGAATGAAGCTGCTCCCATGCATATACAAAATGCTGTACTGTGAACTGGAAACCAAAGACATGCCACACTGCCATGGAGTTTTTATTCCTAAGTCAAAAACTAACATATAGTGTATAATCGTAGTAAAAGGACTGTGTTCAAGCAACTTAAATGCATTACATCATTTCAAAATTAAAATAAATTTATGGAGTAATTTAAACAACTAACATATTTAAAATATTGACTCTTGGGAATTCCCTGGCAGTCCAGTGATTAGGACTCTGTGCTTCCACTGCAGGGGACAATGGGTTCAATCCCTGCTGGGGAACTAAGATCCCGCAAGCTGCATCGTGCAGCCAAAAAAAAAGAAAACTGACTCTTTTCATTCAAAACAAGTTATGTGTCTTCATTGATCCAGTTCTTTTTTTAGAACCCAAGCAAAGTTTTGTATTGTTCTTCCTATAGGCCACAGAGGATTCTATCCTAGGGTTTCCTCACAGCATTCCCAGCAAGTACATATTGTGATCAGCACCATTTTTTAAAAAATTATAGTTCATTTACAATGTCAGATTAGTTTCAGGTGTACAGCAAAGTGATTCAGTGTATTTATATATATACACACACACACACACACATATATATTCTTTTTCAGATTCTTTTCCATTATAGATTATTATAATATATTGAATATATATAGTTCCTTGTGCTATACGGTAGAACCTTGTTGTTTATCTATTTTATATATGGTAGTATCTGTTGATCCCAAACTCCTAATTTATCCCTCACACCCCACCCCCCAACTTTGCTTACCATATTTTGTGTTCTATGTCTGTGAGTAGCCCTATTTTATAGATAAAAACCATACAGAAACCATGCTCAGGCAGATAATGTGATTTGCCAAAGAGGCCAGAATTGGTGAATGGCTGAGCCAATATGGAGCCCAGGTCTAGCCATCTCTGCTCTGTGTGCTGTTTTACCACAAGGCTACACAACACTGTTCCAGAAGGTGCTGGATCCAGGCATGGGGATAATGAGACTCCTGAGGAGTAACAACGGTAGTGACGGCAGCGAGCTTCTCAACTGCTAACCTGCACGTAATCTGGTCACACGAGGCACAGTTCTGACCCCTTCCCATAAGTTAGCCATGTACCCTTGCTACGGCCCTGGCAAGTAGATACCATCTTACCCCATTTTACCAACGAGCACCCCAAGGCACAGACAGCTTCAGTAATTTGCCCAGGACCACAAGGTTTTAAGGAGCAGAGTGGGGACTGAACATAAGAGTCTGGCTCTGGAGCCTGGGCTCCCCAGCACTACACTAAGGAGGAAACAGGCCAGCATCCTGAGACCGAGTGCAGGGCAGTTGTGAGGCAGGGATGTGAGCACGAAGATCCACCTGTTGGGAACAGGGGCCGGGGTGGGTGGGGCAGACTCAGTGACCCTAGATTTCAGCGTTTCATGAACTACTAGAAAATAATAAAATTGAGAATCCTACACAGTGGTGTATGGTCACATTGGACATTTATAGAAACATCAAATAACATCTACTTTCATCAGTATTTCATAAAAGGATTGTTGCTTAAAATAAACCCACAGAAAAGCTTCATCAATGAAAGTGTATGTTCTTTACTGGGTAAGTTCAGCTGTATGAGACTCAGTGCAGTAGCTGAGTTTTCCTGACTTTGCTAAGGACCAGGAGAGCATGAGAATCAAATGGGTGCCTGGAACAGGCCTGATATGCAGTCAGTCCTCCAATGACCAGAGTGAGCTGTGACTAGCATTAACATTAATATTTTTCTTAAAAGTGACCCACTTTTTATTTTTCTTACATTCGCTCAAAAAGGGAATCCTCATTGTAAAAACAAAACAAAGCAAAAGGGAATCCTGGGCTTCCCTGGTGGCGTAGTGGTTGAGAGTCCGCCTGCCGATGCAGGGGTCATGGGTTCGTGCCCCGGCCCGGGAAGATCCCACATGCCGCGGAGCGGCTGGGCCCGTGAGCCATGGCCGCTGAGCCTGCGCGTCTGGAGCCTGTGCTCCGCAACGGGAGAGGCCACAACAATGAGAGACCCGCGTACCGCAAAAACAACAACAATAAAAACAAAAAGGGAATCCTGCTTAGCTCTGATAAACGGGAAACAGAAACCCAGAGTCACTTGAGTCGATGGCAGGTCAACCTGAAAAGGCAGCAATAAAATCCAAAGGATGGGGCTTCCCTGGTGGTGCAGTGGTTGAGAGTCCGCCTGCCGACGCAGGGGACACGGGTTCGTGCCCCAGTCCGGGAAGATCCCACATGCCGCGGAGCGGCTGGGCCCGTAAGCCATGGCCTCTGAGCCTGTGCGTCCGGAGCCTGTGCTCCGCAACGGGAGAGGCCACAACAGTGAGACGCCCGCGTACCAAAAAAAACAAACAAAACAACAACAACAAAAAAAAACTCCAAAGGGTGAGGTTAAGTGCCAGCGAGCTCATGCTGCTGCTCAGGGACGGGGCTCCCTCTGTTGAAAATGGGAAATTAGCAACAGTGGGGGTGGGGGGAGGTGTTCAGTACTGAACCCGGATTTTCACTACATAATCAGGGAGGACACAGAATAAAGGAATGGCCTCCTCGGGGTGTCTCTCAGTGTCCCTGGTGAAGTGTCCGTGAGCCTTCAGAAACAGGGTTTCTCAGCCTCTGTTCAACTGACATTTAGATCCAGGCAATTCTTTGTTGAGGAGAAGGGGAGGGAGTACGTATGTCCTGTGCAGCATAAAGATGTGTAGAAGCGTTCCAGGTCTCCACTCAATAGATGCCTGTAGCATCTACATCCCAGTTGGGACAACCCAAATGTCTCCAGACATTGTCATGTGTCCTCTGGGGGACAACATCATCCTTGAATGAGAACCACTGGCTTACAAGGATATAAATAGGGTGACGGGAAAAAGCGACTGTGACAGGGGAGGGGCCTCCAAGAGATTTCGTGATCAGGAAACAGCTGGTGAGGAGGTGGTGACTGTGCTGAGAAGGGGTAGCCATGTGAAAAGCCCAAGCACACCCACACCCACCAGGCATAGAGAACAGCAACTGCAGAGGCCCGAGGCAAGTACGTTAAGTATGTGCACAGGAAACAGCAAGACACCAGCGTGATCAGAGCAGACTGAGCTCAGGGAAAGCATGGGGAGGAGAGTGAAGGGTCAGCAGGGCCAGATAGTGGACCTTCTTATTTTTAAAATTTTGTTATAAAATATCTAAATATGTCAAACGTTTCCTAATTTTGTGTAACCTCTTCTCATTAACACAGAATACAATCCCAATTCTCTAAAAACAGGCATGTCTTACCCTATGCCCTGGATTTACAGCTCTCCTTTCCCTCAAACTGAGAGGTCTAAAGTGATTATCCTCAGGCTGCTGTTTCTCCACCTTGGCTCTCTTGCCCTTGTGGACTGGATCATCCTTTGTTGAATGGGGCTGTCTTGTCCATCCTCAGGTACTAAGCAGCATCTCTGGACTCTAACCTGCTAGATGCCGGGACCACCCACACCCCAGTTGTGACAGTCAAATGTGGCTGCAGACTTCCAAATGTCTCCTGGGGACAAAACCAAGTACTGAGAAGCACAACTGTCTCAGCTTCTCTCTCTTGGATCTTGGCCAGGACTCAGGGAACAAGAGACAATCATGAAGGCACAGGAGAACAGAAAAGCCCCATAACCGAGATCCTGTGGTTTAGAACAATACCTGTTGGCACTGAAGGCAAAAACCTCCCAAGGCCCCACCTGCCTCACCCTCTTCCTGGAGACCATCCCATCACTCACAGCCCTGTGGACTGGGCTGCAGGGGATACGTGAGCCAACCAGTCCCACCCAGTCAGCTCCCTGTCTGGAATGTGAAACAAGAACCTCAGACAGAGGCCAGTCTGTGCTGGGCACTGGGGTAGAGGCTCAGGGAAGTATGGGCTCAGGTGGCCACTCCTGCACTGCCTCCATCCCTGGAGCCCAGCAGCAGAGAAAGAAAAAAAGAGAAACAATATAAGTATGCAAAGAAGTAGAAACAAGGTATCTTGGGGCCCCAGAGAGCAGGGACTGGGGTGGCCACTCCTGTCACAAACTTGCTGAGGCACAAAAGCCATTTTGAAAAGACAGAGACGTGAACAAAGCCAGAGGGAAAACCAGGACAGGAGATCCAGAAGTCAGGGTATAATCCTGGTGGTTCCCCGTTCCTACATCAGTCCATCATATGGCCCAACAAGAAATTCTGCCTTTGGGCTCTGCAGAACACCCCTGTTTCCTTCCATCATTTTCTAGGAGCCAAAAAGGAACTTTATTCGAAGAGACACTGGGATAGCAGGCAGGAAGAGCTGAATCTCAAAAATGACTGAAGTTGTGAGGAAAAGGGAGGAAGGGCTCCTGAGGCCGTCTTGACCAGCCAAGACAGAGCCAGAGTTTGGGATAAAGGAGGTGGCAGGTCCTCTGCACGGCAAAGTGGCAAGGCCTTACCCAGAGACACCAGAAGCCCACAGTTTTCCAGCATCACCTCCTGGTACAGGGTCCTCTGATCCAGGTCCAGCTGCCCCCACTCCTCCTGGGTAAAAGTCACAGCCACATCATCGAAGGTCACAGACACCTGGAATGTCAAACAGAGATAGTAGCACTAGCCTTGGGATGGTTGGATGGGATCAGAGCCCGTCTCTGCATCGCTGGTAAAGGTGCAGCAAGATCAAGGCCCTAATCACTGGGTACTTCCTCTGCACTGGGCTGAAGGGGAGGTGGACAATGCTTTGGACATAATACAATACAGCTATACTTTGGAGATATTGGGGGTTTGGTTCCAGACCACTCCAATAAAGCCAGTCACATGATTTTTTTGGTTTCCAGGAGCATATAAAAGTTATATTTACACTATACTGCAGTCTATTAAGTGTACGATAGCGTTATGTCTAAAAAAATAATGTAGACACCTTAATTAAAAATTACTTTAGGGACTTCCCTGGTGGCGCAGTGGTTAAGAATCCACCTGCCAAAGCAGGGGACACAGGTTTGATCCCTGGTCTGGGAAGATCCCACATGCCGCGGAGCAACTAAGCCCATGTGCCACAACTACTGAGTCTGCACTCTAGAGCCTGAGAGCCACAACTACTGAAGCCCGCACGCCTAGAGCCCATGCTCCACAACAAGAGAAGCCACCGCAGTGAGGGGCCCGTGCACTGCAACAAAGAGTAGCCCCCGCTTGCCACAACTAAAGAAAGCCCGTGCGCAGCAATGAACACCCAACGGAGCCAAAAAATTAAAAATTAAAAAAAAAAAAGTACTTTATTGCCACCTACTGTATAGCACAGGGAACTCTACTCAATGCTCTGTGGTGACCTAAATGAGAAGGAAATCCAAAAAAGAGGGGATATATGTATACGTATAGCTGAATCACTTTGCTGTACAGTATAAACTAACACAATATTGTAAAGCAACTATACTCCAATAAAAATAAAATTTTAAAAAAGGAATAAACTGAAAAGCAAGAAGGAAAAAAAAATTTTTTTAAGTACTTTATTGCTAAAAAATGCTACCCATCATCTTGAGCCTTCAGTGAGCTGTAATCTTTTTGTGGGTGGAGGGTCTGAACTATTGTGAGAACTACCAAAATGTGACACAGAGACACGAAGTAAGTGAATGCTGAAACGCTTGCTGGACGCAGGGTTGCCACAAAACTTCAATCGTAAAAACACAGTATCTATGAAGTACAATACAGCGAGGTACGCCTATAGTGTAAGAGAGAAGAGCCTACTATGCAGGAGCCATTGGAAAATGACACAAGTCAATGGAAATGACATTGGAACTGTGAGATGCAGAGAGAAAGGACTCTAGGATGTCAGAGGACTGAGTAAGTGATGGTAATATCAATAACGTTAACAACAGCAGTACCTGAGCTTCACTGGTCCTACTACCTGCTGGTCCCCATGCTGAGTGCTTTATGTTGTCTCAAAGCAACTAAGTCCCTAGCTCTTAAGCCATCGTTTTCACCAGTATCTCCTGATTAAACACACTCCATACAGAGTTTTCCTTGTTAATGTTACTTCCACCACCATATTCTATACATTCTCCTCAATGTGAAATGTCCAGCAGATGCAGGACCACATCCCTATGTGACCAGACCCACTAAGTAAATATAAAAAATCCAGCCACTCCACTCTCAGGTGAACAGCCCCACCAATGCAGATCTATCATTTAAATGCTCCAAGACATCGCCTCATGGTTTTTCACCTGCACTTTCAGTGCTCACATCTCTCTGCTTTCTAGCTTCATCCTAACAGCTTTCTTGAGTTAATATTTCAATTAAAGACCTAGAAATTCCTAATAAATTGACTGGTTCATACCTAGGAACCCTGCAATATTACTCATTTCTGGTACTGGATAAACTCATATTACTGGGCACATTTTGGGCAGGTAGGTAAGGATAGAAAAATTAACTAGGGCTTCAACATTGACTACCAGATGATATACGTTTAATTAATCAAAACTCTCTGGCAAGTAATCCTACAGCATCCTCTATGATTGTTTAAGGGCCCACATATGGATGGCTTTCTCTGGTTGGTTTTAAGTTGGAAGTGGGGACAAGGATTAGGGAAAGGGTCAATTATTAATCAAGTCCTGGCCATTTGGGGCCGATGTTACATAAGTCACTGTTTCTCTTCCTGGACTGTCTCTAGAGATAGGAATCTGGCTTCTGGCAAGTCTTAGGCCGGGCTAGACTCCTGGGTTGTTGATTGTAGATAAGGGACTGGATTACGGGTCAGGTTGTTTGTCAAAGTTCTATTTTTATACGTGGTCTATTTTCCATTTGCATATTCAGTCTCGCATGTTCTAAGACTGGAAATAAAGTCAGTGACGAGCCAGCTCCACTGGTCGTACACAAACACAACTGCAAAGAGAAGTCTAGCGCCTCTCTTGACTTCCACCCTGCTCAGGAGCCCTCTCCGAACCAGAAGAGAAGCAGCAAGGCCAGAAACGTGGTCCACTCACCCGCGTCGGGTCCATCCACGCCGACGCCATCATGGGACCCTGAGGCGAGAGCGGGGCCCGTAGAGGCGGCGACAGAGGCGGGTACCGCGGGCTCAGCCGACCACCACCCGTTCCCTGACCTGGGCTGGGTGGCCGATCGAGCGGAGGCTCACCGCTCGCTCAAATGCGCGGAGGCGAGCCCTAGCCTCCTTTCTGCTCATTTGCGAAGAGCCGCACTAGAAGCGGCCACTGAACTGCTATCCCCTCCCCACAGCTGGCGTGGACGGAACAGTCGCGCGCTAATGACATCTACAGCCAATGGGGTCGGAAGTCCCTCCCCTGCGCAGGAAATACCCCCGCCCTGGGCCGTCATTGGTCCAGCGCCTGCTACAGACGTGCGGTGCACCGCCTTCTGGGTAATGTAGTTTTTTCTTAACAAACAACCGGCCTCGGAGCGCGTTCCAGAGCCGTTATTCCTCCATGTAAACGACTTAGGAGGCCCAGGGGTACTTCCCTGGCAGTCCAGTGATTAGGACTCCGCGCTTCCACTGCCCGGGACCTGGGTTCGATCCCTGGTGGGGAAATTAAGATCCCACAAGCTGCAAGGCACGGCAAAAAGAAAAATAGAAAAAAGACTTAAGAGACCCAGAGCCCTGAAACAGACCCGCCTCTTCACAGGGGACACAACTTTGGGGAACCAAGGAGCACTGAAGGTGCAGGTGAAAAAACTATGAGCCAATGTCTTGGAGCATTTTTTTTTTTTTTTTGGTTGCACACAGTGAAAGCGCGGAGTTTCAACCACTGGCCCGCCAGGGAATTCCCTTGGAGCATTTAAATGATGGATCTGCAATGGTAGGGTTGTTCATCTTAGAGTGGAGTGGCTGAATAGCTTGTATTTACTTAGTGGTTCTGGTCATATAGGAATGTGGTCCTGCATCTGCTGGACATTTCACATTGAGGAGAATGTATAGGATATGGTGGTGGAAGTAACATTAACAGGGTAAACTCTAAATGGAGTGTTTTTAGTCAGGAGACACAGTGGTGAAAAAGATGCCCAAAATGATCAGAAAACATGTTTGAGCTCCTCGCTGAGTAGTCTGGATGTTTACTCTGGTGCAGTCAAGCTTATTGTAAATGAAGGGAGCAGCTGCCACAAAAAACTGCAACAGGAGGATGTAGGGGAATGTTGGAAGAAAACTCCCAAAATTGCTGCAAGCAGAGCACATGATTTCAGAAGAGGTTGAAGATACATTTATTATCAGGGATGATTTATCCTGACGCAATAATATGACAACACCGCGTAAGTGCTAGTGAATTCATTTGAGAATTGGATGGCATTGATGTGCAGTGAAACATTTTATCTTGAAGATGGCACCATGTTGGATGTCAGTATAAAGAGAATGGACCTCTGGATTGATTAGTGTCCTGTTTTACAAATGACATACTCCTGAAAATATGGGGAAAGTGAGTTGAGTCTAGGAGCCACTGGGATAGGTGGTAGGTTATGCACCACCAGGGTGGTTATTTGCATAAAGTAGTAACTTGTTTTCAAGAAGAGTCGTTAAGTCACAAAACCTGCGGCCCAGGAAGGGTATCATTTTGGGCTGCTCTCATGGGAAACAGTTTCTACAGAAATAAAGATTCTAGGGACTTCCCTGGTAAGACTCTGTGCTGCCACTGCAGGGGGCGTGGGTTCAATCCCTGGTCGGGGAACTAAGATCCCACATGCTGTGTGGTGTGACCAAAAATAAATAAATAAATAAATAAAATAAAGATTCTACTCAATCACACACCAACTCATGCAACTATAAAGACCTGGTACAAAATGATTCAGCTTTTATTAATTAGCAAGATGCATCTTAAAAGAGAAGAAACAAAAGACAGAGTAGATACCAGAGCCAAGGGGGCTCCATGAGCAATCACAAAGGATTAGGGGTATACAGGGCTCAGGAAACCATTTGAGCAGATGGGGGAAGCACCCTCCGAGAGTGGGCCCGGACCCATGGGTGCTCCAAGATCTGGACCAAGGGCAACCGCTCCGAGGGCTGGTATCTGAGAAGCTTGGAGATCAAGTCCTGAGCCCCCAAAGGCATTGATGGGGGAAACCTTACATCTACCTGATGAGGGCACAGAAGAAAGAGAAGTATGGTTAATTTCCTTGGTCCATTCAAGGCACTGTTCGGGATCTTAGCAGACAATCTTTGTGTGTGCCCTGGGCTACGCAGGCCCACCAGCCCCCACTGACTAGCTCCCACATGAATGCCCAGAGTGTGGCCTTCCCACCTGGAGGATGCGTCTGTAGGTCTCATTATGGGAGGGGCTCTCAAAGGGCGGATTTCCCACCAGCAGCTCGTAGCAGAGCACTCCAATGCACCATAGATCCACCTTCTCATTGTATGTTCTCCCCTCAATCATTTCTGGGGGCAAGTAGTCCAGTGTCCCACACATTGTCCTTCTCCTAGAGGGCAGAGAAAGGAGCACTAAGCAGAGGATCAGTATAAGGGAAACTCCTTCCCCAGCTTTCAATGAGACAGGAGACCCTAGGAAATCCTGGCAGCCCTCTCGCAGGCACAGGAATTTGGAAACACCAAATTTCAATACAGATCAAGGTTTGAAGAAGGCAAGTACTGGGATCCACCAACTCCATGTTTTAGAACTTTTTTTTTTTGGAGGTGCTGCACGTCATGCAGGATCTTAGTTCTCCAACCAGGGATCAAACCCGTGCCCCCCTGCAGTGGAAGCACAGAGTCTTAACCACTGGACCACCAGGGAAGTCCCTCCATATTTTAGAATTCTTCATACAATTATTTAGCTCACGATCCAGGATATTTTCACAAGGAAGATTTGGAACAAACTGATGGTACACCAAGAGGGACGAAGTAAATTAATTATGGTTTATTCATACAGTAAAATTCCTGGAATTATGGAGCAATGGTTCTTAATTTATTTACATGGAAAGTTATTGGTAAAGTTATATGTTAACAGAGATTAATCTCTGTTAAATGGTTGAACCACATTCTTTCAGTCTACAAATACACATTAAATATAGGCATTTGAAAAAGGTAGTATTTAAATACAAACCTAGGCTTGTATCTGGATCTTACGTGTGAAATAAATCAAACTGGATCATTCTTAACTGGCACCCAGGGTGCCACCACCTGACCTACCTTAGAGAGGGGGTGTGCACAGACCAGCCAAAGTCTGCAATCTTCACCTCACCCCTGAACCCCAGCAGCAGGTTCTCCGGCTTAATATCCCTATGAATCACCTTCTTTTCATGGCAGTAGGTCAGAGCATCTGCCAACTCCTCCATTACCTGTGTGAGCAAAGAAAAAGCAGTCTGGAAATGGAGCTGGCCATGGGATGATTATTGCTGTGATTTCCCATCTGGAGGCCCCAAAAATCTCTTGCTTCCTATTTCTAAGTCAGTTCCACTCATTTATTCAGTGAACTGCCGTAGAGCCTTTCATGTTTCTTTCCATAAGGTAGCACACTTAGATTCTGTTGCTTACAACCAAAGAATCCAAACTTACACACACAATTTATTAATATTCTGGGGGTAATTAGGGTATCCAAATGTGAAGTTGTAGGATATAAGAGTCATTATATAAAATTTATAGACTGAAATTCAGAAATAAAGAAAAAAGCAATCTGGATACTCATGACCACCACAAGCAGTGACCCCCATCAGCCCATAGGAAACTCATGAACCCAAGCCCTCAGCCTCCCACCTCACCGTGGCTGTACGCTGTTCATCTAATGTGTGGCTCTTTTGCAGCTCCTTGTAGAGCTCACCCCTTGGAGCATATTCTAGAATCAGGTACATCCGGCGTGCATCATGGAAGTAGTTGTACAGGCGTAGGATATTGGGGTGTCTGCGCAACAGAAGGAGGAAGTGTCAAGACTCCTCCCTGAGGCCCAATTCATGATGCTATTACAAATGACTGGTCACACAAGGGGCAAATTGTGCTGGGACCAGAATAGTAACAGCATGATCTGGAAGTTTGTGAGGGGAAAATGAAACAGGCATCAAGATTCTGATGTCTGACACAGGGAGCTTTACATGGTGTAACTGGAATGAACTGCAGAGAAAAAAATCTTCATAAAGCAATTATACTCCAATAAGGATGTTAAAAAAAAAATCTTCAAGGTGAAAGCAAAGGGCCTATTTGGGGGTAGTATTGGGGGAAATGATGAGTTCAGATGTCGGAGATGGAAGAGGAAACAGGAACAAGTGAAAAAAAGAACCTGTAACAGGAATCTCATACAGAGACTGTCCTTACTGTAGATGTGCCTGGATTTCAATTTCTCTGCGCAGCTGGTGTTCCAGTCCTTCCTTCTCTATCTGGGACTTGAAGAGGACTTTCAGGGCCACAATGAAATGGCTTTCCTTGAGCCGAGCCAGGTACACATTCCCAAATTTTCCCTTGCCGAGAGGACGCCCGATTTCAAAATCATCAATTGTGAGGCGCCGCCTGATAGGAGAGAAGGAAAAGAGTCTCCGTTTCGGAGGTGGGTGGAGAGTCAGGGAAACTTCAGGCTCGCCTTCCTCTTTCACTTTACCCTCCCTGGGCCCCTTTCCCTTCTCAAGGGCCCTGTCAGGGTGTTTGGTCAATAACTGTCAAGTCCCATGAGGCAACCTTCACACGTGGAGCTTGCTCTTCATCCCTCGGTCCCACTCCCCTTCCTTTTTAAGATACAAAACAAAAGCGCTCACACGGTTGGGATGCTGGGCATCGTTTGACCTGCTACAGCTACGGAAAAAAGAAAAGAGACGTCAACACTTTCTTCTGTGCACACCCACCCCCAACAACTGACACCAAGCCTTTCTTCTAAACCCTCTTTCTCTGGTCCTGGTACTTATCCCTTTCACCTGCGGGCTGCGCACTGCCCGACTTCATCAGTTTTCGGGTGGCTCACTAGACAAGATGGTGGTGAGGAGGACGCCTTCCTGAGCCCTGAGGAGCTGGGTGTCCAGGAAGGAGGTAACCCTCAGGCTGAGGCTCTTCCAGTCCCGACCCGCTCCCACGCAGCCTCGGGGCAGTCACTGGGCGGGCACCGCCTGCGGGCTCCCCTGAGGCTCACCTCTGCACAGACCCACTACTGAATTAGATAAGATACTGAACAACGCGGCCCAGGCCCTTTATACTAAGTGCTCTGGCCCCATTGGCTGAGCGGGTAGTTCCTGGTTGACTCCCACTGGTTGAAATGTCTGAGGCTTAGGCAGCGTGCCCAATAGAAGAGACAGGAATGAGAGCTCCCGCCCGTGGTTGCGGGGCGGGACTTAAGGCGCTGGGCCAATGAGAGGGCAGGGCGCGGAGACAGGAAGGCGGGAGCCGGGGCAGAAAGACACGAGAGGAGGGAGCGCCAGAAACCGGAAGGGGAGAGAGGGTGGAGGGGTGTGGAGAGTCTGTAATGCAAGAAGCCTGAATGAATGAGCAAACATATAAATCCGTGACTGAGTGACTGCTTTAACGAACTCAGTGACGTGACGGAGGTGTGACTGAATATAAACTAACCGTAGGAAGCTGCCGGGGTACGTTATGCAGTTGGGAAACTCCAGAACCACGTGCAGCCCAACTGGCCCCAGCTTGAAGGACGTGTCCTATTCAAGCCGCTCCCCAGGGTCCTCCTCAGTCACTCGCTTATGTGAGGGTCACCACTGTGGAGCTCCCCGAAATTTGTGCCTCTGTCCCCCAGTATCCTGTGGCTTGTGTGCCCTCCCCCAATACACCTGCCTCCCCCAGCCCAGGACTGCCCGGGCCACTTGAAGTGGGGGCACGGACCACAGCTGCATTCAGCCCTCCTGTCTCATGTACTTACTACAGCACAGCTGATCCTTGAACAAGCGGGATGGGGCGGGGGTGGTATTTAAGGGTGCTGACCTTCAGCATATAACTTATGGTTGGCCCTCAGTGTTACCACCAGGGTTCTTGGACTCCCTAATCAATAGAAATTGATATGAGGCCTGAGGAGAAATTCAGGTAAGGCTTTATTGGGACTCCTGCATCAGGAGGGAGAAAACAAGTAGCAGGTTCGCTGGCTCGCTCCCTGAAGCGGGGCAGGCTGGGCCCTTAACCGAGGTGAGCCCAGGGGTGGGGCTGGAGGGGTGGCTTAGGTAATCTGCCCACCTCCTTGGTGGTGCTGTGTGCAGGGGGCATGCACAGTACCGTTTTTGCTCCCAGTACCTTGCTTTTGCTCCTGGTACCCTGCTTCTGTTCCCAGCTCCTCAGAAGTGACAGTTGGGTTTTTGGTCTTTTTGTATCTTGTTGCTCATAATTTGCCCCAATTGCACATGCACGCAGTTATTTTTAGTCCCTTATAGTTTCTTTGTATTTTGTTGCTGGAGGAGATGTTTGTCCAGGTGCAAGCACTGCAGCAAATGGTCCCACGTCCCAGCTTGTCTTATCAGTATTTGAGATTCCTCCATATCTGCGGGTCTGCATCCAGGGAGGGGTTCAAACAACCCCAAGTGGTGCAGTGCTATAGCATTTACTATTGAAAAAAATCCTGCCTTAAGTGGACCTAGGCAGTTCAACCCCTTTTGTTCAAGGGTCAAGTGTATTTGTTGGACCCAGTAATCAGTTTGCATTCTGGGTCTCAAATAGTAAAACCATCCCCCATATTTATTTGTTTGGCATACACAGAAATTTCAAAAACATTTGCAATTGAATTCTTTTAGACAGGTAATAGTGTGAATTGGTGGGGAAATTTAAAAAGGAAAAAATCTCCAACTCAGAAAAACCTCTCCGAAAAGATAGTAGAGAAATAAAATAGTTTAATATTGTATAAGCATTAAACCAGAATGTGATGCACAGCACAGTTGCTAAGAGATTGCAAAGAATAAAACTCACCCTTTCATATAGCCAAACAGACACAACCCATTACATACATTTTCAAACAATAATTAGTTCTCAGGTATTGACAGCACCATTTGTTACACATAGTTCATCCTAAATTTACCTGGTAATTGGGGTGACTATCTGCTGTTACATTGGCTTTCTAGAAGGGAAAACTAACTTCTCAATTCTTTATGACAGAGGTAGTTTTGCTACTTGGAGCAAGGTGCCTGTCAAAGTTAGGCTCCTACCCTCCCACAGAAGCTGGGATGTAGGGATGCTATCTCCTTTGATGTCTTCATTTCAAAGAGATGGATTCCTAGTCTTTGAGAAAGACATTCCTGGGTTCGGAGTGTATTGGGGTGTTTGCAGAAAAGCAAGGCTAGTGTGGCTTAGAGCTGCATCTTCAGGGGTTAGAGTGGTATGAGGTAAGTTGGAGAGATAAAGGGAGGCAAATTGTGTAAACTTTGTCAGCCATAGTAACGAGGTTCTAATATGCACCTGAACGTGTTCTAAAATGTACCTGTGGGGGACTTCCCTGGTGGTCCAGTGGTTAGGACTCTACACTTTCATTGCTGAGGGCCTGGGTTCAATCCCTGGCTGGGGAACTAAGATCCCACAAGCCGTGCAGTGTGGCAAAAAGAAAGAAAAAAATAAGGACTTGCCCTTGACCAGCTCCAGGAAGACCACTTCTGAGTCCTTGGAATATCTTGACTAGTGAGAGTGATTTTTATGCTTACGCCTGTAGGTCCCACTGTATCATTATGACCAGATAATTTATGCTAACAATGTGACTCATGATGAAGGGTGGGCTTTGTATTGCCTGAGGCAGCACTACATCTTTGCCTTCTGCGGATCCCGAGTATCCATGGTAGGTCACTTAGGCGCTGCGAGCCTCGGTAAAGGAATCTGTGGACTCTGAAGCTTGGGTGACCTTCCTTTGTTGGCGATAACTGAACATGTTGTCACACATCTTTGCTGAAATTTGAGTCCCTGTGAACTGCACAGGGAGGGATCACCTGGAAGGGGTGCTTGGTTTCTCCCGGACTTTATTACACGTGCCTTCTCCGTTTGGTGATCTTGGTCTGTGTCTTTTTATTGTAATAAACTGTCATCATGAGTATCACAGCTCTTCTGAGTCTAGTGAATCCTCCTAGCAAACCACCAAGCCTGAAGGTGGTCTTAGGCAGCAAAGAACCATGAAAGTTTCCCTGAAAAAGAAAAGTTATGACCTAGGTGGGTATTCTGGTAAAGGCTTCCCTAGGGAAGTGCTATTTGAGGTGAGATGTGAAGGATAAGCACTCACTCACTAGCCAAAGTGGGTAAGGAAGAGCCCTAGAGAAGGGGAGAAAATGAAAAGAAACAGAAACAGGAAGTGGAGAGAGAAGAGCAGTCAGACACATGCAAGAGAAAAGGCAGTAAATTAGGCACATCCCTTACCAGGTAAGACCCCATGGACAGGCTATGTTAAGGATTCGGTTTTTATCCCAAGAGTTAAGGAAAGTCATGAAACACTTTAACGGTGTGTGTGTTGGGCAGGTAGCAGGGAGTGAGATGCATCATCTGAGTTTCATCTCTGGTTACACTGTGGAGAATGGATTGAAGAGGAAACGGGTAAAACAAGACCTAATTACTAAACAGAATTAGAGGTGATAAATGATGGTATTATGGTCTAGGAAGGAAGTGGTGGATTACAGAGAAGAGGATAGACTTGAGAGGCATTAAAGAGGCAAAACTGGCAACTTTGCATGTGGGGGATGAGGAAACAGAGGTAACCAGGCTGAGTAAGGGATTTTTTTGTTTTGGCCGTGCTGCGTGGCATGTGGAATCTTAGTTCCTCAACCAGGGATCAAACCTGTGCCCTCTGCAGTGGAAACCTGGAGTCTTAACTACTGGCCCGCCAGGGAAGTCCCCTGGGATTTCTATCCTTGGTAACCAAACAGTGCCATGTAGTGTAGAGGCAAGACTAAAAGTGGATCAGGGGCTTCCCTGGTGACGCAGTGGTTAAGAATCCGCTTGCCAATGCAGGGGACATGGGTTCGAGCCCTGGTCCGGGAAGATCCCACATGCCACCGAGCAACTAAGCCCGTGTGCCACAACTACTTAGCCTGCGCTCTAGAGTCCACGAGCCACAACTACTGAGCCCGCATGCCTAGAGCCCATGCTCCACAGCAAGAGAAGCCACCGCAATGAGAAGCCCGTGCACTGCACTGAAGAGTAGCCCCCATTCACTGCAACTAGAGAAAGCCTATGCGCAGCAACAAAGACCCAACGCAGCCAAAAATAAATTTAAAAAACTTAATATTTGATTTAAAAATAAAAAAAATAAAGACATGGCCTTATCTCATTCTTTAAGAAAAATAAAAGTAGATCAGAATCAGGGAGAAGTGGAAGCCACTTTAGGAATCTTTAAAAAGTCAAGTGGAGAATGAGACATCTTTGAAACATCCAAGTGGGGACAGTAAGAAGAAAATCAGGGGTTCAGGTCTAGAGCTCCAATAAGTCAGGACTGGGAAAATAAATTTCAATTTGTTCAAAGTAAAGAAGATAACTGAAGCCAAGGGTGCAGATGAAGCCTTGGGAGAGACCACAGAGTGAGAAAAAGGCCTATGAAAAGTATTTAGAAATTTCAAAACTGAATGGGTGACTAGAAGTGGATGAGTTAGCAAGTTAGAAAAAAAGAAAGAGGGAGAGAGAAACCCAGGAGACTGATGTTACAGAACCAAAGAAAAAGAGTATTTCAAGAATGGAGGGGTCAACAGGGTCAAGTTCAGTCTCAAGAAAGACAAGGGCTTAAATTTTTTTTCTTTTTTTCGGTATGCGGGCCTCTCACTGTTGTGGCCTCTCCCGTTGCGGAGCACAGGCTCCGGACGCGCAGGCTCAGCGGCCATGGCTCACAAGCTTAGCTGCTCCGCGGCATGTGGGATCTTCCCGGACCGGGACACGAACCCGCGTCCCCTGCATGAGCAGGCGGACTCTCAACCATCGCGCCACCAGGGAAGCACCAAGGGCTTAAATTTTATAAACATGGGAGTCACCACCAACCTTGCCCAGAGTGGTGTAGAGGGTGGGACTGTACCAAGGAGGTTCACAATGTAGGGAGGCTTGGGAAGTGGAGAAAAATAGAAGAGGTAATGGTGAAGTGCAATAATCGCAAGGAAAGGAAAATAGGTCCAAGGGGACTCCTCAGTTAAAGGGAGAGGGAGGAATAAAGAAGTGAGATGTGGGATACAGAGTGGTGCCTGACACTCAAGGCCATGTGGGAGGACGAATCAGAAAGAGTGAAGGACAAAAGAACATGCAGATGAGGAGGCGGCTTTAGGCAGCTGAGATCACAGGCACAGCAAACATTGGGCAGGCTACGATGGGGAAAATGTTGACGATTGCTTAAGTGATTTCAGGTTTCAAGGAAAGAGAAAGTGAGGAGAGCACATCAAATGTGTATGAAGATTTATACCCAAAATCAAGAGCATGAAATGGAACTAGAATGAGCAATAATAAGCAGAAAGGTTGAAAGACCACGTGGCTACAGATGCCATAAGGGACAAGGGAGGAAAGTGATGAGGATGCCTGTTAACCAGGAGGTGAACAAGAAAACAAATGATGTAGCAGGACTCGGGAGACAGCACACAGAAGGCGTTTCTTCCTTCACGTCTCAGAAAGTAGGAATCATACAGGGAGACTATCTGAAGTTGTCATTAATGAATTTGTGGCCCCCAGCTAGCCACACTTGGTCATTGTCTGAAGTGTGTGACTTTGAGAAGGGAATCTGGAACCATCTTTCTAAAAGACAAACACCTGGGGGTGGAGGTAAGTGGCATCTTACTAACACCTTGGCCTGTCAAATACCTGCTATTTGCTCACCTGGACAGCCTCTCCTTGGCATTGTTCTTTCCTCTGTCCAGGACTCTCCACACCGTTCCAATTTAAAGATTGCATCTGGCTGGGTGCACTGACACCCTGGTTTCTGGAAATGCCTGATTTGCTCTGTTATATTCCTAGTATTTATCCTCTCATTAACGCTTTCAGGCAGTTTTAAAATGTAGGATTTAGTATCCTGATATGAGGCCAACAGATGATTGCCGTTGAAGAAATACAGTTCTGTAAGATGAGGTCACGCCATGCTCCACAGGGTCACATGGGGACGCACTAGTGTGGAGTCAGCGGCAAAAGGATGGAGGCGGAAGTGTAGGCAAAGACTGTGTTGTCATTTTCACTGGGAGCAGTGGGCCAGGGGAAGCAAGCAGGCTAAGTAGGTTTAGGATTAGCTAGCTGGGATAATTTCAGCACAGTTCAGAGTGCAGGGGCTGTCCTTAGTTTCCTGGGATCTAGGGAAGGGTCTTGAAGCATGAGAACTTGATAAAGGCAGTAGTAGTGGGGTCTGGACTCTGGAATGGCTGGTTTGCATTTAAAAGGCACACCCAGTGGGGAAACTTATCTGGAGGAATCAGCTAGCTCTAGGAGGAGCAGTCTCTACAGGATCAGCAAGGTCCCAAATGTTAGAACTTCAGAATAAAAGCACATACTTTAACACATGGATATCCAAAACAAAGGGAAGGAGGAGTGGCCAGGAATTTTCTAAAAAGTCTTCCAGCAGGTAAGAACCAGGTCAGGAAGTACCAACCGGAAGTCAGACCACAGGGCCCATGGCACTGACACTGCTCTGAGGGAGGCAAAGTTGCCCATCTACCATTTAGACCTTTAACTGTGAGGTGTGTAACCTACCTGTGAGCAGATTACAAATCTTTAACCCTCAACTCTCAAGGATGACATCATTGAGCATTCCAGAGCCGCACCACCCCCCCATCCCACTGAGACAGGAAAGGTCATCTGCAGGCCAGAGTGTGAGTACAAAGGGGAGAGGCACATACTCCCAGAGACCAGATTCCTGTAGGGGTCCAGCACCATGTCTCCAGCAAGGGCCCTCCCCGCTGGAGCCACCAGCTCCCACTCTCTCCAAGTGAAACTCACACATAGATCATGAAGGCGACTAAGCCTGAAACGAAGTCTTTAATTAAATCTTGTCAGGTGCACTGAATGATGCACATGTTCCTTATTTCTCTCTTTGTTGAAGACAGAGGCAAACAGCATCAATAGCAGGAACAAAGAGACAAGAAATTGTTGACTTACGTGCTATAGGAACACACAGCATTGATCTGGCATTTACATCTTTATAGATAAGGGTAAGCAAGCAGTGGGTGTATTTGCAAGTCAGACCACTTGAAGCCATGTATCTGTATATATATACACACACAGAAATACATATATATTAGGTCTATACACATTTATATACATATATATGGCCTCAAGTGGTGTACAAACATACACATACATATACATACATATATTAATATTGGGAAGGGATAAGGAACTTTGTCACCAGACTGCCTCTGTACTTTGTCATCACTAAATTAAATCCTGGCTAGTTTGTTAAGTTCTACTTTGGCTTACTGATTTTTTTTTCCAACAATTTCACCTCAGAGTTATGACTCACTTTTTGTTGTAGGAAACTGTATTTGCTTAATGTTTGTTACAGAAGTCTGAATTAATCGGCATCTTAGTACCATTTAAGTCACTATGAAGACGTAACACAGCAGGCCTGAGACTGCTATTCTCTTGAGCTTGCAAGGTTCACCTCTGCAAGGGCTGGGGTTTGGGACCTTAGATTTTGGGAGATTTCCCATCATTCCCACAAATGACGAGTGGCTCAGCGTGCCCAAGTTTTTTGTTTAACTGTTTGGCTTAATGCCAAAGATCTATCTATCCTTCTAGAGGTCTAGAATTTGGTATGTGCTAGAGTGTCCCCAAGAAACCCCGGGCACTGGGTCTCTAATTAGCTTCCCCAGTAGACATTTCAATCTATTGCTGTTAACTCCTTGATGGAGCTTAAATTAGGCCCGTCCTGTGTGACTTCCCTGAGACAGGACCACTGCAGATTGTCCCTGGTTTCCTCTGGACTTCAGTCCTTGTGCCTTTTCCCTTGGCTGAGTTTGCTTTGCACCGTTTTGGTGTAATAAAGCACAGCTGTTGACTGTAAAAATACGCAGAGTACTGTGAATCAGCAAATTACTGCAACTGAGGGTGGTCTTTGACGACCCAAAACAATCATTCATTATGACTATGATCTGGCCATAAAAGCTTGTGTAGATTTTCTTCAAGGTCAACGTATGTTCTATACGGTGCCAACTATATACACAGCTTTGTGTAAACACTGTGAGGGAGCCAAACATTATAATATAAATCCCCTGCTGCATGTAGCCATTCACTAGAACACACATATACTGAGTGTCTACTAGGAAAAAAAGAACAGAATGGGACAGTGGCTGGATGTGGGTGATGATGAAAAAATGGCTGCAAAGTGTGTCTGGCTTGGGCAACAAGGCAGAAGACAGTAGGATTCACGGAGAATCCAGGCACCTTAAACACAACTCTGAACAATCTACAGGTCTCAGTTGTAAGATCTGTTCTCAGAAATTCTTGTGGATACCAGGCTTTTCATTTCTCCAGTTAATCTAGGATTTCTATCCCAACATCAAGATAAACCACCAGAGAACCATGACCTTGGACTACACAGTTTTGCCTGTTTTCTCAGAGTCCTTCTTTGGCATTATAAGCTAGGCAAAAATACAGAAGATGTATAAAAGAACCAAATGGAAATCAAACAACTGGAAAATTCAAAAACCAAAATGAAAACTCACTGGGTGAGCTCAATAGTAGATTATATACGAGACAGAAAGAAACCAGTGAGCTCAAAGGGAGATCAATGAAAGTTAATCAATGTGCGGAACAGAGAAAAACAGACTGGTGGAAACAAAAAGATGGGAGCCTGAGGGTCCTATGGAACAAGAATGTGAGAATTATCATTCACGTTACTGGAGTCCCTGAGAGGAGAAAAAGTGTGGGGTTGAAAAAATATTTGAAAAATAACTAAAAATCTCCCAAATTTGGCAAAGAGCATACACCACATGATTCAAAAAGCTGAGAAAACACCAAACAGGATAAACCCTAAAAATGCTATGCCAGGACACATCATAAACTGAATATTATAATAAAAAACACTTTGAAAGCACCTGACGGAAAGGATGCCTTTCAAATAGAGGAACAATGGGTTGAAAGGCAGGTTTCTCATCTGAAACCATGCTGGACAAAAGGAGATGGACAGAAGAAAAAACAGACATGTTTTCTTTTGTCCTAGAAGAACTGTGGACCCCAAGTCTTATGTCGCACAAAAATATCCTTCAGGAATGCAGTGAACATAAAGACATTTTTAGATGAAAAAAGAAAAAACATTTGTTAACAGCAGACATACCCTAGAAAAAAGGCCACAGGAAATTTGCCAAACAGAATGGAAATGTTAACAGAAGACTTGGGACTTCAAGAATGGAGAAAAAACAATGGAATGGTAAAAGTAGAGGTAAACAGACTATGCTTCTCACGAATTTTGTGGGGGGGGAGGAATAAAAAACTAAGTTGAGGCAAAAATTACAATATCCAATATAGTTCTCAGTATACAACGAGAAAATACAATTATATTAAGAATAGGGAATGTAGGTGAACCTAATGGAATCAAGGTTTCTATATATCAAAGTGCTAAAATGCTGGTACAGTCTGTGATAAGTTATGTATACATGATACAATACGTAAAGAAAATTAAGATATATACTCAAAAACATTACAGACATATCAAATGGAATTCTAAAAAATATTAAAATAACCCACAGGAAATGGGGTGGGGGAACCCAAATAATAAAAACTGGAAAACAAGAGAAATAATACAAAGGGAACACACACAAAAAAAAGATTAATAAAATGGTACAGTTAAGCTCTAACATATCAATAATTATTTTAAATTTAGATGATCTAAACCTACGAATTAAAAGTGGCATAATGGATTAAAAAAAAAAGTATGACCCCAACTACATGCTGTCACAAGAAACTTACTTCAAATATAATGATGTAGATGTTAAAAATAAAATTATGGAAAAATATAGACTACAAACATTAATAAAAAAATGCAGTAGTGGGCTTCCCTGGTGGCACAGTGGTTGAGAGTCCGCCTGCCGACGCAGGGGACATGGGTTCATGCCCCGGTCCGGGAAGATCCCACATGCCGCGAAGCGGCTGGGCCCGTGAGCCATGGCTGCTGAGCCTGCCCGTCTGGAGCCCGTGCTCTGCAACGGGAGAGGCCACAACAGTGAGAAGCTCACGTACCACAAAAAAAATAAAATAAAAATAAAAATGCAGTAGTGACTATACTAATATCAGATAAAGTATGCTTCAAAGGCAAGAAAATGAACCCCTTTATTATGATTAAAGGGTCAATACACCAAGATGACATAGCAATCCTATATGTGTATGCACCAAACAACAGAACTTTGAAATACGTGAAGCAGAAACTTACAGAACTTGTAAGGAATAGACAATTTCTCAATTATACTTCAGGACTTCATCATCCCTCTCTCTGCAACGGACAGAAATACTACACAGAAAGTCAGCAAGGATGTAAAAAATCTGAGCAATAACCCCAACCAAGAGGATTGTGCAGACATTTATAGAAACTTCACCCAGTAACAGCAGAATACACATTGGTTTCGAGAAGCCTTACAGAACAAGATATACCACACTCTGGGTCATAAAACAAACTTCAACAAATTTAAACAAACCAAACATGAAACAAGTAATAAATCAGTAACAAAAGATACCAGAAAATGCTCCAAACAGTAGGAAATGAAACAATATACTTCTGAATAATACATGGGTGTCAGAGGAAGTCTCTAAGGGAATCAAGGGATATTTAGAACTGAATAAATTGTAATGAAAACTTGTGGGATAAGGCTGGAACAGTGCTGAAGGAACTTTATAATACTTAATGATCCATTAGAAAAGAAAAAAAAAAGTTTCAAATCAGTAATCTTAGTATCCCTCAAAAAATAAAAAGAGCAAAATACAACCAAAGCAAAGTAGAAGATATGATATCATAAAGACCTGAACAGAAATCAGTGAAATTAAGGACAGAAAGGTAAAGGGACTTCCCTGGCGGGCCAGTGGTTAAGACTCTGTGCTCTCAATGCAGGGGGCATAGGTTCGATCCCTGCGGGGAACTAAGATCCCACATGCTGCGTGGTGTGATAAAAAAAAAAAACAAAATAAAACAAAAAAAAAACACCCAGAAAGGCAATAGAGAAAAATCAATAAAATAAAGTGCTGGTTCTTCAAAATGATCAGTAAAATTGGTATATGTCTAAGACCGACAATGATTAAAAAGAGAGGTGACATATTTCCAAAATCAGGAATAAAATGCGATGTAAGTACAGACCCTGTTGCCATTAAAAAGATAATAAGGGAATACTCCCAACAAGTCTCCAAATAAGAAAAGTTAGATGAAATGAAACATTTCCTTGAAGAGGACCAACTATCCAATTTATCCAATATGAAAACAGATACTCTGAATAGTTCCATACTTATCAAATAATATGTAACTAAAAAGTATCCAGAAAATCTCCAGGCTCAAATGGTTCACTGGAGGATGTTATGAAACATTAAAACAACAATTAAAAACAATTACATAGTCTTCCTAAAAAACAGAACTTGGGAAGCCACTATCACCTTGACACCAAAACCAGACAATGACAGTAGTTAAAAACAAGCAAAGAATGACAACTACATATCATCAATCAAGAGATTATAGGAAAACCTGCTCAAAAAAATATAATCAAATGGAATGCTTTAATATATATTAAAAAATTTATATTCCACAACCAAGTGAGGTTTATTCCAAGGATGCAAGGCTGGTTTAATATTCAAAACTCAATGTAATACACTATATCAACAGGCTAAAGAATAAAAACCAGATGATCACATTAACTGATGGAGCTAAAGTATCTGCCAAAATCCAACATTCATTCATGACAACAAAAATCTCAGCAAATTAACAGAGGGAAACTTTCTAGACTTGACAGGAAAACTCTATGGAAAAAAAACAACCTTACAACTAACATTGTACTTGATGAAAAACTGACCATTTTCCCCCTAATATCAGAAACCAGTCAAGGATGTCCTCTCTTACTACTCTTACTCAACATCATACTGAGAGTCCTGGCTAAGTGCATTAAGAAAAAGAAATAATACGTATACAAATAGGAAGAAAGAAAACTATTTGCAGTTGACATTTCTATGCAGAAAATACCAAGGATTCTATCCAAAGAAATGGCTAGAAATAACTGAGTTCAGCCAAGGCTGCAAGATACTAAAATATCACCCCCCAGAACAATTATCTTTCTGTATGCTACTAAAGATTATGTGGAAATGAAAGTTTAAAACAATGCCAATAGGGAATTCCCTGGCAGTCCAGTGGTTAGGACTCCTCGCTTTCACTGTAGGGGGCCTGGGTTTTATCCCTGGTGGGAGAACTAAGATCCCACAAGCCTCGAGGCCAAAAAAAAAGCAGCCATTTACAAATCACTAAAAAAAAAAACACCCCAACAACCTAGACATAAACCCTAAAAAAAATGTACAGAACCTGTATTGTTCAATATTACAAAATGGTAATGAAATATCAAGAATTACTTAGATACATGAAACACCATACCATGTACTGTGTTCATGGTGCTGCTTTTAAACAAACTGCTCTACAGGTTTAAATCAATTTCTATAAACACATGAGCAAGGTTTTTTTGCATCCTAAGATTTATATGGCAAGTCCAAGGAACTAGAAAGCAGAGTTAATTTAAATAATAAAAGTATTCACTTTACCCAATTTTAAGATTTACCATATAGCTACAGAAATTAAAGAACAGATTGAATCAATAAAAAGTCTGAATGTTTGGTGTTTAAAACCACCAGAAGAACCGTTTGTTTTTTAAAAAAACCAAAGCCTGAAACAGTCTTAACTGGTGCAATAAAACGTGCCTGTGTGTCATATGTGTATCTTTATCTACTTAAATACCTGGCTTCAAGTGTCTAACTCTCCCAATACTGGACAGCAACGAATGTATATATAAGACACATAAAGGGTCAAGGCCCTTTGCCTGTGAAATAACATTCCCCTCACCCCAAGTAAACTAAGGGATCCATGACAAAGTGCCATAACCTTGACAGAGAAGTCTCAAACTATGTTTGCATTTCATTTTTTCATCTAAGTTTCCACCTTCGTTTTATAAAAATTCCTGAGATAACACTACAGTGTAAACTAAGGGAAAAACGTAGCTAAAGTTTTCCTTAGTGCACAATAAACACTGGTCTCTCCCTCACAGATGAACTCTCAGATGTAGAGTAAGGCTCTAGGCTGGGTCAATTCCTACAATGCGTCTTTACACAACTACTGATGATCCGTGACAGGTTTTCTCACAGAGAAGATACTTGTGGGGTTTCTCTTTGGTATGTACGATCAGATGTCATGGTAGGTGTTTTCTCCTGCAAAAGATTTTCCTCGGTGTTTACATTCAAAAACTCTTTCCCCAACAGGAGTTCTCGGAGGGTGATTGAGGTTTGCCCACTGGTGAAGGTTCTTCCTACATCTGTCACACTGACAGGGTTTCTCCCAGTATGAATCCTTTGATGCTGAGTGAGGGATGAGCTACGACTGAAGGCCTTTCCACATTCACTGCACTTATAAGGCTTCTCTCCCGTGTGGATGATGGCATGTCGAATGAGGTTTGTGCTCCAGCAAAAGGACTTCCCACACTCCATGCATTCATAGGGCTTCTCTCCACTGTGAATCCGCTGGTGCCTGGTGAGGCCTGACCTGCGGTTGAAGGCCTTCCCACACTCCGTGCACTCAAAGGGCTTCTCCCCAGTGTGGATGCTGAAGTGCCGAATGAGGTCTTTCCTAGTGCTAAAGGCTTTCCCACATTCTTTGCACTCAAAAGGTTTCTCTCCAGTGTGGGCCCGTTTATGCAAGATAAAAGTGGAGCAGTGGGTGAAGGCCCTTCCACATTCAGTGCACACAAAAGGCTTCTCCCCAGTGTGAATCCGCTGGTGCCTCTTGAGGTATGATCTGTGGTTGAAGGCCTTCCCACACTCGAGGCATTCAAAGGGTTTCTCCCCAGTGTGGATGACATAGTGGTGAATGAGGGCTGCGCTCTCACAGAAGGCTTTACCGCATTCACTGCACTCGTAGGGCTTCTCCCCAGTGTGAGTCTGCTGGTGCCACACGAGGTATGACTTGTGTTTAAAGACCTTGCCACATTCAAAGCACTCATACGGATTCTCACCACTGTGAATGATGTGATGTCGAAGGAATCCTGGCCTATGTCGGAAGACTTGCCCACATTCTTTGCACACAAAGGGTTTTTCCCCGGTGTGTCTCCTCTTATGTAAGACAAAGTTGGAGCGGTGGGTGAAGGCCTTTCCACATTCATTGCACTTGTAAGGCTTCTCTCCAGTGTGAATCCGCTGGTGTTGTGTAAGGTAGGACCTGCGGTTGAAGGCCTTCCCGCACTCTGTGCACTCATAGGGCCTCTCCCCGGTGTGGATCATGTGGTGCTGGAGGAGGTGTGTGCTCTTAATAAAGGTTTTCCCACACTCTGTGCATTCATAGGGCTTCACACCAGAGTGAATCTTTTCATGTCCAGCAAGAAGGTGTTTCTTGTTAAAAACTTTCCCACATTCACTGCATTTAAAGATACTTTCCTCTTCCTGAATCATGTGGTCATTACCAGATCCACATGAGTCATGGTCATGGACAGCACCTCCTGCAGGGACCAGCTCCTCTACAATCCTTGAACACACACCACCAGCTGTCCCTAAGCTGCCATGTTCAGGACTCATTTTCTCAGGAAGCTTCTCCCTCTGGGGGTCCATCCCTGGTCCCAAGTGTCCTTCCTGCATTTCCAACAGCCCATCCTGATCCTTGGTTTGTCCGAACTGGGAGTCCCCTGGGCCTCCTTGTATTAGTTCCTGGATAGAGGCTCCCTCATATAGGGTTGGCTCACAAGTGGTAGGTTCTGTGGTCTTGGGTTTTCCTTTGTCAACTGAAAGAAACCCAATAAACAAGGCCCATTAGTAATACCAACAAGGAAGAAACAAAATCGGCATTTCAGTGAAAAAGATAAAGATGAAAACAGTGCCTCTGTGTCTGTTTTGCTACCTCTGAATCTCAACATTGTAACTTCTTTCTTTCTTGGTCATTAGACTGCTGACACCTTGAAAGCCGGACCCAGTAAGAGAGTCTGCAATGGACAGAACGCCACAATTTCACAGGCTTGGCTGGACAGAGTAATAATGCCTCTGTGGGCTTTCAGTTTCCTTTAATCGAAGACATCCCATGTTGCTGTAAGAACACGAGGAAAAGGGAATTCCATAATGGTACAGTGGTTAGGACTCTGTGCTTTCACTGCCTGCCAGGCCCAGGTTCAATCCCTGGTGGGGGAACTACAATCCCGCAAGCCAAGTGGCACGGCTGAAAAAAAAAAAAAAAACAAAAAACCCACTAGGAAAAGGCATCTAATGCAGCCCTGATAAAGGACAGGAAGTGTATAATGCCAATTCAACTATCTCCAAAGAGAAGTATGGTCCTTGCCCCAGCTCTAAGGAAGTAACCTGTAAACTGGGTATCTCCAGAGACAGGCATGTCTTCGTTGTTCATGGTGAGTCCCTAGGGATGTACATGATACTTTACGACAACAGATGAATCACTATGGGCCCCTAGATAGTTTATGCTGAAGAGATGACATTAGGTCTGGGTAAGGTCTGGGCACAGCAGAAAGACCAAACGTGTAATTAGAAAGCTGGGGCTTTGAACCACGAGTTATCAGCTGGATCTCTGGAAAGGGAAGAAGGGTGGAGACTGAGTCGCATGTACCATGACTCAATCAATCATGCTTCTGTAATGAAAACTCAACAAAAATCTGGATACCGAGGCTCTGGTGAGTTTCCTGGGTTGGCAACACTCCGTGCACATACTGCCAGATATCGATTCCAGGAGGTAACGAGACGCCGAAGACACGGAAGCTTCGTGTCTGGAACACCTCCGGCCCCTCTTCTACTCTGCATCTTTTGCCTGTAACAAACACGATTTGTGAGCATAACAGGTTTTAGGAAGTTTTGTGAGTCTCCTAGCAAATCACTGAACCTGAGGGTGGACTGGGAAACCCCTCAACTTGCAGATGGTTCACAACACCTGGGCAGACTTGGCAGTCCTGGAGTTCTGTATTTCTAACCTTGAGTTTGGCTAACTGTGTGCAGGAAGAGACCAGGGGAGTCCTACTGGCACCACTGGAGTTGCCACAGAGAGGAGGTGGGAAGGACACTATAGCCTTAGGACACAGAATGTACAAAGGCCCCCCAGGCCATGAGGATGGTATTGACAAGAATCCAGGGAAACTGATTCCCATGGTTTTGACTTGGGTTACAGTGAGGACTCCCAGGACAGGGCTCATAAGGCAGGAGGTGAGCAGGACTGGGATGGACACATTGGGTCTGTTATGCCCGAACAGTCTGGTGAAAAGACTAGAAAAATACACATGATCTAGATGGAGAAAATATTAATAGTTTACTTGAAAACATTAAAGAGGAGCTATACCAATGAAGAATTTAACGTGGGGGAGGGAGGTGAAATTGGAGAAAGATGGTCAAAAGGTACAAAATTCCAGTTTTAAGATAAACAAGTCCTAGGGATGCAGTATACAACTCAATAACTAGCTAACACTGCTGTATGCTATAAAGAAGCACTGTTAAGAGAGTAATCCTAAGAGTCCTCATCACAAGGAGAAATTTTTTTTTCCTCTTCTCTTTTCCTCTTTACTTTTTTTTCTATCTATATGGGTGTCAGCTGAACCTACTGTGGTAATCATTTCACAATATACGTAAATCAAACCATCAGGCTGTATGACTTAAAACTTATACAGAGGACTTCCCTGGTGGCACAGTGGTTAAGAACCCACCTGCCAATGCAAGGGACATGGGTTCGATCCCTGGTCCGGGAAAATCCCACATGCTGTGGAACAACTAAGCCCGTGCGCCACAACTACTGAGCCCGTTTGCCACAACTACTGAAGCCTGCGCGCCTAGAGCCCATGCTCTGCAACGAGAAGCCACCGCAATGAGAAGCCCGCACACTGCAACAAAGAGTAGCCCCAACTCGCCACAACTAGAGGAAGCCCGCAGGCAGCAACGAAGACCCAACACAGCCAAAAAAATAAAATAAATAAAAATAAATAAATTAGACAAGCCTCTTAGATAGCCTCATCCACCAGAGGGCAGACAGCAGAAGAACTACAATCCTGCAGCCTGTGGAACAAAACCCACATTCACAGAAAGACACACAAGATGAAAAGGCAGAGGGCTATGTACCAGATGAAGGAACACGATAAAACCCCAGAAAAACAACAAAATGAAGTGGAGATAGGCAACCTTCCAGAAAAAGAATTCAGAATACTGATAGTGAAGATGATCCAGGACCTTAAAAAAAGAATGGAGGCAAAGATCGAAAAGGTGCAAGAAATGTTTAACAAAGACCTAGAAGAATTAAAGAACAAACAAACAGAGATGAACAATACAATAACTGAAATGAAAAATACACTAGAAGGAATTAACAGCAGGATAACTGAGGCAAAAGAACGGATAAGTGACCTGGAAGACAGAATGGTGGAATTCACTGCTGCAGAACAGAAGAAAAAAGAATGAAAAGAGATGAAGACAGCCTAAGAGACCTCTGGGACAACATTAAATGCAACAACATTTGCATTATAGGGGTCCCAGAAGGAGACGAGAGAGAGAAAGGACCAGAGAAAATATTTGAAGAGATTATAGTCAAAAACTTCCCTAACATGGGAAAGGAAATAGCCACCCAAGTCCAGGAAGCGCAGAGAGCCCCATACAGGATAAACCCAAGGAGAAACACATCAAGACACATAGCAATTAAATTGTCAAAAATTAAAGACAAAGAAAAATTATTGAAAGCAGCAAGGGAAAAACGACAAATAACATACAAGGGAACTCCCATAAGGTTAACAGCTGACTTCTCAGCAGAAACTCTACAAGCCAGAAGGGAGTGGAATGATATACTTAAAGTGATGAAAGGGAAGAACCTACAACCAAGATTACTCTACCTGGCAAAGATCTCATTCAGATTCGATGGAGAAATCAAAAGCTTTACAGACAAGCAAAAGCTAAGAGAATTCAGCACCACCAAACCGGCTCTACAACAAATGCTAAAGGAACTTCTCTAAGTGGGAAACACAAAAGAAAAGGACCTACAAAAACAAACCCAAAACGATTAAGAAAATGGTCACAGGAACATACATATTGAAAATTACCTTAAATGTGAATGGATTAAATGCTCCAACCAAAAGACACAGGCTTGCTGAATGGATACAAAAACAAGACCTGTATATATGCTGTCTACAAGAGACTCACTTCAGACCTAGGGACACATACAGAGTGAAAGTGAGGGGATGGAAAAAGATATTCCATGCAAATGGAAATCAAAAGACAGCTAGAGTAGCAATACTCATATCAGATAAAATAGGCTTTAAAATAAATGTTAGAAGAGACAAGGAAGGACACTACATAATGAAAAGGGATCAATCCAAGAAGAAAATATAACAATTATAAATACATATGCACCCAACATGGGAGCACCTTAATACATAAGGCATCTGCTAACAGCTATAAAAGAGGAAATCAACAGTAACACAATAATAGTGTGGGACTTTAACACCTCACTTACACCAATGGACAGATAATCCAAACAGAAAATTAATAAGGAAACACAAGCTTTAAATGACACAATAGACCAGATAGATTTGATATTTATAGGACATTCTATCCAAAAATAGCAGATTACACTTTCTTCTCAAGTGCACATGGAACATTCTCCAGGATAGATCACATCTTGGGTCACAAATCAAGCCTCGGTAAATTTAAGAAAACTGAAATCGTATCAAGCATCTTTTCTGACCACAATGCTATGAGATTAGAAATCAGTTATAGAGAAAAAAACGTAAAAAACACAAACACATGGAAGCTAAACAGTATGTTACTAAATAACCAAGAGATCACTGAAGAAATCAAAGAGGAAATCAAAAAATACCTAGAGACAAATGACAATGAAAACACGAAGATCCAAAACCTATGCGATGCAGCAAAAGCAGTTCTAAGAAGGAGGTTTATAGCAATAAAAGCCTTCCTCAAGAAACAAGAAAAATCTCAAACAATCTAACCTTACACCTAAAGGAACTAGAGAAAGAAGAACAAACAAACCCCCCCAAAAAAAAGTTTGCAGAAGGAAAGAAATCATAAAGATCAGAGCAGAAATAAATGAAACAAAAACAAAGAAAACATTAGCAAAGATCAATGAAACTAAAACCTGGTTCTTTGAGAAGATAAACAAAATTGATAAACCATTAGCCAGACTCATCAAAAAGAGGGAAAGGACTCGTATCAATAAAATTAGAAATGAAAAAGGATAAGTTACAACAAACACCGTAGAAATGCAAAGCATCCTAAGAGACTACCTACAAGCAACTGTATGCCAATAAAATGGACAACCTGGAAGAAATGGACAAACTCTTAGAAAGGTATAACCTTCCAAGACTGAACCAGGAAGAAATAGAAAATATGAACAGACCAATCACAAGTAATGAAATTGAAACTGTGATTAAAAATCTTCCAACAAACAAAAGTCCAGGACCACATGGCTTCACAGGTGAATTCTATCAGTTAGAGAAGAGCTAACACCTATCCTTCTCAAACTCTTCCAAAAAATTGCAGAGGAAGGAACACTCCCAAACTCATTCTATGAGGCCACCATCACCCTGATACCAAAACCAGACAAAGATACCACAAAAAAAAAGAAAATTACAGACCAATATCACTGATGAATATAGATGCAAAAATCCTCAACAAAATACTAGCAAACAGAGACTCTGGGATGGCTCACACCAAGGAGTACTTCCCTAAACTTCTGCTGTCAGTGTCCTAGTCCCCACGGTGAGCCACAGCCTCTCCCTGCCTCTGCAGGAGACCCTCCAACACTAGAAGGATGGACCCCAACCTCCAAACTTGATTCATATGTTGAACCTGAAGACAGTTCACACACCAAGAGAATCTGACAGAACGTCATCACATGAGGGACTCCTGGTGAAATCAGTTTGTGGAAACAGACTAAATTTTCCGTATTGGATCAAGGATGGCAACACATTATAAGAGCTGAACAAGGAAAGAAGACATGAGAGGAGGCTACAAAAGACAGACACTACTGGGATCACAATGAATCTGAGGTCACAAAACTCTACCCCATGCTGCTTCTGGGCCTTGGAGCTCCATGTTATTTTTCCAGCACACTACCTTCCATTTGTGATGAAGAATGCTACCCATCAGTATAAAGAAAAAAGGAGATGAGGGAACCGCATGGCCACCTAATGATGGTGGTCCTGAACCGAACATGCATCTCTCTCAAGTATGCCTGTTATCCCACCAATAAAAGAAGCCAGCATGACAGAAGTGGAAGCAAAAGAGATGTGAAAGTACAACCTTCAGAAATTATCTTGGGGAGAGAATTAACATTGAACACAGTAACTATAATTATGACGCACTGCAAATTTGACACTAGTAACCACCTAAACTTATCTCCCTTTCTTGATTTCTGCTCTTCCCCCAGCTCTTTAGTATTCTTTGTGTACTTCTTTTTTCATCTCCTTCAAGGTTTTACTAAGGGAACTTATAAATTGTCTCATTCGACCTCAAAAACAAAACAAAACACTAGCAAACACAATCCAACAACACATTAAAAGGATCATAAAAAAATTAATTTAAAAAAGTAAAAAAACCCCAAAACACTGTATTCCTATCTCACACTATACTCAAATTCTACCTCAGACCAAAAAGAGTTAAATGTCAAGTGCCAAGTTTAGAACATCTTAGAATAAAACAAGAATATCTTTTTGATATTGGGGATAGAGCAGCATCTATAACTGATAAAAGTATCAAGAATGTACAAAAAAAATCCCTACAAACAAAAGGGAAACAAGGTAACAGAAACACAGGCATTTTCCATGAAATGACATTTCAAAGAAGTTGTTTCTCAGTATCCACAGCAGATTAACTGGTTCCAGAAACCCCCTGCTCAATACTAAAATCTGCAGATGCTCAAGTCCTTTATATAAAATGGTGGAGTATTTGCATATAACCTACACACATCCTCCTGTGTACCTTAAATCATCTCTAGATTGCTTATAATATCTAATACAATGTAAATGCTATATATTGATAAATAGTTGCCAGCACAAGGCAAATTCAAGTTTTTTTTTTTAATTTTTTTGGCTGCATTGAGCCTTTGTTGCTGCATGTGGGCTTTCTCTAGGTACGGCGTGCAGGCTTCTCATTGTGGTGGCTTCTCTTGTTGCAGAGCACAGGCTCTAGGTACACGGGCTTCAGTAGTTGTGGCACACGGGCTCAGTAGTTGTGGCTCACAGACTCTAGAGCGCAGGCTCAGTAGTTGTGGCACACGGGCTCAGCTGCTCGGTGGCATGGGGGATCTTCCCGGACCAGGGCTCGAACCCACGTCCCCTACAGTGGCAGGCAGATTCTTAACCACTGTGTCACCAGGGAAGCCCCAAATTCAAGTTTTGTTTTTTTGAACTTTCTGGTATTTTCTCTTCCCCCCAATGTTTTCAATCTGCGCTCAGTTGAATCTGCAGAGGCAGAACCTGCGGATACGAGGGGACAATTGTACAAATGGGCCTATAATCACATGATAAGGTGCTAAAGGTTGTGAATGAGGGAAATGCAAAGCAAGCTCACCTAAGATATAATTTTGTGTCAGTCTGTTAAGCAAAAATTGAGGAGCCTTACAGCATCAAGGACTGAACAGGACATAACTGGTGGAATCTGGAGAATTATAAATAGGTACATCCCTTTTAGAAAACATTATCACCTAAACTTGAAAATTTGCATAACCTATAATCCAACAATTTTACTCCGAGAAATAATAAAAGACAAGCCTAACCGTGTGCAAGATGACCAATATATATGAATGTTTTTGGCAGCACTGTTTGTGAGGGTGAAAAAATGTAAAAAATTAAATGCCTCAGAGAGTGGATGAATACAATATGAAACAGGAGCATTTTTTACTTGCTTCAAGTGTAAGAAACACGGGCACATTTTTACCTTGAGCAGAGCAAGAATGAAATTGCTGAACAAGCAGAAAGTAAGTGAAGAAATAATTTCCCTAAAAGGTGTACTCTAGACTATGGTTCAACAACTGGCCATGGCCTGGGCCAAGACCTCTTCCACTAGGTGAAAGGAAAACTATGGACTGAGAGTCTGAATGAGTGTGGAAGGGTAGAATACCAAGCAAGACAAGGGGATAGATTTTTAACATGAAAACTTGCTGACACATGAGAGGTCACAGGCTGAGACACCTGTCCTGGGGAAGTGGTCACTGCGAGGATGGCCGGATGTAGGGGCCGATGGAGGTGGGGGGTGAGGATACAGTCTCTGGGGCTGTATCCAGTCTCTAATCTGCTTGGATGGCAGGACCATGCGCTCTAACTCGGGAGGGGAAGGAGTGAGCATCGTGACGGGTTCCTTGCCAGGCATGCTGACTGGGTGCCTCTGAGATATTCAGGTGGAGAAGGGCAGAGAGCAGAGGGCAGAGGCTCGGAACTGCCCCTCTGAGGGGCTGTCGACAGGCTGCACACAGGAACTGCCCCTGAGGGGCTGTCGACGGGCTGCACACAGACACTCGCAGGCTGGTGGGGCCGCCCGAGGGACTAGGAGGGAAAGAGCACGACTCTGCAGGGGCCCCATCACCACACATGGCGGCCCCAGTGCCCTCAGCAGCCCAGATGTGGGGCACAGCAGGACAAATGTCACCGTCAGGTTTTACCAAACAGGAGGAGTAGGGAGACATGCAACAAGGGAAGGCTTCTTGAGTGTCTGGACGGACAGGGTGGGAAAGGGGAGGCAGAAGAGAGCTGGAGAGGAGCTGGGAGAGGAAGGAAGGCCCTTTTCCTCAGAGGTCAGAGGGAAACGTGAGATGCATTACTCATTACAATACAGGGACATGAATGACACCAACGGCTTACTTCCCACGAGCCACTGACTGCGGCGCAGACGCTTGTGCTAAGCGGTTTTATGCTTTAACGCGTAATATGACCACGTCCCCAACAACCCGGGGACGGAGCAACTATCAGGAACAGACTGAGCGCAGCAGACCACACTCGCCAAACCATCTGCTCCTCCACTTGGACACATGGCTCAGCCCCATCTCCCAGCCCCATCCCCCGAGTGTGGCCAAGTGCCTAGTGCCTATCAGTGGAAGCGGGGGGGCTGGTGTTTGTGCGAGTCTTCCTTGCCCTCTCACTCTCCTCTGCCTGCTGCAGGAGGTCAGGACAACCTTCAAGCCACATGCTGACGGCAGAGTGGACCCGGGTTCCTGAACAGCTGTGTGATGCACAGTCACACGGACCGGGTGTGCCTCAGAAAAAGTGCTTCGAGGGACATCCCTGGTGGTCCAGTGATTAAGACTCTGAGCTTCCACTGCAGGGGTCACGGGTTCGACCCCTGGTCGGGGAACTAAGATCCTGCACGCTGCGAGTCGTGGCAAAAGAAAGAAAAGAAATACAAAAAAAGAACAAGTGCTTCCATATGCTGAGCACCAAGATGCTGGAGTCTGTCTGACATGGCAGCTAAGATTTAACTTAGTCAAACTTATATATACAAAGACACAAGGAGATCCCGAAGTTCACCAGGGCCACAGAGCTGGTGATCGGTGAAGCCCAGGCAGCTGGAGCCCAAGACAGCTTGAAGCCCAGGCAGCTTGAAGCTTGAAGCCCAGGCAGCTGGAGCCCAAGACACATCTCAGCTCATGCACTTCTATCCTCCAGGAGGACAGAGGGACCTGGGGTCAAAGGGCTCCGTGGCCTCCAGACCACCACAGAGGCCCGAACAAGACACTTCCCCAAGGAACCAGGGCCAGCGACCTCCCCCTGCAGGGTCTCCCAGCTGCCCAAACCTTGGCTCCTACCTGGACAGGTGCTTCGGGAGAGGTCTTTCTTCACAGTCCACAGCTTCTGCCCCTGCTCCAGCTGGAAGATCAGCTCAAGTCTGGGAACAGGACACCCTGTTCATGGAGAAAGGAAGAAGACACTAGGATTTCTGTGAAAACAAAGAAAACCCCTCGATCTAGTGTGGGACTTCAGGATGTGGACAAGACCTCAGAATAAAGCTGATTCCACCCACAGAAATCCTGACCTAGAACCTGGAAACCAAGGTCAAAAACACCAATGTTGCAGCTTCCCTGGTGGCGCAGTGGTTAAAAATCCACCTGCCAATGCAGGAGACACATGTTCAAGCCCTGGTCCGGGAAGATCCCACATGCCACGGAGCAACTAAGCCCCTGTGCCACAACTACTGAGCCTGCGAGCCACAACTACTGAGCCCGTGTGCTGCAACTACTGAAGCCCACACGCCTAGAACCTGCGCTCTCAACAAGAGAAGTCCACAATGAGAAGCCTGGACACCAGAACGAAGAACAGCCCCCGCTCACCGCAACCAGAGAAAAGCCCGCATGCAACAACGAAGACCCAATGAAGCCAAAAAAAAAAAAAAAAAAAAAAAAAAAAAACACACCACCAATGTTGGGATCCAAAGACTTTAGACTGCAGTGCTGGTTGTGTAGACAACACCTATTCCCTTTGACCTCCACTGCAGAGTTCCAACTCTATTCAGCTGCAGCCAAGAGACACAGAGAATATGACCGCCTCCTTCCAGAAGGTGTTTACTAATTAACCCAAGTGAATTTCAACCACCTGTGCATTAAAATCTCCTGAGATGTCTGGTTCACATCCAACTGAAACCAAATAGGGACTTCCCTGGTGGCACAGTGGTTAAAGAACCCACCTGCCAATGCAGGGGACACAGGCTCAAGCCCTGGTCTGAGAAGATCCCACATGCCACGGAGCAACTAAGCCCGTGCACCACAACTACTGAGCCCGTGTGCCACAACTACTGAAGCCCACGCACCTAGAGCCCATGCTCCGCAACAAGAGAAGCCACCACAGGGAGAAGCCTGCACGCCACAACTAAGATTAGCCCCCACTCGCTGCAACTAAAAAGAAGTCTGTGAGTAACAACGACCCAATGCAGCCAAAAATAAATAAATTTATTAAAAAAAAAAAAAGAGAAAGAAACCAAATCTCTGCAGATGAGGCCTGGATACCTACAGATTTAAAAAAACCACCCCAGATTCTGGCATCAAGGGAGGGCTGAAAACTCTGGTTTCCACCAACTTGCAGGTGACCTACACCAGCCCTCGGGAGGAGAGAGCTCTAGTCCAGGATGGCTGAGTGAGGGGACCAGCCAGTGCTGTAGTCCTGCAGCAGCCTGGGTCGCCTGCGAGGGAACCTGCCCGAGGCCCTAGACCAGGAAGAAGCAGACAACTGGGCTGGCATCCACCAACCCGGTAGCCAGCCCCACCTCTGAGCTTCCTACTGGTGAGATAATAAATTTCCTCCAGGGTGAAGACTGAGCCGGTCTGTCACATACAGCCAAACACAGATGCAGGGGAAAGACACACAGACTCGGCAGGAAGTCGACGGCAGAGGTGCCAGGACTCGCCGACAGCTTCTCTGTCAGGTCCAGGGTTCATCAGTCATCACTAAGCAATGTGCTCTCCTGTGTGCTCCGTGCTCAGCACGGGGCTCAGCGACAGCGACCAAGACCTCCCTTCAGCTGTCAGGAGTCATGTTCCCTAGGACCTCAGGGCCTTTGCACATGCTGGCCCTTCTCCCTGGAAGGCTGTTCTCTACCCACCTTGCTTCTTCCAGCTACTTCTCTTTGGGTCTCAGCTCAAGTGTCACTCCCTGAGAAGAGTCTGCTGAACAGTGGCTGAGTGCACATGCTTAACCAATCCACCACGTCACTATGAACTTTTAACCTTAATAATAATTGAAAAGTTAACATTTATAGGGTGTTACCATATCCCAGGGACTGTACTAAGCAATTTAAATGCATTATGTTGTTTAAAATGGATGGAATAATTTAAAGAACTCACATATTTAAAATAATGACTCTTTTCAGTCAAAGTAAAGTATGTCTCCATTGAGCTAAGTCTTTTTTTAGATACCCAGCAAAATTCTGAAGAGCGCTCCTCCTGTCTAGGTCCGCAAGGGCTGTGAGTCCCTAGCTGCCACCTGATCTGGGAAGAGACGGAGCACTTAGTCTGTCTCGCCATTGTCAACACACCAAGTTTCTGGGCTGGTGACCCCGGGGCAACCAGGTAACTGGCTACTGCCTAACGCCGAGGCCCCCCTATAGACGGTTGGGATTCAAGTGTGATCAACTGAGCCAACAACACTGAAGTCCGTGGGGGGCTGCTCAACTGAGCTGCCCACCACCCTATGAGAGACTGATGGCACTGCCTGCCCTCTGAGGGCACACCTGGCCAGAGTCCAGGCACTGGTCCCTGGAGCAATACAGGGATGCGAGTGGCATAGGGCACCCCCCTCACACATGCCATGGCACAGAAGAGGCTTAGACTGCTTCACAGGCAAACCTTGCCATGGCTGCTTGCCTTACTGTTGTTGCAGTTTGTCCCAACCATGTAGCGGATAAGAGATCCCATCTCTGGAGACTGCTAGTTCAACGTATAATGGGGGGAGAAACAAAGGAATAAGGAATATTGTTTTTGCTGCCCTTTGAGACACCTGAGGATGTTTCTCAACCTACTCCAGATTGTGTAAGCCCGGCCAGTGTGTCCGGCACTCGTGAGTGCTGCTGCAGACCAGCACGTGGAGAGCTCTTCCTCAACACCAAACTGTCACCCCGTCAGGACACTGCCACCACCACTGCTGTCCTGAGGCATGAGCCCCAGCCCCTTCCTAGAAAGGCAGGCTGCCACTCACAGTGGTTGCCACTTGGGACTGCTAAGAGCCTACCAGGTAAATACCCAAATAAAAGAAAGAAAAATGGTGGTGGTGGGGGCAGAAAGGTGACCACCCCACCCCCCAAAAAAGATTTTGTTTGGAGGCAGAAAAAAAAGGAGTGGGGAGGAAGGGGCTCGTTATGCTGTGGACCAGGGCCATCCAGGGGAGAGGCTGCATCTTGGAGGCCCCAGGCCCCTCCGCCCTTTCCTCTCCTCAGCAGGAGACAAACTAAAACTAAAAACCAGCGTTTTAAATGGCTGAAAAGCTCAAAAGGAAGAAGGGAAGGGGGCACATTATTAACCTTACATATCAAGCAAACGCCAGGTCTAGCAAACATAATACTGGTTCTAGACTACTTATTGATTTATAAGCAGTAACAACAATAAAAAACCTTAGATAACAGAGAGAGAATAAAAATTTAAATAACATACAACATATAACTAAGTTAGAACTCTGTCTATACTGACCCAATTGGAAATCCAAAATTTATATACTAAAATTTATATAATTATTATATAATAACTACATATGGTATAACAAAATTTATATATTAAAAAAATTTTATCACCAAAACAAAACAGAGCACTGATTGGTTTGTCTGACTCCACAACACAGGTTTTAAATTATCTTTAGAATTTGCTAAAATGCACCAACTGACAAAACTTCATGAATTTAATACTGGGGCTCAAATCATAGTTATACCTGGGGATCCCACTAAAATGAAACACTCTACTCCACCACTGTAAAAAGTACCTAAATATTAAAGAGAAAAAATAGGTATATCTCACTTTGACTGTAGTTTTACCTGAATTTCCTATAGCCCTAGTACCCACTGTCCTAAAGTATCCCATATTGGGCATAGATGCTCTGACACAATACACAATTAAGATAATTTTTTGGCACTTACAAATTAATTGGCTTGATAAAACGGGACCCTACAGACCCGAGTTAAAATAATAATTCAGCCCAATGTAAGTTGAAAAGGGGCCTTTGGGGAATAAAACTTTTATATAAGACCTAATTAATCAAGGGGTGGTGATCCCCACTGCTTCTCCACGTTGACAGCCCAGCTGTGCGTATTCTTAAACCTAAAAAAACACAGGGCACCTCGCTGTGAGTTACTGCAATCTTAATGCCGTGGTCCCATCTGTTAGGGTTCCTGTTACTGACTGAATTGTGTCTCCCTAAACTGCATGTGTTAAACCCTAATCCCCAGTGTGATCCTATATGGACTTAGGGCCTTTAAGGAGGTAGTTAAGGTTAAATGAGGTCACGGGGTGGGGCCCTGATCTGGTAGGACCCATATCCTTTTAAGAGGAAGAGAAGGCCTCTCCAAGCCAGATGAAAAGTCAGGTAAGGACACAGCAAGAAGGTGGCCAGCAAGAGATCCTTATCAGCAACTGAACTGGGACTTCCAGCCTCCAGAACTGTGCGAAAATAAAGCTGCTGTTTAACCACACAGTAATGGCAGCCTGAGCTGACTAACAAGATCCACACACCCAATACCCAGTATTATTAGAACCCGGTAATTACTCTTCAATTACAGATCTGGCTAACGTGTTCTGCTGGTGTGTATTTTGACAGCCTCTCAACCTCGGTTTGCCTTCGCTCTGAAGGCAAATAGGACTCCTCCCCAGGCTGCCCCGTGGGGTGGCTCAACAGCTCTGCCAACACCCACACCCTCTGCAGCCAAGACCTCAGCTGCACCCACCCACCTCTCTCCAGGAGCACAGGCGATGTTACATCAATGACAACCTCGTCTAAGGAGATTCATTTGACACGCTTGTGACAGTGAGTCCAACACCTTTTAATCCTTTGGGGACTAGTTTTAGATAAAAATACTATTTAGTATTACTTTGGGTCTGGTGGCCACATATTCCTCATTTATAAATTTTATTTACTCTCCCTGATGCTGATACTTGCAAATCAGCCCAACTTAAATGGAACTCCCTCCAACAAAAGCTCTAAAATCTGCTCAAAATACTGTTAAATAGCCAGTCCCATCAGTGTCCTCAGAGACTCCTTCACCAAAGAGGCTTTGACAACCTCTTCTCACACCTCCTCGAGTTTCTGAATCACCTACCAGGGCCACAGATGCCCAAGGGCTTCTGATGTAACAGACTGTCCCCTCAGCCTGGTACTATATGCTACTAAAACAACAACTAACTATACACAAGGCTCTCCGGATAATGAAGGCTGTTGCAGACCCCGAGCCACTGACCGCCACACCCAGCTGCCCATCAAGCTTTGGATCATGGCAACAGCACATCACAAGTTCAGCACAGCTCCTGAGGCCCCAGGACAGGATGGAACCCAACCTGGGCCCTCTGACATATTCCTCTTGTAGGACAAGGTGGGTCCTTGCCAGATGCTGTGGTGCTGGAGGAGGGCACCTCTCCCCACAGCCCTTGGCTACCTGGGGAGCACCTTGGGATTAAGCGAGTGAACAGTTGTGGATCTCTTACATCCACAGCACATGATGGAGCTCAGTAGATTGATGCTGCTTTCTATCCTGTAGCCAGAATGTCCAAATAAAAAATGGGATCTAAGAAACATTTCTTGGTCTATTCAGGGGGTCATCTTAGTACTAGATGCCCTGATCAACAAACGGCCTCCTCTTCACATTCATTATAAACTGTTGGGCCATTGCTTAAAAACTGCCTCCTTCAGGGTAAAGAAACTCTTGTCTCACCAACACCCCAAAAGTAAGTCAGTCAAAATCACATGTCCTTACATTTATAAAGGCCACAACGATAGGCCTTGCCAGGAAGCTCCTTACTCCCTTTGGAATTACAGACATTACTGACAATAACCAAGATACACATTTCACTTCTCAAATTACACAATGCTGGGCTCTGGAGAGAGGTAGTCAATAGAGCTTCATGGCCCCAATAGGCTCCAAATAGCTGGTTTAACTGAAAAACATAACGATTTCCTTAAACAGCTCCTTTTCAAACTCCAGTCTGACAAACAAACCCCTCATTGGGCCTCTATCTCACCCCTTAGCCTTAGTTCAAGGCTCCTTGAATCACATACCTTTAAAAATGTCCCACTGCCCTTTCCTACTCTGGAAGGGAATGTGCCTCACCTCTATGTACACAAAGACTCGTTCTACAGGAGGCCATTCACACTGTCTCCCCTGCAGTTACACACAGAGCTTCCCATCATCCCATGAGGCTGGAGACCAGAAGGAGGGAGCACACGCTCCCAGCACCCATTAGCCACAGACTGCCCCACAGGCCAGGCAGCTGGTCACCTGATATGGAATCCATTTGCCCTGAACTTCAAAACAAAACAAAAGAAACCTTGAAGAACAGCCATATGGCATTCTGGTAACTGTTGCTCTTACTATAACTGGTCTGGGTACTTTCATTGGTTTATAAGTCAGAGGCCTGAACCCTCTGAGGAAGCCACTGTTTCAACCAAACATGGCAAATACTGAGGCCCACATCAAGTCAAGTGTGTACGTACCCACTTGCAAAGGATATCCTGCCCCACGTCCCAGACCAAGACCTCACTGATGAAGATGACTTCGCCTGGGGACACGAAAACCTTCACCCCAGCAGATACCCATGGACTTCCTCTCCTAAGACAGAAATCAGACCTGGGACCTTTTTGCTTTCTTCTGTTAGGGATTCTATCATGTTCCTGAGCTGCTGTCTGTGACCCTGGTATATGCCTCAATCTGCCAAAAGGGAAATCTCCAATTTATAGCTGGTTGGTCAGGACAGGTTGTGAGGACTTGTGACTGACATCTGAAGTGGGTGGGTGGGAGGTGGAGGGGCTGTCTATGGGACTGAATCCTTAATAACCTGTGGAGTCTGTGCTAACTCCAGGTAGTTAGGGTCAGAATTGCCTGGTATGGAAAACCCAGACGTTTGATATCAGAAGTGTTATGAGGAAAAAGGATTTTGTTGGTTTGTTTTTTAATTAATTAACTAACTAATTAATTAATTAGTGGCTGCATTGGGTCTTCATTGCACATGGGCTTTCTCTAGTTGCAGCGAGTGGGGGCTACTCTCCCTGGCGGTGCGCGAGCTTCTCATTGCAGTGCCTTCTCTTGTTACAGAGCATGGGCGCTAGGCACGCACGTTACAGTAGCTGTGGCACATGGGCTCAGTAGTTGTGGCTCGCGGGCTCTAGAGCACAGGCTCAGTAGTCGTGGTGCACGGGCTTAGCTGGTCCTCAGCATGTAGGATCTTCCCGGACCAGGCTCGAACCTGTGTTCCCTGCATTGGCAGGCAGGTTCTTAACCACTGTACCACCAGGAAGTCCCATGTTTGTTTATTTTTTACAAATACCACACTAACATGCACACACATGTATATATACAAAGCCATATTTTTAGCACACCTTATAACTCCTGAAAGATTCTCTTAAACACTCCCCAAATTACATATCGATTTTCTTGGCTAATGCTACATAAATGGGAAACTTAGTTATGAGCCTGCCTGCAAGGACTTCCTATATCTCTACTTATGTTCTTCTTTTTCATTCTCAAAATGGTTTTCTATACTCTACAAGACAACTTATGCCATACCTTCTAAAACTCTCCACTATTATCCCCCAAAGTTTCCTTAATATGATGTGAAATATCAGAGCACACCCTTCATGTGCAAACCAAACAATCCAAAACTACACCCTTGCCCACCTCTTTAAACCTCGCACACCAGGCCACTATTCCTCCTGCCTTAACTCAAGCAGATCCAGGTTCCAGACAATTAGGGACACCCCTAGTGCCCCAAAGCCTGTTGGAAATATTCAAATCTCACAGCTACTAATTAATACAGTGGGGACCCTGTGACAATTTCAATGAGTGGAGCATGAATAGTGCCTGAACAGTCCTGACACCTGGTCAGGGCCCAGGGTACCTGCACAGTGACAGTTATCAATTGCTTATTAAAAGTGACCCACTTAATAAATGTTTTCTTAGATTTCTTCAAAAAGGGAATCCCGCATTACTCTGATAAATGGGAAACCCAGGGTCACTTCCATTGATGGCAGGTCACCATGAAAAAAATGCAGAAGTGAAATCAAAACAGTGTTCTTAAGTTCCAGAGAGCTCAGCTGCCTGCTGCTCAGGGCTCCTGGCCTAAGGCTACTGCCTCTGTTGACAAGGGGAAAGTAGCAACAGTTGCAGGGGTAGGGAGTGTGGGGAAGGCAGAGAAGCTATGTTAGGAGGGAGCACTAAACCCAGACTTCCCGTCAAACACATTCAGGAGGCAGAAAGAGAAGAAATGATGGAATGGTTACATCAGGCTGTATCGCAATGCCAGCTGAACAAGTGTCCCTGCACTCTCAGAAACAGGGTTTCTCAAGCTGACATGATAATTTAGGTCAAGATAATTCTTTGTTGGAAAGGTGGGGAGGAGCCCATCCTGCGAATTATAAGGATGGTGTAGGATCCACGTGCAGATTGTAATAACCAAAACTATCTCCAGACGTTGCTGAGTTTCCTCTGGGGAGCAACATCATCTCTGGTTGAGAGCCACTTTTATGGTTATAAATAGGATGATGAGAGAAAGTGAGAGGAATGGGTGGACACTCCATGAAGTCTGGTGGTCAGAACACAGCTGGTGAGGAGGTGGCAACTGGGCTGAGAAGGGGCAGCCATGTAAAAAGCCAAAATGGAGAGGGCAGACAGCAGAAGCAAGAAGAAATACAATTCTGCACCCTGTGGAAGGAAAACCACATTCACAGAAAGATAAAATGAAAAAGCAGAGGACTTTGTACCAGATGAAAGAAGAAGATAAAACCCCAGAAAAATAACTAAATGAAGTGGAGATAGGCAACCTTCCAGAAAAAGAATTCAGAATAATGACAGTGAAGATGATGCAGGACCTCGGAAAAAGAATGGAGGCAAAGTTCGAAAAGATGCAAGAAATATTTAACAAAGACCTAGAAGAATTAAAGAAGAAACAAACAGAGATGAACAATAAAATAACTAAAATACAGAATACACTAGAAGGAATCAATAGCAGAATAACTGAGGCAGGAGAACGGATAAGTGACCTGGAAGACAGAATGGTGGAATTCACTGCTGCGGAACAGAAGAAAGAAAAAAGATGAAAGGAAATGACGACAGCTTAAGAGACCTCTGGGACAACATTAAATGCAACAACATTCATATTATAGGGGTCCCAGAAGGAGAAGAGAGGGAAAAAGAACCTGAGAAAATATTTGAAGAGATTATAGTCGAAACCTTCCCTAATCTAGGAAAGGAAATAGCCACCCAAGTCCAAGAAGTGCAGAGAGTCCCAGGCAGGATAAACCCAAGGAGAAAAACGCCAAGACCCATAGTAATCAAACTGACAAAAATTAAAGACAAAGAAAAATTATTGAAAGCAACAAAAGAAAAACAACAAATAACATACAAGGGAACTCCCATAAGGTTAACAGCTGACTTCTCAGCAGAAACTCTACAAGCCAAAGGGAGTGGCATAATATATTTAAAGTGATAAAAGGGAAGAACCTACAACCAAGGTTACTTTACCTGGCAAGGATCTCATTCAGATTCCAAGGAGAAATCAAAAGCTTTACAGACAAGCAAAAGCTAAGAGAATTCAGCACCACCAAAACAGCTCTACAACAAATGCTAAGGAACTTCGCTCAGTGGGAAACACAAGAGAAGAAAAGGATCTACAAAAACAAACCCATAACAATTAAGAAAATGGTAACAGGAACATACACATCAATAATTACCTTAAATGTGAATGGGTTAAATGCTCCAACCAAAAGACAGAGGCTCACTGAATGGATACAAAAACAAGACCCATATATATGCTGTCTATGAGACCCACTTCAGACCTAGGGACACATAAGACTGAAGAGGGGATGGAAAAAGATATTACAAGCAAATGGAAATGAAAAGACAGCTGGAGTAGCAATGCTCATATCAAATAAAATAGACTTTAAAATAAAGAACGTGACAAGAGAAAAGGAAGGACACTACATTATGACCAAGAAATCAATCCAAGAAGGAGATATAACAATTATAAATATATGCGCACCCAACGTAGGAGCACCTCAATACGTAAGAGCACCTCAATACGTAAGGCAAATGCTAACAGCTATAAAAGAGAAAATAGACAGCAACACAATAATAGTGGGGCCTTTAACACCTCATTTACACCAACGGACAGACCACCCAAACAGAAAATAAGGAAACACAAACTTTAAATGACACAGTAGACCAGATAGATTTAATTGATATTCATAGGACATTCCATCCCAAAACAGCAGATTACTTTCTTCTCAAGTGCACACGGAACATTCTCCAGGATAGATCACATCTTGGGTGACAAATCAAGCCTCAGTAAATTCAAGAAAATTTAAATCATATCAAGCATCTTTTCTGACCACAATGCTATGAGATTTTCAATTACAGGGGAAAAAACGTAAAAAAAACAAACAAACATGGAGGCTAAACAACACGTTACTAAATAACCAACAGATCACTGAAGAAATTGAAGAAGACCTCAAAAAATACCTAGAGACAAATTACAACGAAAACATGACAATCCAAAACCTATGGGATGCAGCAAAAGCAGTTCTAAGAGAGAAGTTTATAGCAATACAAGCCTACCTCAGGAACAAGAAAAGTTTCAAATAAACAATCTAAACTTCACCTAAAGGAACTAGAGAATGAAGAACAAAACCCAAAGTTAGTAGAAGGAAAGAAATCATAAAGATCAGAGCAGAAAAAAATGAAAAAGAAAACAATAGCAAAGATCAATAAAACTAAAAGCTGGTTCTTTGAGAAGATAAACAAAATTGATAAACCATTAGCCAGACTCATCAAGAAAAAGAGGGAGAGGACTCAAATCAATAAAACTAGAAATGAAAAAGAAGTTACAACAGACACCACAGAAATACAAAGCATCCTAAGAGACTACCTACAAGCAACTGTATGCCAATAAAATGGACAACCTGGAAGAAATGGACAAATACCTCTTAGAAAGGTATAACCTTCCAAGACTGAACCAGGAAGAAATAGAAAATATGAACAGACCAATCACAGTAATGAAATTGAAACTGTGATTAAAAATCTTCCAACAAACAAAAGTCCAGGGCCACATGGCTTCACAGGTAAATTCTATCAAACATTTAGAGAAGAGCTAACACCCATCCTTCTCAAACTCTTCCAAAAAATTGCAGAGGAAGGAACACTCCCAAACTCATTCTATGAGGCCACCATCACCCTGATACCAAAACCAGACAAAGATACCACAAAAAAAGAAAATTACAGACCAATATCACTGATGAATATAGATGTAAAAATCCTCAACAAAATACTAGCAAACAGAATCTAACAATACATTAAAAGGATCATACATCATGATCAAGTGGGATTTATCCCAGGGATGCAAGGATTCTTCAACATATGCAAAACAATCAATGTGATACACCATGTTAACAAGTTGAAGATTAAAAACCGTATGATCATCTCAACAGATGCAGAAAAAGCTTCTGACAAAATTCAACATCCATTTATGATAAAAGCTCTCCAGAAGTGGGTATAGAGGGAACCTACCTCAATAAAATCCATATACAACAAACAGCAAACATCATTCTCAACAGTGAAAAACTGAAAGCATTTCCTCTAAGATCAGGAACAAGACAAGGATGTCCACTCTCGCCACTACTATTCAATATAATTTTGGAAGTCCTAGCCACGGCAATCAAAGAAAAACAAAAGGAATACAACTTGGAAAAAAAGAAGTAAAACTGTCACTGTCTGCAGATGACATGATACTATACATAGAGAATCCTAAAGATGCCACCAGAAAACTACTAGAGCTCATCAATGAATTTGGTAAAGTTGCAGGATACAAAATTAATGCACAGAAATCTCTTGCATTCCTACACATTAATGATGAAAAATCTGAAAGAGAAATTAAGGAAACACTCCCATTTACCACTGCAACAAAAAGAATAAAATACCTAGGAATAAACCTACCTAGGGAGACAAAAGACCTGTATGCAGAAAACTATAAGACACTGATGAAAGAAATTAAAGATTACACAAACAGATGGAGAGATACACCATGTTCTTGGATTGGAAAAATCAATATTGTGAAAATGACTATACTACCCAAAGCAATCCACAGATTAAATGCAATCCCTATCAAATTACCAATGGCATTTTTTACAGAACTAGAACAAAAAAATCTTAAAATTTGTATGGAGACACAAAAGACCCTGAATAGCCAAAGCAGTCTTGAGGGAAAAAAAACGGAGCTGGAGGAATCAGACTCCAGACTATACTGGACCTCAGACTATACTACAAAGTTACAGTGATCAAGACAATATGGTACCGGTACAAAAACAGAACAATAGATCAATGCAACAGGATAGAAAGGCCCAGAGATAAACCCACCTTTGGTCAACTAATCTATGACAAAGGAGGCAAGGATATACAATGGAGAAAAGACAGTGTCTTCAGTAAGTGGTGCTGGGAAAACTGGACAGCTACATGTAGAAGAATGAAACTAGAACACTCCCTAACACCATACACAAAAATAAACTCAAAATGGATTAGAGACCTAAATGTAAGACTGGACACTATAAAACTCTTAGAGGAAAACATAGGAAGAACATTCTTTGACATAAATCACAACAAGATCTTTTTTGATCTACCTTCTAGAGTAATGGAAATAAAAACAAAAATAAACAAATGGGACCTAATGAAACTTAAAAGCTTTTGCAAAGCAAAGGCAACTACAAACAGACGAAAAGACAAGCCTCAGAATGGGAGAAAATACTTGCAAACAAATCAATGGACAAAGGATTAATCTCCAAAATACATAAACAGTTCAAGCAGCTCAATATTAAAAAAACAAACACCACAATCAAAAAATGGGCAGAAGACCTAAACAGACATTTCTCCAAAGAAGACATACAGATGGCCAAGAAGCACATGAAAAGCTACTCAACGTCACTAATTATTAGAGAAATGCAAGTCAAAACTACAAGGAGGTATCACCTCATACCAGTTAGAATGCTCATCATAAGAAAATCTACAAACAAGTGCTGGAGAGGGTGTGGAGAAAAGGGAACCCTCTTGCACTGTTGGTGGGAATGTAAATTGATACAGCCACTATGGAGAACGGTACGGAGGTTCCTTAAAAAACTAAAAACAGAATTACCATATGACCCAGCAATCCCACTACTGGGCATATACCCAGAGAAAACCATAATTCAGAAAGACATGCACCCCAATGTTCATTGCAGCACTATTTACAATAGCCAGGTCATGGAAGCAACCTAAATGCCCATCGACAGACTAATGGATAAAGAAGATGTGGTACAAAAAAAAAAAAAGAAGATGTGGTACATATATACAATGGAATACTACTCAGCCATAAAAAGGAACGAAATTGGGTCATTTGCAGAGACACGGAGGGATCTAGAGACTGTCATACTGAGTGAAGTAAGTCAGAAAGAGGAAAACAAATATCGTATATTAACGTATACATGTGGAACCTAGAAAAATGGTACAGATGAACCAGTTGGCAAGGCAGAAACTGAGACACAGGTGTAGAGAACAAACGTATGGACACCAAGGGGGGAAAGCGGCGCGGGGGGCGGGGCAGGGGCGTTGGTGGTGGTGTGATGAATTGGGAGATTGAGATTGACATATATACATTAATATGTATAAAATGGATAACTAATAAGAACCTGCTGTATAAAAAGTATATATAGAATTAAATTTTAAAATTCAGAAAAAAAGGGCTTCCCTGGTGGCACAGTGGTTGGGAGTCCGCCTGCCGATGCAGGGGACGCAGGTTCGTACCCTGGTCCGGGAGGATCCCATGTGCCACGGAGCAGCTGGGCCCGTAAGCCATGGCCGCTGAGCCTGCACATCGGGAGCCTGTGCTCCGCAACGGGAAAGACCACAACAGTGAGAAGCCCGCGTACCGCAAAAAAAAAAAAAAAAAAAAAAAATCAGAAAAAAGAAAAGAAAAGCCAAAATGCCTAAGCACACTCACCAGGCACAGAGAACAGCAAGTGGAGAGGCCCAAGGCAAGTATGTTAAGTCTGTGCACAGGAAACAGCAAGACGCTGGCATGACCAGAGCGGACTGAACTCAGGGAAAAGTGTGAGGAGGTGAGTGAAGGGTCAGCAGGGTCAGATAATGGGCCTTCTTATTTTTAAAATTTTGTTATAAAATATCTAAATATGTCAAACGTTTCCTAATTTTGTGTAACCTCTTCTCATTAACACAGAATACAATCCCAATTCTCTAAAAACAGGCATGTCTTACCCTATGCCCTGGATTTACAGCTCTCCTTTCCCTCAAACTGAGAGGTCTAAAGTGATTATCCTCAGGCTGCTGTTTCTCCACCTTGGCTCTCTTGGCCTTGTGGGCTGGATCAACCTTTGTTGAATGGGGCTGTCTTGTCCATCCTCAGGTACTAAGCAGCATCTCTGGACTCTAACCTGCTAGATGCCGGGACCACCCACACCCCAGGTGTGACAGTCAAATGTGGCTGCAGACTGCCAAATGTCACCTGGGGATAAAACCGCCAAGTACTGAGAAGCACTACTCTCTCAGCCTCTCTCTCTTGGACTAGCAGAGGATCTTGGCCAGGACTCAGGGAACAAGAGACAATCATGAAGGCACAGGAGAACAGAAAAGCCCCATAACCGAGATCCTGTGGTTTAGAACAATACCTGTTGGCACTGAAGGCAAAAACCTCCCAAGGCCCCACCTGCCTCACCCTCTTCCTGGAGACCATCCCATCACTCACAGCCCTGTGGACTGGGTTGCAGGGGATACATGAGCCAACCAGTCCCACCCAGTCAGCTCCCTGTCTGGAATGTGAAACAAGAACCTCAGACAGAGGCCAGTCTGTGCTGGGCACTGGGGTAGAGGCTCAGGGAAGTATGGGCTCAGGTGGCTACTCCTGCCTCAGGGACAACCCCCTAGAGACCAGCAGTAGAAAAAGAAACAATGTTAAGTATGCAAAGAAGTAAAAACAAGGCATCTGGGGGCCACAGAGAGCAGGGACTGGGGTGGCCACTCCTGCCACAAACTTGCTGAGACACAAAAGCCATTCTGAAAAAACAGACTTGAGCAAAGCTAGAGGGAGAAGTCAGGACAAGAGATCCAGAAGCTGGCATACTCCTGGTAGTTCCCAGTCCTTATTTCAGTCCCATGTGGCCCAACTGGAAATTCTGCCTTTGGGTTCTGAAGAACACCCCCATTTCCTTCCACCACCTTTTAGGAGCCAAAGGGGAACTGTTTCTTGCTCAAAGAAACACAGAGATAGCAGGCAGGAAAAGATGAATCTCAAAAATGACTGAAGCTGTAGGGGAGAGGGTAAGCTTCTTGATCAGCCGGGCATGGAGCCAGAGCATGTCTGACAAGGAGATAGCAGGTCCTCTGCATGGCAGAGTGGCAAGGCCTTACCCAGAGACACCAAGAGCCTGCAGTTTTCCAGCATCACCTCCTGGTACAGGGTCCTCTGAGCCGGGTCCAGCTGCCTCCACTCCTCCTGGGTAAAAGTCACGGCCACATCATCGAAAGTCACAGACACCTGTCAAATAGAGGTAGTAGTGCTGACCCTGGGGCTGTTGGATGGGATCAGAGCTTGTTTCTGGAAGGCTGTTAAAGGTGCAGAGAGATCAAGACCCTAACCACTTAGCACCTCCTGAGGGCCAAGCTCTAGGCTGGGCTGAAGTGGAAGTGGACAATGTTTTGGACATAATACAGTAGTGTAAGAAAGAAAGTCACACAAGACAATGGAAAGTCACACAAGACAATGGAAAGTCACACAAGACAATGGAAAGTCACACAAGACAATGGAAGTGATGTGTGGGCTGTCAGATGCAAACAGGAGAGGCTGTAGGACCTCAGAGGAATGAATAAATAATGATAACAGTATCAATAATGGTAACAACAACAGTACCTGAGCCTCCCTGGTCCTGCTAGCTGCCTGCCCCATGGTGAGGGCTTCACTTCCTGGTTAAAGTGACTAAAAGTCCCCAGTTCTTTCTTCACTCTCTTGTTAACATCCAAACTCTTGAACCCAACACTTACCAGCTGTGTTACCTCGGAGACATCACTTCATCTCTCTGAGCCTTGGTTTCTGGATCAATACAACAATAGTTCCCACTTCACTAATATCAGTTGTGAGATTTAGACAGAAATTATTCAATGTTCGGTGTGCTTGGGGATTTTCATTAATTGTCCCACAGCCCCTGAGGTAAACATCTCTATGCCAGCCGATGACCCGAGACTAAGGGAGCTCCACCAAATCCACCAAGAGTCTTGTGTCTTACAAACGAGGAGCAAGATTTTAACACAGTTAACCCTGATACACGGTCTAATAAAGTAACCCGACACGCTTCCATCATCAAAATGAATACCTAATGACGAAGTTGTGAAGCATTTACACCAATTTTTGCTGTTAAGTCCATTTCATCACGCCTGAAAATATTCCTGTGAACATGCACAGAGAAGCAGAGCCTTCATCATTGACCTCCCTGGAGAGACCCCTGAAGGGGTGGAACTACCTGGGTAATGGCAGGGCCCGGACCAGCTTCCCACACCCTCCTGGGTCTCCCAGACTCCGGGGAGGTTCCACAATGAACCATTAGCCGCTTCCTTCCTGAACCCTGACAGCACTTAGCCCTACGCCAGGAATACTTCAGGACCAGAGAGCACAAATGGATAAAGATAACACTGGCTTTGGCCATGAGACTGGCCACAACGTCTGACCTGGCTGAAGATGAGTGGAACATTCGACAACAGACTACAGGACCTCGCCCTCCCAAGACACGTCTTAACATCTAGGAGGCACCATGGCAACCTCACAGGCCCTCATGGGCCTTGTGAAACAACCAATATACCTTGGCTTTGTCCATGCGCTTATCTCTCCCTCCATTTCCCAAGGCCACCGGTTGGAGAAAGGCGGGGGCGGGGTGGGGGCAGGGTACATCCCTGCAGCACATGGCGGAGTTCGGGATTTACTATGATGGAAACCCCTGAAGGATACATCACTCATTTTTCCACAACTTACTGAGCATGTGTCAGAGACCCAAGAGCTTTTAGGACCAAGGATAAATTAAGTAGCAAAGCAGCTCCACACGCCAGAGCACACGACCGCGAAGACAAACCCAGGGGATGCCTCCCTTCCGGAACCGTCTCCGCCCTCGTAGAGAAGCAGCTTCGCAACCAGCGTCCACTCACCTGTGTTTTGTGGGTCGGCGCCGCCGCCATGATGGGGCCCTGCGTTCCAGCTACGCTGGGAGAGGCGAGCACCGGGCGGCCTGTTGCTCCTCGCCTCCGCCCCGCCTTGGCCGGGCGACCTCGGCTGACAGCCGCTCTCCGAGAAAAAGGCGCACCAGACCTGGCGCCGCCCTCGGGAACTGCGGGGACGAAGGGCGGGTGCTGAAGGCCCGGAGAGGCCATGGCCCGGCGGGCGACCAGTGCACACTCCCGTTTAGGGAGTCACGGCCCGTTCCAAGGCACGAAAGGAAGTCCCATCCCCCTTTCCTGCTCAGTCCCCACGAAATGCCCTAGTAGCCACGCAGGCCAGCTCTCGGCACCTAAAAGCCAGCCAGAAGCGAAAGGCTGAGGCAAATGGCGTCCTCTGAGAGAAACCGGAAGTCCCGCCCACGTACGTGCGCCGCAGGAAACGCCTCTACGACTGGCCGTCATTGGCCAGCGACCTCCTCAGACGCACAATGCACACCTCTGGGTAATGTAGTCTCCCCTAGATTCGCAGAAGTGAGGAGCGCCTTAACTGAGGGGAGGGAGTGGGGCGGAGGGAGGAGAGGGAGTGGGGCGGAGTGGGGGAGGGAGTGGGGCGGAGGGAGGGGTAAGGGGAGGGTCTTCCTCCACCTAAGAGCCACGGGAGGAGCTGAGCGCCGGCCCAGACCTGTTTCTTAACAGTGGGTTCAAGTGGAGAGGACTAGGCAGTGGGGGCGAGAGCGTCCATGCTGTGCCTCAGGGAAACTGAGGCTTGGAATGCTGGGACAGTCGCCCAGGGCGGTGCAAAGGGTGTAGGGCTGTGACTAAGCTCGCAGCCCGCATAGTGATTTTCCCCCCTTCCCCTCCTTACGCCTTCCCAGATCCTCTTCTTTTTTTTAGGTCCCCAAACAGGGACCCAACCGGGATCCACAGAAGTGAAAGCACGGAGTCCTAACCACTGGACTGCCAGGGAATCCCCAAGAGCCTCTTCTTGAAACCTAGCAGGGCCCTGTGGAGCCTCCTCCCACCCCTACCCCCCAAGCCTCTCTGCGTCCCCTACTTCTTGTCTGTGGAAAAAGCTTTAGCGGACTAGGCCTCCCTCAGTTCCAAAGAGTGGGCTCAAACAGTTAATTATTTAAGGGGCAGCAATGGGAACAAAGAAGAGGCATTCAAGGAGGAAAGGGGATAATAACTAAAGCAATAAGTCAACCTTTGGGATGGGGTCACAAGACCATAGTTCTCCTTAAGGAAAACAGTTAACAATGTCTGATGCATGTTCTTAAGTTGTTTTTATAGAACCCAGACTCCCATCAGGTGGAAACTGCTGACCTCAAACACATCAGAAGCTAGGCTGGTTGGAATGAGAAGACTGATGGTGAGATTCCTGAAACACCACCCTGCTACCTCACCACCGACCGATCAGAAAATTGTCCATGAGCTGATCTTGCATCCTAGGACCCTCTCCCCTAACAGTCTTTAAAAACCCTTTCCTGAAGCCATTAGGGTGTTCAGATCTTTTTGAGCATGAACTGCCTGTTCTCCTTGCTTGGCACCCTGCAATAAATGCTATACTTTCCTTCACCACAACCCAGTGTCAATAGATTGGCTTTGCTATGCATGGAGTGAATGAACCCGAGTTTGGTTTTGTAGCATTCTAGGGGAACAGATTTTTAAAAAGTAGCTTCCCTGGTGGTCCAGTGAGTAAGACTGGGCCCACTTACCCAGTGGGTAAGACTCTGTGCTCCCAATGCAGGGGACCTGGGTTTAGTCCCTGGTCAGGGAACTAGATCTTACATGCATGCTGCAACTAAGAGTCCACATGCTGCAACTAAGACCTGGCGCAGCCAAAATAAAATAAATAAATATTTTTAAAAGTCTTTTTAAAAAAAAAAGGTAGCTTAAAAATTCTCCTGAGGAGGAAACCAGAAGTCCCATCTTGATACACAGCACACTTGTCTACTGCACCCTCCTGAGTCTTCTTTGGCCCAGAGCCTCCTTCATATGTAGTTGGCCTAGATCACCTGAGGAATGGATTTTCCATCCCCTGGGATGGGGAAACCACATGTGGAGGAGACTTGGAGGGAAACTCAAGACTCCAGTTTTAAGCATGGTCAATTTGAAATGTTTATGAGACTACAAAGTATGTGTCACTTAATCATTTCAACCTATGACTGAACGTTAGGAGAGAGTTCAAGCTTGGATATATAAATTTGAGAGTTGTTAGTTTACACTGTTATTTCAAGTCATGACTAGATGAGACTGTCAAGGGAATGAGTGTAGTCTGGAGAAGAAAATGATCAGAGCATGAACACTGGACCAGCCTGACTTCATTAAGTGGCTGATGACAGGAAACCAACAAACTCATGTCAGAGCTTCTAATGTCCACCCAGAGATATATTAGGGAATTTTAGAAGTCCCCATTGATGATTTTTTTTCATAAGTGTGGAGCTGAAAGAGTAAAACGCACTTTTTTTTTTTTTTTTTTGCGGTACGCGGGCCTCTCACTGTTGTGGCCTCTCCCGTTGCGGAGCACAGGCTCCGGATGCGCAGGCCCAGTGGCCATGGCTCACGGGCCCAGCCGCTCCGCGGCATGTGGGATCTTCCCGGACCGGGGCACGAACCCACGTCCCCTGCATCGGCAGGCGGACTCTCAACCACTGCGCCTCCAGGGAAGCCCGTAAAACTCACTTTTCATGGTTTCAGTGTGCATACACATTGAGAAATGGAATCAGAGAGTGCAGAAAATGCCCTTAAGGGATTTAATTTTTTTTAAGATGAGAGAGAAGTATAGTGACAAGATGTTAATTAGGTCAAAGGAATGAAGAGTGTATGATATGAGTCAGTTCTGCAGAGAACTAGTAGGATTTACATATTTATAAACATTTATGTGTGTATATATATGTACATGCAATATATAAATAAAATATATTATATATATATGAGATTTATTTCAAGGAATTGACTTATGCAGTTGTGGGGCCTGGCAAGTCCAAAATCCATAGGGTAGAGGACAGGCTGGAAACTCTGTAGCCAGAACTAATGCTGCAGTCTTGAGGCTGAATTTCTTCCTCAGGGAAACCTTACTTTTCCTCTTAAGGCCTTTTAACTGATTGGATAAGGCCCAACCACTTAATCAAAATAGAATCCTTTGCTTAAAGTCAACTGATTGTAGATGTTGAGCACATCTACAAAATACCTTCACAGCAACACCCTAGATTAGTGTTTGATCCAATAACTGAGTAGTATAGCCTAGTCCAGTTTACACATAAAACAAGCCATCACATTCCACTCCTTGTCAACTTGGCACCCATACATACTACCTAAAGCCAGACTTAATCTCCAGATGAAGACATGCTTCTGCCTAATCAGATCAAATCCAGTATTGATCCATTGTTATGATGGAGCCTATTACATATGGTGGATTACATATGATGAATGTAATGTGAATCATACGTATCTATTGATTTAATGCTAAATTCTCTGATATTGGAAATTTCTTCTAGTTGTGTAAGATAATGTCTTTCTTCTCAGAAAATACAAACAAGTATTTAGGAAGAAAGAGACATTAAGTGTAAAGCTCTCAAAAGGTTCAGAAAAATATAAATTGATGGATAATGGGAAGGAGAAAGAGAATGAGAACGATAAAGCAAATGTGACAAAATGTTAGTTGATAAATCCATTTTAAGGGTATACAGAGTCTCTTTGTGCTTTTCTTAAAATTTTCCTGTAATTTTGAGATCATTTACAAACAAAAAGTATGGTGGGGTGTGGCAGAGCGAAGTGAGGTGGGAGTTTTCTCCACCTTCTCACTCCACTACAGTCTGTTCTTGCAGTAACCTGAGTGAGCCTCTTAAAACTGTGTGGAAGATAGACTCTAGGATGACCAGTGTGGGCCTCATAATTGCTGCCTATTGGTGTTCTAGCCTTTGTATGACCTCTCTCCTTGATTGTGGGCCAGACCTGTAACTTGCTTCTAGACATATAGAATATACCAAAGGTGATAGGTTATGCATGATTATGTGTACAGGTTAAGGCCCATCTTGCTGGATTCTCTCTATCCCTTGCAGTCTTGATGAAGCAAGCAACCATGATGGCAGGCTCACATAGTAAGGAACTGCAGGCAGTTTTTAGAAGCTGAGGGTGACCTTCATCGACAGACAAGAAACTAAAGCCTTCGGTCCTACAACCACAAGAAAATAAATTCTAGCAATAACCTGAATGAGTTTTGAAGCATCTTGTTCCTCAGTAGAGTCTCTGTTGAGACTTCAGTCCTGACTGAAGACTTGAGCACAACTTTGTAAGATCTTGAGGCAGGCAACTCAGTTAAGCCATGACCAAACTCCTAATCCACTAAAAATGTGAAATAATTGGTGTGTGTTGTTTTAAGCCATACATTTATGATAGCTTTTACATAGCAGTAGAAAAGTAATACACACATAAGTTTGGAGTATGTCTTCTATACAAAATCCAATTGCAATGGCCTCATCGTCCCAGAGTCAAAGTCGAAGTCCTCACAGTCTTTTACACCTTTCTTCTTTACTCCACATTAGTTTCCTGCTCCATGCACTGGCTGGATACACACTTGCTTTAAATCCTATGCCAGGACAGTCCCTGTCCCCTCCCATCTCCACATGGCTCACACTTTCACCTTCTTATTGACTTTGGTCATGTATCACCTTCTCCATAAGCTCTTCCCTGATTATCCTAATAAAAATTGCAAACCGATAACCCCAACTCTGGCACCCACGTCCACCTTACTGTTCTCTTCCTTATCATTTTCTTTGTCATAGCACCGATTAACTTCTGATATATCCTTTGCTTGTTTATTATAATTATTGTTTATTTTCTGTCTCCCTCTCTTGATGTTCGTGAGGTCAAGGCTCTTTGTTTTGTTCACTACTGTATACCAAAAATTTAAAACAATGTCTAGTACAAAGCAGACACACTATAGACGTTTCAGTAAGGTACAGTGGAACCCTGGTTCACAATCTTGAAAAATTATGTGTATAATTTTAAGCACTGCAATTGAGTTTTTGAACTGAAAAAAGATTTTTTTGTGCTTATGGCACAAAACCAAAATGATGGGACATCCATGGTGGCTCAGTGGTTGAGAATCCACCTGCCAATGCAGGGGACACGGGTTCGAGCCCTGGTACGGGAAGATCCCACATGCCATGGAGCAACTAGGCCCGTGCGCCACAACTACTGAGCCTGCACTCTAGAGCCTGCGAGCCACAACTACTGAGCCCACGTGCCACAACTACTGAAGCCCACGCACCTAGAGTCCGTGCTCCCAACAAGAGAAGCCACCACAATGAGAAGCACACGCACCACAACGAAGACTAGCCCCTGCTCGCCGCAACTAGAGAAAGCCCGCGCACAGCAACGAAGACCCAACGCAGCCAAAAATAAATTTAAAAAAAAACCCAAAATGATATGACTCATTTATTTTGTAACTGGAAGTTTATACCTCCTAACCTCCCTCACCTACTTCACTCATTTCCCCCACCCCATCCCTCTATGTTCTGGCAACCAAGTGTTTGTTCTCTGTATCTATGACTTTGTTTCTGTTTAGTTCTGTTTGTTCACTTGGTTGTTTTTTAAAAAAATAAATTTATTTATTTATTTATTTATTTTTGGCTCGTTGGGTCTTTGTTGCTGCATGTGGGCTTTCTCCAGTTGCAGAGAGCAAGGACTACTCTTCATTGTGGTGCGTGGGCTTCTCATTGCGGTGGCTTCTCTTGTTGCAGAGCACTGGCTGTAGGCGTGCGGGCTTCAGTAGTTGTGGCTCACGGGCTCTAGAGCACAGGTTCATTAGTTGTGGTTCACGGGCTTCCTTGCTCCACGGCATGTGGGATCTTCCCAGACCAGGGCTTGAACCCGTGTCCCCTGCATTGGCAGGCAGATTCCCAACCACTGTGCCACCAGGGAAGTCCCTTGTTTTGGTTTTTTAGATTCCACATATAGGGGATGTGTACATTTGTTCAAGCAATGAAACCATATCTGGTACAGCAGGTGCAGTTGGAGTCACCACCTGGTGAAGCTTATGCTAATCCACTGACATTTTCCAAGATCCATCTGTCTTCTTCACAGGCTAAATAGGAGAGCTGAATAGGGATGTGGTGGGAATCACCACCCCTGTATCTTTCAAGTCCTTGATGATGTCACTCTCTGAAATCTCTCCAGGAAAGTAGTATGTCTTTTAATTAGTTTCCTAGGTAGAGGTAGTCCTAACGGCTGCCACTTGGCCTTTCCCACCATAAAAGCCCTTACTCCCCAGGTCAGGAATGTAGGAATTCTGCCATCTGCTAAGTATGTCTATTCTAATTATGCATTCTGGAACTGTGGGAATAACCACAGGATATGTTTGAGGATCCACTGGACCCCACTATAAGATGGATCTGAGATAGTACTCCATGGATCACCTGAACTCCATAACTAGTAGATTTTGGGTCTCCTGGAATTAGGGTCAGTTCAGAGCCAGAGTCCAGTAGTCCTTAAAAGGTCTGATTCTTTCCTTTTACATAATGGACACTTACCCTAGTAAAAGGTCGCTTTGGAGAAGACCAGGAGAAAGAGTAACAATATAAATTTTCTGTGATGTACTGTGGTTCTTCCTCAAGGGGACCCTCCCTCCCCTTCATCCAAGATGTTCTGAGCTTACAAACTGGCTCAAGTCTTGGAATTGATTGAGGGGCATTTCTTGATTGGACTATTTCATAACCTCTAGGAAAATATATCTTCTCATAGCATAATTTCTTTCCTCAATGTGGTACAAGACATGTCTAATAAATTCAAACATCTTTAGTTTCCCTCATGTAAGGAGACAAAAATAGGTAAATTTACACCTGTTTAGCAATTAACGTTCCAGTATTTTATCTTATTTGAAATGACCTGGATATTCATTGAAATCCCATCATTTAACTTAACTTATCAAAACTCAAGCTACCAAAAATCTGGAGAAACTATTTTAGATAGACATACCCAAAGCATAATTATTCCTAAAAAGATCACCTGAAAACTCTTATCTCACTTACCTTTATTTTATAACTTGTGAAAGTATCACCGCACCAAGTTAACTTTTTCTTGCTGACAAACTGCAACAGAAATAACACGAGCTTATTGACCTTTAGTTAACCTAGGTACAATAAAAGTAAGACATCTATATTGATTAAACCAACAAGCTTAAGTTAGCTTTAATACCAGGTATTAATTTAATATTGAATATTTCCTAGATCACACAAACCTGAAATTTATTCTGGCCAGTTTCTTTTACATTTAGAAATATTGAATTTGTAAGCATTTACCATTAAGTCAATTAAATACATCTTTTTTAAAAATTAAATTTTGGTAACATTATACAGAGGTAGAGACATATCAAATGTATGATGTGTACACAGACATACAAACAGGCAAAATTAGAGTTCTCATAGCTTCACTTTAACACTTAGCTATGAATCAGGTATTACAACGTAAACTTACTAGCTTATAAATAACAGTTGGAATAAGTTAAATTTGCTTGCTCAGATGACTAAGGCCTTATTATTTGTGGAAAAGACTTTTAAGATTTGTATTTTTCCTTGATAAACCCTTAAAGAGATGATGAATTAGATTTTAGGTTAGGGAGACATTCCAGCAAATTCTTCCCAGGCTTTCAACTTAAGATAACCTATTCAGTGTCTAAACTGAACAAAATCATCCCAGCCTTTCAACTTAGGATAACCCACTCAATATCTACACTGAGCAAAAATCTTCCCAGTCTTTCAACTTAGGATAACCCAGGTACCTCTTTTTGAAACTAAGCTTCAGGATAATCTACTCCAGAGAGGAGTTTAACACACCCCAACAAAACTTAGCTTCATCACTCAAGAAGGGGAGACCTGAGAACCAGGAAAGGTGTCTGCTGTGGGTCACTTCATTGGTAGTCAAAACTGTCGACTGAAAAAAAAAAGTACAACTTAAAAGTTGGGATATGCAAAAAGACACATGCACCCCAATGTTCATTGCAGCACTATTTACAATAGCCAGGTCATGGAAACAACCTAAATGCCCAGCGACAGACTGATGGATAAAGAAGATGTGGTACATATATACAATGGAAGATTACTCAGCCATAAAAAGGAATGAAATTGGGTCATTTGTAGAGATGTGGATGGATCTAGAGACTGTCATACCAAATGAAGTAAGTCAGAAAGAGAAAAACAAATATCGTATATTAATGCATATATGTGGAACCTAGAAAAATGGTACAGATGAACTGGTTTGCAGGGCAGAAATTGAAACACAGATGTAGAGAACAAAAGTATGGACACCAAGGGGGGAAAGCGGCAGGCGGTGGGGTGGTGGTGTGATGAATTGGGCGATTGGGATTGACATGTATACACTGATGTGTATAAAATGGATGACTAATAAGAACATGTTGTATAAAAAAATAAATAAAATTAAATTTAAAAAAAAGTTGGGAATTGTTTTTTATTCTGAGAATTTACTGAGGACTTATGTCAGGGATACAGCCTCTCAGCGCTGAGATACTGTTCTGAGAGGTAACTGAGGAGACAGGATATGTAGAATTTTTTGCAAAAAACAAAACAAAACAAAAATCCAGGTAGTTGAACCTCAAAAGATTACTGTTAATTAAAGAATACCAGAGGGGGCTTCCCTGGTGGCACAGTGGTTAAGAATCCGCCTGCCAGTGCAGGGGACACGGGTTCGAGCCCTGGTTCGGGAAGATCCCACATGCTGCGGAGCAACGAAGCCTGCACGCTCTGGAGCCCTCACCACAACTAGAGAAGAGCCTGAGCGCTGCAACTAACACCCGATACAGCCAAATAAATAAATAAGTAAATAATTTTTAAAAAATACCAGACATCTCAAGTTAATGAACTTAGTGCATTTTTACATATGGGAAGACACAGGAGTCTGGGCTTCTTGAAATTATTCCTTTGATATACACCTTAACTATCTAGGGCCAGTATACTGTTCTCGTCTATCCTGAATCCCCTCAGAGACACTTTGTGTATGTCTATAAACACCCCACACCATGTATTTACTCTCAGTGCTCTCTTTACTACTAGAAAGAGAGCCATCATCATCTTTAAATCTAATGTGATTAGAGAGCCAATTCTAGAAACCCAAGAACCAATTCAGAAAACTCATCCTTAAATTCTCTTCCTGTAGAACCACTCTTGGTTCCCAAATCTGTGTTAATCAGGGGTCTTCAGAGAAACAGAACAAACAGAAAAGATATATAGATAGAAAGAGATTTATTATGAGGAATTGGCTTACATTCTTATGGAGGCATCTTGAGGAGGAGTTTGTGCCTGAGTGGGTCCTCAATGCTGCATACTTGTAAATGACAGTTAGTTAAGAGGAAATATATGAGAAAATATTCATGGCAGAGTCTCATGCCTAGAAGCAGTTTTTAGCTTACACCACTCAAGGAGATTGCTTTAGCTCTCTAAGTGGTTTTCTCTACTTACTAGATGGCTTAGGTGGCTCTATAAGGGACTCAATTTTTGTTTTTTTTTTCCTTGGCCACAGCGCTGAGGCTTGCTGAGGATCTTAGTTCCCTGACCAGGGATCAAACCCAGGCCCTGGAAGTGAAAGCGCAGAGTCCTAACCACTGGACCGCCAGGGAATTCTCATCAGCTTCTTTACATTATTTTCCATGGTCATGTTTTCATCTCTTAAGTGCATCATCGCCCTTGTGGAACAAAGGTGCTGCTTAAAGTATTGGGCCTCCTTGGTAGTGTCACCTGACACTTTGACGTCTCCTGAGTCACACAAGTTTATATGGGTAATAAATTAAAATTTCTCTTTTATGCTGCAGTGCTGTGGAAGACAGCTATAAACAATTGAACAATCTTGTCAACTTCCCTCAGGACTGATCAATGACCTTGAGAAGATTGCAAGGGAAAGCAATTGCACGTATGCCCTCACATGCATAAATCCTGCCAGTGCAGGATAGGATCCTGTTTTTATTTATAATTTTTATATTTTGTAAACATGGGCTTTTTGCAATTAATTTTTTTAAGTATTGCATTCAAATATTATTTATATTTTTTTGCTTTTTTCTTTTCCTGTTTTTCTTTTCATACAATTGATTTTATTTTTTTGTAATTAGTTTTTTTTAATTGAAGTAGAGTTGACTTACAAGGTTGTGCCAATCTCTGCTGAACAACAAAGTGACTCAGTTTTACACATAAATACATTCTTTTCTTTACATTCTTTTCCATGATGGTTTAACACAGGCTACTCAGTATAGTTCCCTGTGCTACACATTAGGACCTTGTTTATCCATTCTAAACGTAATAGTTTGCGTCTACCAACCCCAAACTCTCAGTCCGTCCCTCCCCCCCCCCCCTCCCCCTTGGCAACCACAAGTCTGTTCTCTATGTCTGTGAGCTTCTCTTTTGTAGATAGGTTCATTAGTGCCACAAGTGTTATCTACTTTGATCACAGAATTTTTAGCACCTCCCTTAAACATTGCTCCCTGGAAATGAGAGCCTCACTTGCCTCACCCTAATCCTGGTACCAGTTATTAATTTAATAAGAAAAGGCTACCACTTCAAAAGATAAGTGAAGGGCTTCCCTGGTGGCGCAGTGGTTGACAGTCCGCCTGCCGATGCAGTGGACACAGGTTCGTGCCCCGGTCCGGGAAGATCCCTCACGCCACAGAGCAGCTGGGCCCGTGAGCCACGGCCGCTGAGCCTGTGCGTCCAGAGCCTGTGCTCCGCAATGGGAGAGGCCACAACAGTGAGAGGCCCGCGTACCGCAAAAAAAAAAAAAAAAAAAAAGTGAAGACCATGAAAAAGCAATTTCAAAAAGAATATGTAATAAACATTGGAAAAACAAGACGTGTAAATGCAATAGTACTCAAAAGTGTGCTTGTTCAGCTGTATATGTTGGTATAAATGATTAAATCTCTATCAAGGGAAGAAAAGAAAATCCTATCTAGTCCTTCCTAGATTAAGTGGGTGTATGCCTAAGTAAGCAGGAGGGGCCATCCCAGCTCATCATATAAAGCCAGCCTCGCCAAGGCTGTTTATCTCTCTTTTGATGGAACCAGGCTTCGGAGCTCCCTTCCAAGATGGCTGAAGACAATTCTCCATACAGTAAGTTCCTCACACATCAGATTGCAGTTGTGGTTTCCTTGGTTTGGGGCGGTGGGTTGGGCTGAAAACATAATGGGCTTGTTAGAAGTTGTGGGAGTCCCATTTTTCAAACTTTTAAATAACTGTGCTAGGGTAAGGGAAAATCAGTTTCTTTCATGTAATATGAAAATATGCTGTTTTCTGTGCATCTAAGCATTGGGAATTTCAGAAAGATGCAGGCATGTAAGAACTAAACAATACAAATTATTGTTTAGGGGAGGGAAATGGGAGGAAAAAATAGATGGGAAGAAGAAAAAGGAGAGAAACACACTAAAAGAAACTAAGGGAGGCATCAAAAAGTCCTGAGACCAGAATGTCTTTGGAATGAAAGTAGCTTCCTGATTTCTCTCTCCAGACTGAACTTTTCTCCTGAACTTCCAGCTTTGTCTACATAACCGCTTACTCGTCTGTAACAGGCATCTCAAACTCAACGTGTCCCAAACTGAACTCCCGATGTTCAGACCCAAACTCTTCCTCCTACTGTTTTCCTTGCACAAGAAATGTCAATTGTTCATGCCAAAAACCTAGGAAACATCCTTGACCTTGTCTTCCTCTCATAACCTATATCTAATCAGGCTGAAAATTCTGTTGGCTTTAACGAAATATTTTAGGGATCTTCTGACTATTTCTTGGACTGTTTCCACCATTGTCACTGGATTATTTTTTTAATAAATCTATTTATTTTATTTACCTTTTTATTTTATTTTTTTAAATTTTCGGCTGCATTGGGTCTTTGTTGCTGCACGCGGGCTTTCTCTAGTTGCGGCGAGTGGGGGCTACTCTTAGGTGCGTGTACAGGCTTCTCATTGTGGTGGCTTCTCTTGTTGCCGGAGCACAGGCTCTAGGCGCGCGGGCTTCAGTAGTTGTGGCTTGTGGGCTCTAGAGCTCAGGCTCAGTAGTTGTGGTGCAGGGGCTTAGTTGTTCCGTGGCATGTGGGATCTTCCCAGACCAGGGCTCGAACCCGTGTCCCCTGCACTGGCAGGCGGATTCTTAACCACTGCGCCATGAGGGAAGCCCTCGTCACTGGATTATTGCAAGAATTGATCTCTCTGCTTCCATTCTGGCCCTGATTTAATCTGTTCTCAACCCTGTAGCCCGTGTGATCTTATCAAACTCTCAGATCAAGTCTTTTATCTACTCCAAACCCCTCGGTGACTTCCCAACATACTAAGAGTCAAAGGCACATGGTTGGAAGAGGTCCCATATAATCTGCCCTGCCTAGGAGGTCTAGGACCTCATCTGTTTCTGCTTCGTTTTCTCTTCTCCAGACTTATAGCCTTCTTGCTCTTCCTATCTATCTTATTTCTCTGTCATTTTTTCCTCATTACTTTGGTCTTATGCATAAAATTCTATCACGGGAATATACCATATTTCACTTATCCATTCTCCTAGCAATGTGCATTCAGTTGCTTCAGCTGTTACTACAAACAGCATTCTGAAAAATGTCATGCAGATGTAGGCAAGAAATGGATTGCAGGGTTACAATTACTTACTATACATAATTTAAACAAGCATACCCTGATTGCCCTACAGATTATCTTAAATAAATTACATTCTACCCAGCTCTCAAGAAGGGTTCTGATCTCCCCACCTTACCCCCATCATTGCAAGCTGCTGACTTTTATCTGGTTTTCTACCTTTTTGAACTGAAGGTTTCAATTACGATATCATTAGTTCCAGCAATTTTTCCCATTATGCATTTTGGTATCTTATTTAGTATATAACTTTTTCTATCTCAGTGTAACATAGGTTTTCTTGTACATTATCTATTTTTAGCTTTCATATGTATTTAATTTTTTGGCATTTATTTCTATATGCTGTATATTGTGTGACCCAACTTAATTTTTCTTCATATAGTAAGTCATTTTCTGTATCCAACACTACCCTTTCACATTGATTTTGGAGGCTATAGCTATCCCAATTCTAAGTGTGGACTTCAGTTACTAATAATGTATCAATATTGATCCATTAGTTGTGACAAATGTACAGTACTGATATAAGATGTTAATAATAGGGGAAGGGCTTCCCTGGTGGTGCAGTGGTTGAGAGTCCGCCTGCCGATGCAGGGGACACGGGTTCGTGCCCCGGTCCGGGAAGATCCCACATGCCGCGGAGCGGTTGGGCCCGTGAGCCATGGCCGCTGAGCCTGCGCGTCCAGAGCCTGTGCTCCGCAACGGGAGAGGCCACAGCAGTGAGAGGCCCGCATACCGCAAAATAATAATAATAATAATAATAGGGGAAACTGGGTGTGCAATATATGGGAACTCCCCATACTATGTTTTATTTGTTAAATGATATTCATTCATTTATTTATTTAAATTAATTCATTCATTTATTATTTTATTTTTGGCTGCGTTGGGTCTTCGTTGCTGTGCGCGGGCTTTCTCTAGTTGCGGCGAGCAGGGGCTACTCTTCATTGCGGTGTGCAGGCTTCTCATTGCAGTGGCTTCTCTTGTTGTGGAGCACAGGCTCTAGGCGCGCAGGCTTCAGTAGTTGTGGCTCGTGGGCTCTAGAGCGCAGGCTCAGTAGTTGTGGCACATGGGCTTAGTTGCCCCGTGGCATGTGGGATCTTCCCGGACCAGGGATCTAACCTGTGTCCCCTGCATTGGCAGGTGGGTTCTTAACCACGGAGCCACCAGGGAAGCCCCTCGCCTGCATTTTCTTGACTCATATTGTTCTTGATCCATATGAACAGAACATATCAATTTTTCATGTTGTTTGAAAACAGAAGACCTTGACTTCCTAGTCATGGCATTCAGATCAGCTGAAGAAGTTCAAGAATCACCCTTGTGTTCTTAAGGGCTTTATAATTGAGAGTTCTTTCCTCCTGGGTTCTCATGGATTCACAATGAAAAGAAGAAATGAGAGACAAGCTCGAACCTGAAGTTGGAATACATAAAATGGCCTATTTAATGCTTCTCTCCTAATCTTTCCACAGAGGCCGTGGCAACAAAGTGTAGACGCAGCCGCACCAAATTCACAGAAGAGCAATTGAAAATCCTCGTTGATGCATTCAACAAAAAACCTTACCCGGGTTATGCCATCAAACAAAGACTTGCTTTGGAAGTCAACACTGAAGAGTCTAGGATCCAGGTAAGTTACAAGTTCTGTATCTCCAAGACGAGAAATAGAAAGGGAGGGGGGAACCATTCAGTGAGCACATATCATGTGCCAGTGTGACAGGGCTTTTTTTAAAACAACATTTATTATTTATTAATTTGGTTGCACCAGGTCTTAGTTGTGGCACATGGGCTCCTTAGTTGCAGCAGGCGGGCTCCTTAATTGTGGCTCGCGGGTTCCTTAGTTGTAGAATGCGAACACTTAGTTGCAGTATGTGTGCAGGATCTAGTTCCCTGACCAGGGATTGAACCTGGGCCCCTTGCATTGGGAGCGCGGAGTCCTAACCACTGTGCTACCAGGGAAGTCCCGTGAAAAGGGCTTTGAGTAGCATGTCCCACTTGACACTCAGAATGAACTCCCAAGAATGTTGCTCTTAATCTCACTTCATGAATATGGATACTGAGGGTGAAGCTCCCAGGAGTGTGCAAGAAATATGTAGGTACACCTCCAGAAAAGAGGAAGTATGTGGTGTGGTGGCACACTTATTCCAGGGTGTAAATCCAAGTAAGTCATTATAAGCAGTGTGGTCACAGATAGGCAAGTGTCTGGTGACATGGTAAGATTCCAGAGGAACTGTGGGTGATGTGAGGGTTAACCTTCCCCTTTCAATGAAATACAATAGACCAGAGAGTAGTGGACTGGTGTGCCATTGCAGATTTAGGCTGGAGGGGGTTCTTAAATACATAATAATGGCAGCATTTATTTATTAACTTAAAAAATTATTAGAGTAGGTCATGTTGGAACCAGGTCATGAAGATGCTAAATGCCAAGCCTTGATCTAAGTCTTAGTCGAATGTGACAGGGATCAGTAATAGTAATCCTGAGCTTAGGGCTCATAAGAATCCTTCACAACCCCCTTTTTTTTGGCCACGTCGAGGCATATGGGATCTTAGTTCCCCAACCAAGGATTGAACCCTTGCCCCCTGCAGTGGAAGCACAAAGTTCTAACCACTGGACTGCCAGGGAATTCCCAGAATCACTCCCTTTGGAGAAAGGCAGCAATGGGGCTGAGATGACATAAATATGCTTAATTCCCTCATTTTCTTTTCCTCTTGTAGATATGGTTTCAGAATCGAAGAGCTAGGCACAGGTTCCTGAAAAGACCTGAGAAGAACTTAGACTTAAGACAAGACCGAGCTTACCCTGAAGAGAACATTCAAGGTGAATAGCCTGCTCCAGTCCTGCTACCCAGCAGAGCCTCTTGGGTACCCAAGTGCCTTTTTATAGTGAAGCCAACTACTGCTCTGAGTGGGAAGAGAATGTTTTCTCCTTCAGGGCCTCCTGTTCAGGGTCTTTGGTAGCAAAGGGCTCAACATGGCCCCTGGAAATTCTTCCCCACAAGGTCCAGGGACCTTCTGAGGCTTACCTGATTTGCACCGGAGTCCAGCAACTCAGCCAAATATTGCCTCTCCTCTAGAACCTTCTGTCTTGAATAGGCTGGGACAAGGCCCTCCCAAGGAGAGGCAACATGTTCCAAGTTAGATGGTGGGACGTGTTTGGGTTCCTTGTTTGAACATGTAAACTGATCTCAAATGTTCCTCTGCCTTCCATCTTTCACCTCCTCCAGGTGTGAGAGACAGACGATGTCGTACCAGCTATACTTCTTCCCAATTACAAACTCTTATGAATGCGTTCATGGAAAACCCTTATCCTGGGATTGATTCCAGACAGCAACTTGCTGAAGATATTGGGGTTCCAGAGTCAAGAGTCCAGGTAAGTGATAAGGAATTTGATGTTGGTAGGAACATATATAGTGAGACATCTCGGAATGACTTCTCCAACAGGGATTAATTCTCATAGATATTATAAGCAGGACAGATGGGAAAATGGGATTTCTGGTTTGGATAGGTGCAGCTCTTCCAAAACGATCAATCATTTATCTGTAGAGTGGTATCAATATATGCCTTCTGGAGGGAGGTCAAAGTTCAGTGCTATTAGGTGACTTTTCTAAAGTCTGGTTTTGGGGCTCCTACAATAGACCTGTGTTTATTCTACTTGGAACCTCTGAAAACCAAAAGTAGTAGCTGTGAAACATGAGGGGGGTGTGTGTGTGAGGGGGGGCACAAGCAAGGGGTAGCAATTAATGACATCTTATGGAAAGAAAAATGTCTTCCTTGGGACATCCCTGGCGGTTCAGTGGTTAAATGTCTGCGCTTCCACTGCAGGGGGTGCAGGTTCGATCCCTGGTCGGGGAACTAAGATCCTTCAAGCCATGCGGTGCAGACAAAAAAAAAAAAAAAAATGTCTTCCTAGAAGATATTACTCTATCCTGCATCATGGAATAAAAATAGGTGTTTTAGGGAGGAAGAAAAGAAGTGGAAAGAGAATTCTAGGCAGAGGAGAGAGTTGCAATATAGGCATGGCACTTTAGGGAAAGACTAATACTTGTAATGAGGGGATCGTGGGGACTTCCAGGATGTGAAACCCATCACTAGACCATAAAGGGACTTGGTACAAGATTCAGAATCTTGAGCTTTATCTTGAGACATGATAGGCTTTCCCAGACATCATATGGAATGTCAATGATTTGGGAATTCGGCCTAAAAGAAGCCACCTCTTCCTCCCCTTTGCCTTATGAGAAGAGCAATGGTGAGGCTCGCATGACATCGTTTTCAATAAATCTCTTTGTTTTACCCACTTAGATTTGGTTTCAAAACCGAAGATCTAGACTCCGTATCCAGAAGAAAAGAGAACCCGAAGAAGGTTCAGCCCAAAGACAAAACCAGGGACAAGATCTCTGAGATGGGAGCATTCAAGGTACCAGCCTGTGGTTCCCAATTTGGCTCACAAGTGGAGTGTCCTGAGTGCTCAGTCCTTCCACATGGTGTAGTCAACTCCAGCTTCCTCTCAGGAGGTGGACGACGTTTCCACACATGTGCCTCCAGAGAGTCAGGGGCTTCATTGGTCACAGCCCCTGAAGGCTTTTCCCAAGTCTGTGGTCCTGCCAAGGAATTCCACTGCCCACTTTTCAAGCTTTGAACTGGAACCCAGACAACCCATTAGTATGTGAACTTTGTTCACTGATGTTTTCCCAGTGCCTGGCACATAGTAGGCAATCCATAAACTTTTGTGGCAGGTATGACCGAGTGAACAGAGGAATGAATCCTCAGGCGTGTTCTGCCGGGGGCCGGCTAATGCATGGCTTTCCCAAGAGGTAGGAGGTTCCATATTTGACTGGAAAGGTGGGAAAGAGCTGACCTCCCTTTCTGTATGTATAAATTGGCTTCTTCGATTTTTCTTTCCCTTTCCTCTTTAGGTTTACAGAATGGCACTCCCTAGTGACTGTTTTATTTCCCTGGAGCCAGAACAAGGTTAACAGAGAGACAAATTCAGTGTATTTGATGTCATCAGCCTGGACTCCAGATCGGTTCTCTTCCTGGCAACATACCCTTCCAAACATACTTTCGCCTTCTTCTTCGTCTTCTGGAAATGGTAAACAGGACTTCAGGACTCAGAGGCAGATGACACAAAGTACCACACAGCCCTAGTGACTGAACCTAGATTTAGAGTTCAACAGATCTCGAGAACAATGAAAGTAAACTTATTAACACCGTTTTTATGGTCATACAAATAAATGACCGATTCAAGTAAAAATCATCAAAACATATGTGGTATTGTCACTTTGATCAACTGTGCTGATGTACTGAAGCCTCCATAAAAACCCAGAAGGATGGGGTTCAGAGCTTCTGGGTTAGTGAACGCATGGCGGAGAGGAGAGCGATGTACTTGAAGAGGGCATGGAAGCTCGAGCCCCTTCTCACATACCTCGCCCTATGTATCCATCCGGCTGTTGACTCATATCCTTTAATATCTTTTGTAATAAATCTGTAATCTAGTGAGTTTCCTGAGTTCTGTGAGCCACTGTAGCAAATTAATCAGACCCAAGGAGGGGGGTTCGTGGGAAACTGATTTATAGCCTGGTGGTCAGAAGTACAGGTAATAACCTGAACTTGAGATTGGCGTCTGAAGTCGGAGGAGTTGTAACGGAGCAGGAGCTTATGGTGATTTCCCAGGACAGATCCCCCCACCCCCATATCCTCTGCCTGCTTTTTGTCTGTAGAAAAACTTTAGCTGAAGAATAAATTTAATCAGAGAAATGAGAAAAATGCAGAAATGAAGGAAAACAGTCCAACAAGATGAAATAATAGTTCAGCTATTAAACAAAGTCAAGGATCTTTAGTTCCTTCTCAAGGCTATAGATCATATTCTGAGCCATATCCTTTAAGCTGTTTTGTAGATACTGAAACCCCACCAGAAGCAAGACGTTAACTACACGATGACCAGACTGCAGCCACAACATAAGCTTCTCCATCTTACACAATTCTGAGAACTCACCTCAAGGAAGTGGGAACAAACTGACCCTGGAATTGAAGATTAACTGTACTTAAAACAATCAAGATGATGCTGACCAGACCACCACGAGAACAGTTTCAAGATGATTGTCAGAGATGACTGCTGCTCTTCACACAGCCACCCCCCCAGGCCTGTGCATTCCTGAAATTCCCCTTTAAAATCCCTTGCCCTTGATTAGCAGCGGGGATTTGTTTTTTTGGAACATGAGTCTAGCTTCTCCCCAGGATGGTCGGCTTCATCAATAAAGCTATCTTTGTTTTCACTCAACACTTGTCTCTGTATTGGATTCTTGAGTGATGAGCAGCAGAACCTGAGTTCAGCAACAGTGTCTTAGGACTGAGCCCCTAATCTGTGGAAGATGATACTATCCCTAAGTAGATAAGAGTCAGAATTGGGTTGAATTGTAGGATACCCAGCTGGTGTCCCCAGCATTGCTTGGTAGTGTCAGGGGAAGCCCCCTCCCACCTCCACACATTGGAATTGGGACCAGAAGCCAAATAGGATGCCCAATATAGTAGCCACAAAAAAACAAAAATCAAAACAATATAGTGGCCACAAGCCACAATGGACTTCTGGGCACTAGAAATGTGCTAATGTGACAGGAACTGAATTTTTAATTCAATTAATTTTTAATTAAAATTTATTTAGCTACATGTGGCTAGTGGCTATCCTATTGATCAGTGCAGATCTGGAAAGCGTTTTAGTAACCATTTCATTCAAGAATACATGAACAGGGCTTCCCTGGTGGCACAGTGGTTGAGAGTCTGCCTGCCAATGTTCGTGTGCCGGTCCGGGAAGATCCCACATGCCGCGAAGCGGCTGGGCCCTTGAGCCATGGCCACTGAGCCTGCGCGTCCGGAGCCTGTGCTCCGCAACGGGAGAGGCCACAACAGTGAGAGGCCCATGAACCGCAAAAAAAAAAAAAAAAAAAGATGGTCAAAGATTCTTTTTCTTTTTTACTTTAATATGTGTAGATCTGCCTTATTTCAATGCATTTTTAAAAATTCTTCTCCTAGATACCTCCTCTTCCCCTCCTTTTGTCATAAAATTTTGCAGATTAACATTTCATGCCTTAGTTCCTTTTCCCTCCATTGACTTCAGTCTCATATCCCCCTGCATCTACCAAAATATTCATTTGAAAGTCACCATGTTCGGGATTTCCCTGGTGGTCCAGTGGTAAAGAATGCACTTTGCAATGCAGGGGACACTGGTTCAATCCCTGGTTGGGGAACTAAGAGCCCACACGCCGTGGGCAACTAAGCCTGCGTGCTACAACTACTGAGCCGCGTGAAGCAAACTACAGAGCCCATGCGCCCTGGAGCCCCGTGCGCCACAACTAGAGAGAAGCCCGCATGCCACAACTAAGAGCCAGCACAGTCAAAATATTAATTAATTATTTAAAAAGACACCATTTTCTTTCTCCTGGCTAAGTTGTTCTTGACTTTATCAAACCCAGGGGTCACTTTTTATAACAGATATTTTATACCTCTCCATGTACCATACTGAGAGAAACTCCTATTTAATTTTGCCTTTATAGGGAATTCCCTGGCGGTCCAGTGGTTAGGACTCCGTGCTTTCACTGGTGGGACCCCAGGGACAATCCCTGGTCGGGGAACTAAGATCCTGCAAGCAAAGAAAACAAAACAAAACGAAAACAAACAAACCCAAAAAACTGCCTTTCTAGATGCATAATATTAAAACATCAACATAATGTTCTGACTATTGATGGAAAAATAAAAACAAAGTTGCTTATAATAAAAAAGAACGTGTACTTCACTGTGTAAGTGTTCTGGCATGATTCTGCTTGAGGTCAAACACAAGTAGCTAAATTACCTGCTCAGCTGTAGATTGACCTTGACACAACAACAGATGCAGCGTATGTATTGGCAACTCAGATGACCTGAGTGGCATTGCTTGGAGGTGTTATGATTTTTGAAATGATGTCCCCCACTTGGCAACATCTCAACTAAAGCAGTGTTCCCTCATATCTTGATCATCATATCTCTTAGGAGTTTCAGCATAAATTAAAGCATGGAAAAATGCTCAGTGTTTATATGTAAAATAAGGTTCAGTTTCAGTTACTTATCAACAGGATTTCCACCCATGATATCTACCTGCATGAATGTCCAACAGAACATTCAAAGGTTATGTGTTTGTTCCTTCATTTTCTCTTCACCTTCATCTTTATCCCATCACCTTCTCTGCCTCCACAACTTTTTTGGGGGGAAGTGGGGGCCGTGCTGAGCAGCTTGCAGGATCTTAGTTCCCCGATCAGGGATAGAACCCATGCCCCCTGCAGTGCAAGCACAGAGTCTTAACCACTGGACCACCAGGGAAGTCCCAACACAACTTTTCTCCATTGATTAGTTCCTCTTCCTTTTGACTGTTTTCCTCCCTCCCCTCTTCCCTCAGCCTTAAGTCTCAGCTCCTCAAGCAACAACAAGAAATTCTCTCTACTCCTCCACTTTCTGAGACCTGGCTGCTCCCACCCCATTCTGCTGTCTTGCGTTTCTCCTTCCCAGGGAAGCATTGCCTCTGTTCTTTCTGTACCCCCTCACCTCCCACGATCCACTGCCATCAGACCTCTACCAACACCTCCCCACTGAAACTGTTCCCAAAACGTCACCAGTGTTCCTCCCTTCGACCAAATCTAAGGGAAGTTTTCAACCCTTAGTTTACTGGATTTCTGCTATATTTTATAGGGCTGACTACTGCTTCTTTCTTAAACTGCTCCTGTCCTTATTCATCTGGTCCTCAGACCTTTCTGGCTGATCCATCTTTTTTTTTTTTAATTGGGGTATAGTTGTTTTACAATGTTGTGTTAGTTTCTACTGTACAACGAAGTGGAGTTCCCTGTACTATACAGCAGGTTCTTGTTAGTTATCTATTTTATACATATTAGTGTGTATATGTCAATCCCAATCTCCCAATTCATCCCACCCTCCATCTGTTCCATCTTGATTATTTCAAGCATGTCTCTTCCTCTCTGTAAGCACTGTGAATCCCTGGGGCTTCATCTTTGCAATAGTCTGATTTCCTCTCTGCAGGCTCTCCCGGAGAGAGTTTATCCATTCCCTTCTTTTCCTAACTACTGCTTTTTGTAGATAGATAGATAGATAGTTACAGATAGATCTCTCTCTCTCTCTCTTTTTACTAGAATGATTTCGAGCAACACAGGATTTGCTCCCTCTTAATATATTGGGGAAACTTTCTATAGCAACAAATATTTCTATCCCTTATCCTTAGTTGTGGATACACATCATTCCCTTGTGCTTTGTACAAAAAGAACTTATTGAGTCAGTTTCTTAAAGATGGATAAACTGTTTCTGATGTTTTTACCCATGAGAAACAGTGCTGTGTTATGTGTGTTAATGTATGTTGCATACTCTCTAACATATAAATTGCTACAAGTGTAACTTGACCGGTAAGAGTAGGCTTTACTGGAAGATTCTCAAGGGATATTGCCAAGTTGCCCTCAAAAACAGATGATAACACATTACAGCCCACCACCTCTGTTTTCACCAGAACAGTTTCAGGAAGCCCTGAAAAGGTCCTCCAGCATCTTTACTCTTCCTGTTTACGATGATAAAGTGTGTATGGTGTGAATACTTTCATTTTTTTTACTCCTAGTGAATGCAAACTTTCTTTAATGCTTATCTACCCCTCCCCTCCCTTTTTTGTGGGGAGGGGCGTACTGCACAGCTTCTGGGAACTTATTTCCCCAACCAGGGATTGAACCTGGGCCCATGGCAGTGACAGCGCTGAGTCTTAACCACTTAACAAGCCAAGGAATTCCTTCCCCTCCCTTTTTTGCTTCTTTTGTGAACTGTGTTTATATCCATTGTCAACCCTTCCATTGGAGTACTTAGGGTTTTTTGGGGTTTTTAATGAGCACTCTTTCAGTGTGACTGTATTTGGAGATGAGGCCTTTATGGAGGGAATTAAGGTTAAATGAGATTATAAGGGTGGGGCTCTGATAGGATTAATTACCCTATAAGAGACAGCAGAGGCCCTCTCACTCTCCCCCTCCCTTTTTCTCTGTTTCTCTCGCTCTCTTTTGCTATTATCTTGTATTTATTGCACCTGCTGCAGTGTCCCATTGAAAATGACGTACCTTTTAAAATGTGTTTTTGATACAAGTAGATATTATCATACTAAGTGAAGTAAGTCAGAAAGAGAAAGATAAATACCGCATGATATCACTCATATGTGGAATCTAAAATATGACACAAATGAACCTATCTATGAAACAGAATCACTGACATAGAAAACAGACTGGTGGTTGCCAAGAGGGAGGGGTTGGGGGAGGGATGGAGTGGGAGTATGGGATGAGCAGATGTAAGCTATTATACATAGGATGGATAAACAACAAGGTCCTACTGTGTAGCACAGGGAATTATATTCAATATCCAGTGATAAACAATAATGGAAAAGAATATAAAAAAAGAATGTATATCTATGTATAGCTGAATCACTTCACTGAACAGCAGAAATTAACACATTGTAAATCAACTATACATCAATAAAAAATAAAATGCGTTTGTAAAGTGCACCTATTTAAAGAAAAACTGTTAGGCAGAATCGGATGACATGGAAAACTGTGGTGATGGTGTTGAAGTGTCTAACTTGTGGGGCTTCATGATTTAACGGGCGGGGCGGGGCGAGGCGGGGGCCCAAACAAGAGTGTAAATTTCTTGCTGGAGACAAAACTAAAAGATCACTTTATTACTGGTCTTCTATCACCACCTAGTGGTAACACATAGCAACTGCCACAGAAATTCACGGACCCAGGCTCACACATGTAGACAAATAAAATAAAATACAATGAAATAAAATAAATCGAAGGAGGCATTTGTGTGCTCAGGAATGCTGAGTTATTGCTCTCTCACAAACTGCATGCACATTAAAGGCTTAGCAAAATGCAAACGTCCCACTGGGCTCTTAACTAGCCCCATATGTTGATGATTTAAATACTTCCCTGCACAATGAAAGAAACTTTTATTTTAAAAAAAGAAGAAAAGGAAAGAAATCCTGATTGTTTAGAGTAGGGACTTCTCAAGGTAAGGTTCCCAGACTTCCTGAACCAGGATCTCTAGTTTTGGGGCTCAGCCCTGTGTTTATTCTCCCCACCCTGTGGGATCCACTGATTTAGAGCAGTGGTCCTCAACCAGGGGCGATTCTGCCTCCTAGTGGACATTTGGGGATGTCTGGAGACATTTCGGTTGTCACAAGAGGCATGAGTTGGGGGCCGGAGGCCAGGACACAGGACGTCCTCCTGGGACAAAGAATCATCTGACTCCAAATGTCAATAGTGCCAGGTTGAGAAAGCCCACCGATAGTACGGAATTTCCTCCACGCCCCAGCCACTGCCCCACCCTACTTTCTTACCTCTGCCAACTTTACTTATCCACCTGATGTTCATCCGTGTGCTCGACCCTGATAGGCAAGGAAGATATTCAAAATGTATAACCACTGTGTGAGCATTAACCCACCCTCGTGGGGCCCTGACTAACTGTACGAGCCCCTGCTTCTCCGTTCATCAGTCCTGCCTGCGGGTATTTGCCTTTTTAACCTTTGCTTAATCGTAAGTATGTTTCAGATTTATAATTTAGAAGAACCAGGGGGATTCCCTTTTGGTGCAGTGGTTGAGAATCCTCCTGCCAATGCAGGGGACACGGGTTTGAGCCCTGATCTGGGAAGATCCCACTTGCCACGGAGCAACTAAGCCCGTGCGCCACAACTACTGAGCCTGCGCTCTAGAGCCCGCGAGCCACAACTACTGAAGCCCGCGTGCCTAGAGCCCATGCTCCGCAACAAGAGAAGCCACTGCAATGAAAAGCCTGCGCACCGCAATGAAGACCCAAAGCAGCCATAAATAAATAAAGTTTAAAAAAATAACATAAAAGAACCAGGGGCACAGCATAACCACAGTTGAGGGGAACACATGTACATGATGGGGAGGAAGCCAAGACGGTGAGAAATGTTCTCATATTGAGGTATGGGGAAGTCATTCTGGCTTACACATGATTTAATTTACCACCAGCCATTCTCAAAACAATATCTACTGATAGCTGCCAGCTGCAACCTTATCGTCTCAAGGTCTCCCCTGGTAACTAGGCAACCATTTCAGACCCCAGCCAATCCTTGTTTCACAAGCACACATTTTTCTTGCCAGATCCGATGATAATTCTGGACAAACAACTTGTAACATTGTGGGTTTTGCCTTTATAAGGCCCCCCCATTTTGTAGTCCAGTGGAATACAAGTCAAGTGCTTCCTGAGTCCCCATTTTGTAGTCCAGTGGAATACAAGTCAAGTGCTTCCTGAATTTGTATCTCCTGGGCTATAGTCTTCAGTTTGGCTCAAATAAAACTCTTTTCTATTCCTACTATAGATTGTGTGTGTGTGTGTGTGTGTGTGTGGCCTGCGGGCATGCGGGATCTTAATTTCCCGAGCAGGGATCGAACCCGTGGCCCCTGCAGTGGAAGCCCGGAGTCCTAACCACTGGACCGCCAGGAAAGTCCCTTCAGTTCTTTTCTGTTTGTTTGTTCCCTGGACAATGGTAACATCCACACCTGTGCACACTCAGCATCGCCCCTTAATGAGACTGGAGAAGATGCCTCTGTTTTCCTTACCTGTTAAATGCCAGTAATGATGGTAACCTCCTGCTAGAAAACAAAAGTGAGCAAGATGACTTACAATTGTGATCAATGCTCTGAAGGCTAGACAACGATTGGGTGAGAGAGACAGCGCGTGCCTGGCAAGGTTACTCTGCTTGGGGTGTCCACGGAAGGCTTCTCGGAGGAGGTGACATTTGACATGAGGCTTGAGTGATGTAAGGGAATCAGGTCTGTGAGAACCTGGGGTAAGAACCTGAGTCACGAAAGAGTGACCCCAGCCCTAGTGAAGGAATAAATTCTGATGGGTCTAATCCAGTAATTGAGGCCCCCATCTCCTTGCTAAGGATTGGATTGGGGCGGTTACCATGACCCAGATCTGGCCAACGGGACAGGAGATTGTGTCTGCTGAGAGAGGTGTTCAGAGGAAGTTTTCCTTACTCCTGAAATGGCTTCCTTTAGACTCTGGATGTTTCTGTGTCTGGAGAGGGTCCTTGAAACCACAGCTGCCATCGTGCAACCACCCTGAGCGTGTGGCTCCCTCTGAGGTCCGTGAGTTGCCTGCGGTTCACGGAAAAGACCAGGTTTTCCTCAGACCCCTGCAGTCTGCTGCTTCTGGGGTTTCTGCTAGAAAGAACGAGGCAGAGAGGGAGAGAGAGAGGGTGGAGACAGAGAGAGCAAGATACACGCAGAGAGGAGAGAGGCAGACATGGAGAAAAACATAAATGGGAAGAAAAAGAAAGTTCATTTTTTTGTTTTTGTTTTGGTCTATTTTCCCTTAAGGGGGAGTGGAGGGAAACAAACAGAGGCCAGAGGAAAATAATTTGAAGAAAGGGAAAGGGCAGAGCAGGGCAGGTGAGATTGAAATGCTAAGCTGAGCCCTCCCCCCATTACACACACACACACACACACACACACACACACACACACACACACACACGCATTGAGGCATCCCATGCCATGTCTGTGTATTATACGGACATAAAAAATGAACAAGAGTATATCACAGCGTACCAAATTTTACTTATGCAGATGTGGGACCACCACTAGCAGGGATCCCTTGCTACATTGGAAAAACAAAAGGACCTTTCCACAGCCCAGCCCCCGCCTCGGGAATGCAGTGCCTTTGTTTGTTTGCATTTACTTATCCATTTATCTCATAAATATTTATTTTATTTTTAAAATTGGTGTCCAGGGACTTCCTTGGCAGTCCAGTGGTTAAGACTCTGTGCTTCCAATGCAGGGGGCACAGGTTCCATCCCTGATTGTGGAACTAAGATCCCACATGCAGTACGGTGTGGGGAAAAAAAAAAATTTTCGTGTCCAGTTTGGTTTTATCTGAGTAATTGTGTGTGTGTGTGTGTGTGTGTGTGTGTGTGTGTGTGTGTGTGAACTCTCTTAGCAAATCTCAAGTATATGACACAATATTAACTACGGTCACCATGCTGTACATTACTGTACGTTAGAGCCCCAGAGCTTATTCACCTTGTAACTGAAGGTTTCTACACCTCGGCCAGCATCTCCCATTCCCCCGACCCCCACCCCAGCCCCTGGCAACCACCCTTCTACTCTTTCCATGAGTTCGATTTCTTTTTTTTTTTTTAATAAGATTTCACATATGTATAAGTGAGATCATACAGCATTTGTCTTTTCTGTCTGGCTAATTTCACTTAGCATAACGCCCTGACGTTTCATCCATGTTGTCACAAATTGCAGGACTTTCTTCTCAGGGCTGAATAATAGCCCATTGTATGCTTTATGTTTAATTATTTAAATAAGTATACTTTAAGCCACTGGCACTTTCGGCCTCTGCCGACTAGAACCTGGGATTTCTTTAGCATCTGCAAAATACTACAAAGCCATTTTATTTTATTTTTGGCCGTGCCAGGCGGCTTGCAGGATCTTAGTTCCCCGACCAGGGACTGAATCCAGGTCCCAGCAGTGAAAGCGTGGAGTCCTCACCACTGGACCGCTGGGAAACTCCCAAAGCCATTTTATTTTCTATCCTTTTGTAAAGACTATAAGTTTTCATTTTAATAGCAGCAAAAACATACATGATCTACTTCTTAGGGCAATTGGAGGTTTGAGCCTTTGCTCAGCGCTTCCTTTTCCAGCCATGCTGGTCTGGCATCCACCTCTGCTATGGACTCAATGTGTTTGTGTCCCCCAAATTCATATGCTGAATCCTAACCGTCAGTGTGGTGGTGTCAGGAGATGGAGCCGTTGGTGAGTGATTAGGTCACAAGGGTGGAGCCCTCATGATGGGATTAGTGCCCCTGAGAGCTCCCTCTGGAGGACACAGAAAGAAGATGGCCATTTATGATCTAGGAAGTCGGTTCCTCACCAGACGCGGAATCTGCTGGCGCCTTGATCTTGGACTTCCAGCCTCCGGAACTGTGAGAAATAAACGTCTGTTGTTCGTGAACCACCTAATCTATGGGTATTCTGTTATAATGGCCCGAAGGGACTAAGACAACGCCTCTACCCTCTTCAGGTCACAGAAGCTCCCTCCCACCTGGGTGAGGCGAGAGGCTGTTGCCATGGAAACCAAGGCTGGCAGCCCAGGAGGAGGGGTCGGGGAAGGGACAGAAGGAGCCCCAGAGACTGAGATTTCCCGGGCTTTGCAGACTTTGTGCGATCCCAATCACAACTTATCCACGCAGGAGGTGCGCAGGGTATGAATACAAAATAGAGAAACTCTGCAAGCGGCTTTGCCTCTCCAAGCCCCAGCTTCCTCTTCTAGGGCACAAACTACAAGCATTCCTTGATCATGAGGTTGGTGTGAGCATAAAACAAATCATCTTATACAGTGCTCAGCACCAGATCTGACTCCTTCTAGCCTGTGTTCCTCCAAGTGGAGCCCAGAGACCACGTGCCTCAAGGCACTTGGCTGGAGGGGGGCTGTTGTTAAAAATGGAGAATCCTGGGGTCCCTAAAACTAAGGAGGCAAAAGCTTTTCCTCTTCACTTGTTTAAATGTTTTAAGAAGTTAATTTATTTTATTTATTCATTTTTTTTGGCTGCATTGGGTCTCCATTGCTGTGTGCAGGCTTTCTCTAGTTGCCGGGAGCGCGGGCTACTCATTGCGGTGGCTTCTAGGCGCACGGGCTCAGTAGTTGTGGCACACAGGCTCAGTACTTGTGGCTCGTGGGCTCTAGAGCGCAGGCTCAGTAGCTGTGGTGCATGGGCTTAGTTGCTCTGCAGCATGTGGGATCTTCCCGGACCAGGGCTGGAACCCATGTTCCCTGAATTGGCAGGTGGATTATTAACCACTGCGCCACCAGGGAAGCCCCGTATTCATTTTTAAAATATCACCCTGCTTCATTTTCTTCAGAGCATGTGCCCATATCCAGCATGAGTTTTGAAAATTGGTTCATCTGCTAATGATCTGTCTTCCTGCACTATGGTGTGAGCTCCAATACAGCATAGAGCCTGTCCTGTTCCCCAGGGTACACCCCCACCCCCGATCCTCCCACCTAGAGCGGGTCTTACAGCTTAGCTAAACTTCAGTGTATTCTTTTTTTTTTTCAGTGTCCATAATTAAAGTTTTATTGGAACACAGCCACACCAAGTCATTTCCATATTGTCTGTGCCTGCTTTCCTCTTACAATAGCGAGAGAACTATGGACCACAAAGCCTAAAAAATGTACAACCTGACCCTTTTCAGAAAGTGTTTGCTGATCCCTAAAAACAGAGAATAACAGAGTCAGACATGCTTTACAGGGGGTAATCTGGGAGGACTTCTCCACGGAGGTGAGGTTGAAGTGGCAAAGAGTCAGGAGGCATTTGGGACAGTCTGAATGTGGGTGAACCGATCAAACCAATGTTAAATATCTTGAGTGTAAATTTAACTCCTCTAGGTACCCCATATAGGTGGACTCCTACAGTATTTGTCCTTTTGTGACTGGTTTATTCCATTTAGCATAATGACCTCAAGGTTCAGTCATGTTGTACATATGTCAAAATCTCCTTCCTTTTTAAGACTGAATAATACCTTATTATATGGATACATTACATTTTGTTGACCCATTTATTAGTCGATGGACACTTGGGTCACTTCCATGGGTCAGCTTTTGTGAATAATGATGCTATGAGTATGGGTGTACAAATCTTCAATGTATTCTTGTTGAAAGGGTGGAAATACCAGAAACTTATTTTGAAAGAGGGCAGATCTATGGGATCCTAAATTCATAGGGAAGAGTCCCTGCCCAAGGTGATAAGGGAGAGGGACAGAGGGAGCTGGCGAACTGCAGAGTAGCCAGGAGTGAGGTGGTCATGGCTGGGATGGAGACATCAGGTGAGAGAATGCCTCCATCCAAACCTGGACCAGCCAGAAGAATGACAAGTGGGTAGAGGGGCAGTCGGAGGTGCCCCTCCCCCGGTGGAATCAGCTCACATATTCTCAGCTACTTCTGACCTGAGGGACAGGGCAGGGACTACATCTCAAACGAGCCAGGACCAGGCCAGAAACGCAAGAACAAAACTCCCCCTATTCCCGCCCCTTGGTTCAGTGGCTTCTGGTTAAGGCATTGCGCTTTGGCGCCAAGTATTCACCAGTGATTGAGGTCAACTGTCAAAAGAGGGTGCAGATTTATTTCCACATTTATTTCAATCCATTTTTTTTTTCCCCAAAAGAGGGAAATCTGTCCCCAGAGGGGAAACACATAAACTTAGAGAAGAAGGCAGGGGAGCAAATTCCACCCACTGCCTACGTGTCATGGCGCCAACACAGCAGCAGGGCCCAGGAGCAAGAGCTCCCGAGGTTGAATTTACAACCTGGCTCCACTACTTAAGGAACGTGGGCCGTTGCCCAAATGCACTGCTGCCTCTGAACTTCAATTTCCTCAGGGATATTTCTTTCAAAAATTCGTGGAGCCCTTGCTCTGCCAGTCAAGGAGTCCTCAAGGAGCTTATGTTCTAATGAGGAGACAGAGAGTAAACATGATAAAATGAAATATACAGGCTGTTAGTGTTGGACGTTAAGGAGTGTCAGTGCCCCAAGCCAGAGATCACCAGGAAGACACCTATAGATGAATACGTTGGTTATTGTTAAAATGAGGGAAAAAGCACACAATAGGAAACTGTGAGTAAGATGGTGTTAAAAAAACTATTATAGGATTTGGATTTGAGTTGGGGATTTTGAGGAGAGCTTACGGAAGCTGGGCTTTGTTCTAGATTGTGTGCCATCAGGAAGCGAGGTTATTTCTATGACTGAGTTTCTTAATAAATCTTCTGGAGAAGGAGGGTCCGCCAGAGCAAGGCTAAAGTTGTAATTGGTTAAGACGCAGCATCAGCCGGGAGAGAGGACTGTTTGGTCATTTTCGTGGCTTAGATGATGTTCATGTCTTGTCTGTGTTCAGACATGATTACAGAGTGGTTGTGTTCTGTCTTGATCTATAACGATTACTGAGTGGCCTTTTCTGAGGTTGATGTGCCGTGAGAACACTTTTTTTTTTTTAAATTGAAGTATAGTTTTGTTTGTTTATTTGTTTTTGTTTTTGCTGTGTTGAGAATAGACTCAGGAGGACAGGATAGAGGTTGGGAAAACAGACTGGGGGTGGAGGGTTCTTGAAATCATTCAGCTAAGAGCTGTTGGTGTCATGGACCAGGGCAGTGACATTGGTCATGGTGAAGAGTTGTTGAATTTTTAGATATATTTTTAGATGAGGATTGGACCTGATTTTTCTGATGGACTGGCTATGGGATGTGAGAGAAGGAATTGAAGATGGATCCCAGGTTCTAGGGGCAACTGGAGAAATGAGATACCATTATAGGAACATTGCAGGAGTTGTTGGTTCAGTGGGTGAGGGTGGACATCAGTGGCTTAGTTTTTTTTTTTTTTCGGTACGCGGGCTTCTCACTGTTGTGGCCTCTCCCGTTGCGGAGCACAGGCTCCGGACGCGCAGGCTCAGCGGCCATGGATCACGGGCCCAGCCGCTCCGTGGCATGTGGGATCCTCCCGGACTGGGGCACAAACCCGTGTCCTCTGCATCGGCAGGCGGACTCTCAACTACTGCGCCACCAGGGAAGTCCAGTGGCTTAGATTTGAATTTATTATTTATTTATTTATAAATTTATTTATTTAATTTATTTATTCTCAACCACTGTGCCACCAGGGAAGCCCAGGATTTATTTATTTATTTTTCTTTTTTGGCTGCACCCTGTGGCTTGTGGGATCTCAGTTCCCCGACCAGGGATCGAATCCGGGCCCTCAGCAGTGAGAGCACGGAGTCCTAACCACTGGACCACTAGGGAATTCCCTGGATTTGTTATTTTGAGACCCCTGTTAGATGCTCAAGTGAAGATGTAAAAAATGCAGATAGAGGGCTCCCCTGGTGTTGCAGTGGTTAAGAATCCACCTGCCAATGCAGGGGACACAGATTTGAGCCCTGGTCTGGGAAGATCCCACATGCTGCCAAGCAACTAAGCCCGTGCGCCACAACTACTGAGCCCGCATGCCACAACTACTGAGCCCTCTTGCCTAGAGCCTGCGCTCGGCAACAAGAGAAGCCACCGCAATGAGAAGCACACACACTGCAATGAAGAGTAGCCCCCGCTCACCGCAACTAGAGAAAGCCCGCGCGCAGCAACGCAGACCCAATGCAGCCAAAAATAAATAAGTTTTAAGTATAAGTATGTGTCAATATTGCATGAGACATACACTGAAAAAAATTACTTTTTGTGGGGAGAACAAATTTCTTGTACATAAAAATTCCAAATAATTTATGTAGATACTCCACCCCCAAGGAGGTGGAGCATAGCTCTTTACTTTTTAAGAGCAGGTGACTTCCTTTGAAAGAGTATAATATGGAAAGGGAGAAAAAAAGAATAACTTTACAGTAGAGAAACCTGACACACCTCATCCTGGTAGTAACCAAGGTTACCAAGAGTAAACTTGATCACAGTATGTACTCATGATACGGTGTGATAAAAGTGGTACTTTTCCTCTGATCTTCTTCCACAAAACCAATAACCCTAGTCTAATCATGAGAAAAATATCAGACAGCCCTAAATGAAGAATATTCTACAAAATACCTGACCAGTCCTGAAAACTGTCGAGATCATCAAATACAAGGAGAGTTTGAGAAACTGTCACAGCCGAGAGGAGCCCAAGGAAACATGATGACAAAAGGCAGGGACTTCCCTGGTGGTCCAGTGGTTAAGACTCCACGCTCCCAATGTAGGGGGCAAGGGTTCGATTCCTGGTCGGGGAACTAAGATCCTACATGCCGTGTGGCGTGGCAAAAAAAAAAAAAAAAAAAAAAAAATGTACTGTAGGGTCCTGGATGGGACCCTAGAAGAGAAAAAGGGCATTAGGTAAAAACAAAGGAAATCTGCATAAAGCATGGACTTTTGTTGATAATATTAGTTCATTAATTGTGATAAGCCATATTAATGTAAGATGCTAATCAGAGGGAAACCAGGTGCAGCCTCTATGGGAGCTCTGTCTACTGTCTTTGCAGCTTTCCTCCAAAGTGAAATCTATCTTAAAATTAAAAGTTTATTCAAAATTAGTAGTTGTTTATCTGAAATTCATATTTAACTGGGCACCCCGTATTTTCACAACTCTATTCTGAGTTATCTAACTCAGTTATGCATTTTGGAGCCATCAGTGTGCTTGTGATCAAAGCCAGGAGCCTGCATGTGGGTCACCAAGGGAGTGAGTGTGATTAAAGGATACAGTGTCAGATGTCGGTGGGAATGAAAACGGGTGCAGCCACTGTGGAAGACAGTATGGAGGGTCCTCAGAAAACTATAGAGCTGCCATAGGACCCAGCAATCCCAGTCTGGGGCATATATCCAGACAAAAGTATAGTTCAAAAAGATACATGCATACACCCCTATGTTCATAGCAGCACTAGTCAAAATAGCCAAGACATGGAAACAACCTAAATGTCCATCAACAGATGAATGGATAAAGAAGATGTGGTACATGTATAAAATGGAATATTACTCAGCCATAAAAAAGAATGAAATAATGCCATTTGCAGCAACATGGATGGAACTATGATCATACTAAGTGAAGTAAGTCAGAAAGAGAAAGACAAATACCATATGATATTGCTTATATGTGGAATCTGAAAAAAATAGTACAAATGAACTTATCTGTGAAACAGACTCGCGGTCATAGAGGACAGACTTGTGGTTGCCAAGGGGGAGGAGAGCGGGCGAGGGATGGACTGGGAGTTGGGGATTAGCAGTTGCAAACTATTATATATGGGATGGATAAACAACAAGGTCCTACTGTATAGCACAGGGAACTATAGTCAACATCCTGGGATAAACCATAATGGAAGAAAACATGAAAAATAATATATATATATATATATATATGTATAACTGAATCACTTTGCTGTACAGCAGAAATTAACCCAACATTGTAAATCAACTATACTTCAATAAAATAAATTTTTTAAAAATTGAAAAAAAAAATAGTGCCAGGAGGTGGAAACACAGCTAGAGGAGGTGTTAGGTGTTTGAGCAAAGTGTTTAAGGGCGTCCATTCACTGCTGTGTGACTCACTCTCTCTAAGCCTCAGTTTCCTCACCTGTAACATGCAGTTTAGAATTGTGCCTGCCTTTTGGGCTCCTCTGGAGGAGAAAAGGAGATGACCTTGATAAAACATTTAGCATCCCATCCGGTGCACAAAACCCAAACAATGAAATTTAACGTTTACCCTCGTTTATCAACCCAATCTTCTTTACGGATACGCCTCTACATATGCACATACATACATGTACTTAGGTAATATGAAATAGATGTTTATTTATTTTAAACATTTTACTAGTCCTATTTAATTTATCTATTTTTGGCTGCATTTTTGGTCTTTGTTGCTGCATGCAGGCTTTCTCTAGTTGCGGCGAGGAGGGGCTACTCTTTGTTGTGGAACATAGGCTCTAGGCACCCGGGCTTCAGTAGTTGTGGCATGCGGGCTCTAGAGCACAGGCTCAGTAGTTGTGGAGCACGGGCTTAGTTGTTCCGCGACGTGGGATCTTCCCAGACCAGGGATCGAACCCATGTCCCTTGCATTGGCAGGCAGATTCTTAACCGCTGCACCAACAGGGAAGTACTGAAATAGATGTTTATATTTTCAAAAACAGGGTACACATTAGGTAACGTGAAATGTTTCACTCCTGTTGACTACATTAGGGAAATTGATTCCAGAAGCATTCCATTGTGCATTTATTGTGTGCCAGACACCATGATTAACACTTCCAAATAAATAAAGCCTGCAGATTATAAAATTCAATGTTGTCAGTTCCCAAAATTTGGATGAAAACTGGTGGAGGATTGAATCCAGGGATAATTTGCTAAACAGGTGGGCATTCAGACAAATGAATGATTTTAAACAGATGTCTGCAGAATACTGTCCGCATTGTCTTGTGTCTTAGAGAAACCTTCCCTATTCTTAATTACACCGGTATGTATATCATTCTTGGAATCCAGCCTGGCCTTTAGCTCAGTGGAAAATTCCGCTGGTGATTTATGAGCTGTTTCATCTGACCATTGGAGAGTCAGTAAACATCCTCGCTGCTTTTCCTCACTGAGTACACACTCTCTGTGCTTTTATTCTTTTCACGTTGTCTCTCAGTAATATCCCTCCAATTCTTTCTCCATTTCCACCGCCCCTGGCCTAACCACACCCCCTACATATATTCCCTGGGTAATTCTTGTAGCAACCTCCACCTCTCCCTCTTGTGTCCCAGGCTGGCCCATGTCAGTAAATGTTGTCGTGATCCACCAGGTTGCTCGAAATGAAAACCCAGAAGTGATGCCTTATTTATCCTCTTCTTTGGAACCCCTGCATCCAATCCATCTGCAGATCCCACTGAATCAACTTCATCTTCTCCCACTGTCTACGTATGTCTCAAAGATATATTGTGTACAGAAAAAAAAATTAACCAAAAAAAAAAAAAGGAAAAGACTATTGTGTACATATTTCTCTCCTCTAGACCAGATCACCATCAACTTAGGCCTGTGGATTAGTCTGGGTTCTCCAGAGAGACAGAACCAACAGGAATGATAAATAATTATAAAAATGTAAATTTATGGGAATTCCCTGGCGGTCCAGTGGTTAGGACTCGGCTGGGGCCCCGGGTTCGATCCCAGGTCGGGGAACTAAGATCCCGCAAGCTGCAGGGTGCGGTTGAAAAAAAAAAGTAAATTTATATTATAATATAAATATTATAATATAGGTATATAGTTCTATGTAATATGTCATAGATAATATATTTCTGTGTAATATATTATAAAATATAATGTATCTTATATTACAATATGTTGTAGATGTGATTAAATAATCAACTGACTTAAAGCCAGTTACCCTCCACTATGTGGGTGGATCTCATCTAATCGGTTGAAGGACTTTTATTCTGCATTATCATGTTTATAAAATTACATTGGTAATGAAGCAAAGGGGGCAAAATGTTAATAAGTAGCCAATTTGGGTAAAGGTGTGTAGGAATTTTTTGTTCTGCTTTTGCGACTTTTCTGTAAGTTTGAAATTATGTTAAAATTTTAAAGTTATATAAATTGTATTGACAACTTGGAAAAAAAAATAATGAGAGTGCAAGATTGGTCAGCCCCTCCCTCCTGGCTTCCAACTTAGGGAAAAGCAGGTTTATAAGATAATCTAGGGATAATAATTTTGCAAAAACAATTACCATTGCTTGGGTGTGGAAATGGGCACCTGCACACTCTTATTCCATTTTTTAGGATATTGATGGATATGCTGCCTGGAATCAGGCCTGGCATTTAGCTCAATGGAAATTCCGTGGAATTCTGGGGAGCTGAGTGTCCATCAGCCACTGGACCTTGTGTGAAAATTCTAATGGCTTCTTCTTCCTGGCCGGTCACGCTCACTCAGAAGTGCATTTCTTTTTTATTTTTGATCTGTCAGAGGTTTTATTAGAGGGGAAAATGGCAGGTCCGTCTCACAGTAAATAGACATGTAAAAATTCTAAACAGAACGTTGCCACATTTATAACCAATGGTATATAAAAGAGTAACACATCATGAACTAGTTGATTCATCAGGAATGCAAAAAAAAAAAGAGTTTATTAAATCCGTCATCCATTATCGATGAGGACATTTAGGAAACTAGCAATAAATTACAGCAAACACAGAACAGTGAATATTGAAAATATTTCTTAGGAGATTGGGAGTAAAATAATGATGCTTCCCTAACTGCTTCTGCTAAATGTTGAACTTGTCCCTCAATCTTGCCAACTTGTCTGATTATTGTATTGTACTGTATTGTATTGTATTGTATTTAGGCCGTGCCACACCGCTTGCAGGATCTCAGTACCCCAACCAGGGACTGAACCTGGGCCACGGCAGTGAAAGCCCAGAATCCTAACCACTAGGCAACCAGGGAACTCCGTGATCAATTTTAATAATTTTTATGTAGATCTTTTGGGTTCAGAAGTGGATTTCTTTATTTTATTTCTTTATTTATTTAATAAATACTCCGGGTCTTAGTTGCAGATCACGGGCTCCTTAGTTGTGGCATGCGAACTCTTAGTTGAGGCATGCATGTGGGATCTAGTTCCTTGACCAGGGATCGAACGCAGGCCTCCAGGCCCCCTGCATTGGGAGCACAGAGTCTTAACCACTGTGCCACCAGGGAAGTCCCCAGAAGTGGATTTCTAATTGTTCTCCCTTTATCAACCTCGCTTCACCCCTTATTATCTCCCTCTGCTAAAAAAAAACCCTACTCAGTCCGTTCTCCAAGCCCTCTGCCTTCATCTTGGTCCAGCCCACCATTAAATGCCCCTGGTGACAATGACAAACTCCCAGGAGCCCACCTCCAGCTCCCCCATCTTGCCTATCTCTAATGGTCACCACCGGTCACCACCACCCACCATGTGACTCAAGCCCCACACCTCCTGACTCAGCCCCTTTCCCTAAATCCCCAATCCCAAGTCCTGCTGACTCTTATCCACTCTCTGCAGCTCTCTCCCAAAGCTCCAGTTTTCTTTTCTCCCACACTCGACTGAAATACTGCTCAGGATTTGTAACACATCTCCTCACCTCTTTTCAATCCCCTGACCGATGTTTGCCTGGCATGTGACATGCCCCCACTGATGTTCTCTAGAGATTAAATAAAATGCTAGAGAGTTCCTCGGCGGTCCAGTGGTTAGGACTCGGTGCTTTCTTTGCCAGGGCCCGGGTTCAATCCATGATTGGGGAACTAAGATCCTGCAAGCCATGTGGTGTGGCCAACCGCCCACCCCCCCAAAAACAACCCCAAAACAAAACAAAACAAAAACAAAGCTGGACACACGACATTAAATAATGTTTGAATCAGAAGAAGAAAAAAATTCCCTTTGCAGTATCTTTGGGGCCATCATATCACATAAAGGATAGTGTCTTAGTTTTGTTTGAATGTCTTTAACAATATTATTCACCAACATCTCCTTTGAACAAACAGGCAAACAAAAACAGGTCTTAGGCTCAAAACCCTGGCTGGCAATTGCATCTATTAATGTTAAACAACATTCTTTGTGTGTATGTTTCCTTGTATATCTATTTTTATTTTCCACAGTAAGAGAAAATGGTGTTTCCATTCACAGTCATGATTTAAAATTTCCTTTAAAGGGAATTTACAGTTCAGGTATGACAGAGAGCAATTTAAAAGGAAAAAAAGTATTGTCTAATAATACAGCAAAGACACCCATATGGCAAAATTCATGAAGGTGGTACATAAAGGGCTATATATTTGGAAACACTGCTCACCAGTCCATCTGCCACCCGCGTAGCGGAAGTGGCCTCTCTAGAATGTAAATCTGACCGTATCACTCCTCAGGATAAAACATACTTTCCCCAGGGAACCCTCCTACACTGTTGGTGGGAATGTAAATTGGTGCCGCCCCTATGGAAAACAGTATGAAGTTTCCTTAAAAAACTAAAAATAGAGCTACCATAGGATCCTGCAATCCCACTCCTGGGCATATATGTGGATGAAACTATAATTTGAAAAGATACATGCATCCCTGTGTCATTGCAGCGCTATTTACAATAGCCAGGTCATGGAAGCAACTTAAATGCCCATTGACAGACAAATGGATAAAGAAGATGTGGTACATATATACAATGGAATACTACTCAGCCATAAAAAAGAAGGAAATAATGCCATTTATAGCAACATGGATGGACCTAGAGATGATCATACTAAGTGAAGTAAATCAGAAAGAGAAAGACAAATACCACATGATATCACTTATATGTGGAATCTAAAATATGACACAAATGGACTTATCTATGAAACAGAAACAGACTCACAGACATAGAGATCAGACTTGTTGTTGCCAAGGGGGAGGGGTGTGTGGGAGGGATGGATTGAGAGTTTGGGATTAGCAGATGCAATCTATTATCTATAGGATGGATAAACAACAAGGTCCTACTGTAGAGCACAGGGAACTGTATTCAATACCCTGTGATAAACCATAATGGAAAAGAAAATGAAAAAGAACATTTTATATATATATATATATATATATATATATATATACACACACACACACACACACATATAAAACTGAATCACTTAGCTGTACACCAGAAACTAACACAACATTGCAAATCAACTATACCTCAATTAAAAAAAAAAAAAACCTCCTTTCTCAAACAACTTATGTTTGCCCTCACATCCTGGTTTCCAAATACCATTCTCCACTCAAGGGGAGCCAGGGCTCCTTGAAGAAATGGCTGATTCCAGAGCTGGGCAAGAAAAGCACAAGATGAGCCTGTAATATCTTGTGTCTGAAAGTAAGGAAAGACTAAAAAAAATAGTCAAAATGACCCAGATGTCAGCTTGAAGGGATTCTCACTATCAAAACTGGAATAATTCCAGGAAAAAATAAATACAAATGATAACTCATAAGCCAAAGTTAGAATCCATAAATCAACACTGAATCAGGGACTTCCCTGGTGGCGCAGTGGTTAAGACTCCACGCTCCCAATGCAGGGTCCCGGGTCAGGGAACTAGATCCCACATGCCTGCCACAGCTAAGAATTCACATGCCACAACTAAGGAGCCCGCGAGCCACAATTAAGGAGTCCGCCTGCCACAACTATGGCCCAGCGCAACCAAGTAAATAATAAAATAAATAAAATTAAAAAAAAAGATAATTGGAGAATATTGGAAACAATTTTAAAAAGACAGTGAATCAATAAATATGGGAGAAAGGAAAGCACAGTGTTGGTGGCTGGTGAGGGTCCACTTCCTGGTTCATTGATGTCCATTTTCTTGCTATAACCTCACATGGCAGAAGGGGTGGAGGAGCTCTCTGGGGCCTCTTTTATAAGGACACTAAATCGATCATGAAGGCTCCACCCTCATGACCTAATCACCTCCCAAAGGCCCTACCTCCTAATACCATCACATTGAGGACTGGGTCTTAACATATGAATTTTGGGGAGACACAAACAGTCTGTAGCATTGACCTGAGACACCACCCCAGTCCACCAGCCACCCAACACCTTCCACATGATGTGACAGAGGTAGCCTATGTATACACATATTATTTATATATTTTGTATATTGTATATCTTATAATTATTGTATAATGTAATATATTGCAGTAAATTATATATATTTATATATATATAAAATATGTTCCTTCCCCCCTCTTTTACACAATGGTAGCAACCCTTCATATCATTATACACCTTGCTTTCACTTCACTGTATATTTTGCTTTTTCAGTTCCTAAAGGACGTCCCGAGAATTTTGCACAGCAGCCTCAAATTCCATCTAATGCTCTCATCAGAATTTATGCACTCATCAGCCCCCTCTTGAAGACTACTGAGTTTGCTTCGAGCTATGGTATAATAAGAACTAGAGTTGGTAAAAATTTAAGTTTTCGTATGACCAGGCAGAGGGATGCCAGCAGGAATGATTCATGTGTTTCAATGTCCCTGGCTGATTACGACTCCCCAGTACTCTGGGTATTTCAAAATATTTACCTGTGTGGGTGTTTGTCATAATCCCTGAATCCTTTCTTGTCTGTCCATTCTGTTTAGGATTGTGGCATAAATTCTGTCTGAGGATAAGCACTTCAAGTTCATTCCCCACCAAAACCTCTACACAAACTCTCCTCTGTAAACTGCCATCGGAGCTTCCCTGGCAGTCCAGTGGTTAGGACTGTGTGCTTTCACAGCTGGCTCGGGTTCAATCCCTGGTCCGGGAACTAAGATCCTGCAAGGTGCAAGGCCAAAAAAACCCACAAAAAACAAAAAACAAAAAACTGCTACCATCTATTTAGGACCACATTTTAGAGCCAGAATGGCCATGCTTTTGAAAAAAAACAAAAAAACAAAATATAACAAACCCCAATCTGTGAAAAGGCCCATAGTCCTTAGAAGAAAACACTGACAGTTTATACAGTTTCATGGAAAAAAAACCAAAAACAGAACAACAACAACAACAACAACAACAAAACAAACATTTGCTCAAGCAGATGTTCAATCCTTTGTCCCCCATATCATCTGCTTCCCTTCCTGAGGCACCGCGTTACAGTGAATTTCCCCAGTCATCAAAAGTTCCACCGGGAGGCACCTGTCCTGAGATTCTGCATTGTGATGAATAACTGCAGAGTCTCAAAATAAACAATCACTTTCTGAAGGCACGGACAAAGACCATCTCCCTTTTACTACCCCCACCCCGATCCTGTAAATAATGTAATTTCAGTCATGAGATGTGGTTGAGTCTTTGGTTTCATTCAAATTATTGTTAGCTTTGTGGGGGTACTTGGGTGATGATGGGGACCAGAAAACACGTGCCCAGCACCTTCTGGAAGAAGGCTGAATGGAACCCTCCCACTTGTGTTTGTTGGGGGTAAAGATGCTTGAAGCTTTTGAAGCCCAGCTTGCCTTCCTTATAGTCAGGGGTGTCTCATAATTACATTCAGGCGCCCACAATGTCCCAGGCACTCAATCATCTTGTGTCGCAGGAAGAATGGGATACGGTTGAATGGTCAGGATAGACAAGGGCTCTGTCACCAGCACCTACAGCAGCTGCTTAATGGCGAACCTAATATTTCTTTAAGTCAGCAGCAGCTTGCACGCCCAATTTCATGTTTGTCCTTCTGCAAAAACCCCATTCGAGGAGACCTTTTAACGAGCACGAAGGCTGGAGTGACCGGTAACATGGGTCGGGGAGGGATTGCAGGATAACCAACCCTCCCGGCACCCCCCCCACCCCCACCCCACGCCCCGTCACACCATCCCCAAGTCCAGACTATTCTGATGTTGACTAGATTAACCCTCGGTCCCGTCAAGGGTACTTAACTGACATTAGCGACTGAAACTGTTGCCATGGAAACTATAGCTGGGGCGGGAGACGGGTGATGAAGGTGCAGCCGGAGGCTTGGAGACTGGAATTTTCCAGGCCCTTGCATCATACAATGTGTGGATGCAAAATCCCAGTCTAGACACAGAGCAGCTGGTCAATACATATCTGTATCTATTATTTGCGAATGAGTGAAAATACGGGGTCTTTGGTGCTTGGTGTCAGAGCTCTCTGAAACCTCACCTTACTTTTCTCAAATGGGTCTAATCATCACTCCTGGCTAATAGGGCTGCTGGGAGGATTAAATTACTCTGGGTCTACCCAGGCCTTACTACCCAGGTGTACCTTGGGGATCAACTGGGCAGGTGGAGGCTTGTTGAAAGGCACATTCCAAGGCTACTCTCTAGACTTTTTGAAGCAAAATACCTTGTCTGAGTATTCATCCACCTTCCCGATCGTCATTCATTTCCTCTTACCCTGATACTTTTCTTCGCAGCAGTTTTTAGAGCTGTGCTTTCCATTTGGTAGCTGCAAGCCATTTTGTGGCTATCTGAGTGCCTGGAATGCGGCTAGTGCCTGTTGAGATACGCTGTAATTGTGAACTATACACCAGCTTTCAAAAACCTAGAAGCAAACAAACAAAAAATTAAAATATTTCATTGATTTTTTTTTTTAACATTGGTATCATTGGTTCGAATGGCAATATTTTGCAATCAGTCTTGGATTCAATAAAGCCTATTGTTAAGATGAATTCCACCTGTGTCTTTTTACCTTTTTAAACATGGCAACTGGAAAATTTGACACATGTGGCATGCATTTGTGGCTTGCATCGTATTTCTACTGCTTGGTTTTATTTTATTTTTTAAAGCAAATATTTCTCTGTCTCTTTTTTTTTTCTGTCTTAATTCTTTTATTGATTTTATTTATTTGGCCGTGCCGTGCAGCATGCGGGATTTAAGTCCCTGACCAGGGATGGAACTCGTGCCCCCTGTATTGGGAGCGTAGAGCCCCAACCACTGGACCTCCAGGGAAGTTCCCACTGCTCGGTTTTGGAGTCTGAAGTAATCGTGTTAATTTTTTTTTTTTTTTTTTTTTTTTTTTCGGTACGCGGGCCTCTCACTGTTGTGGCCTCTCCCGTTGCGGAGCACAGGCTCCGGATGCGCAGGCCCAGTGGCCATGGCTCACGGGCCCAGCCGCTCCGCGGCATGTGGGATCTTCCCAGACCGGGGCACGAACCCGTATCCCCTGCATCGGCAGGCGGACTCTTAACCACTGTGCCACCAGGGAAGTCCCAATCGTGTTAATTTCTTATTTGCTTTCTGCGTTCCTGCATGCCGGTGAACATTCAATGAAAGTACAGACCTTGTCTGTCTTGTTTATCCTGTATTAAATACACAATATGGCCCTTAGTATATATATATATTTTAATGACTACTTGAAATATTAAGTAGCTATTTGGGAAGAGGGCAGATCCTTGAAAGTCAGAAAGCCACAGAGCAAAATTCTCTCTGTCAATGATCAATTGGGGAGTGTCATCCTCTATCACAAGAAGCCTCTTTTCTTCCATCTTTCATGGGTACTGTCCTCTTTTCAGCTAAACCTGGATCTCAACTGATTTGTTGACTTTGGGTACTGGAGAAACTAGGAATTTTTTTTTTTCTTTTTGGCTATGTTGGGTCTTCGTTGCTGCGTGCCGGTGTTTCTCTAGTTGCCGCGAGCCGGGGCTACTCTTCGATGCGGTGCATGGGCTTCTCATTGCGGTGGCTTCTCTTGTTGTGGAGCACGGGCTCTAGGCGCGCGGGCGTCAGTAGTTGTGGCGCACGGGCTTAGTTGCTCCGCAGCATGTAGGATCTTCCCAGACCAGCATTGGAACCCGTGTCCCCTGCATTGACAGGTGGATTATTAACCACTGTGCCACCAGGGAAGTCCCAGGAATTTTTAATATTAGCAGGGCGGTGGGGGGGAGTGGTCCAAAATTGTCCCAGGAGAATAGCTTGGATTTGGGGTTTGGAGGAAAATGCAGGTGCAGAGTCTATCAACCTGTGCACAGAGATATCTGATCTATCTATTCTTGTAAATTCCCCGATCCCACCCCCACCTAAAATAGTCCCTGACCTGTCACTCTCTGTGCCTTAACTCAATATTTTATTCTCCAGAGAATGTAATACTATCATAGATTTTAACATACATATACACATATGTGTGTCATATATATGTATATATACTTATTATATATTATATTTACATATATTATTTATATATAAATATGTGCTTGTATTTACATATATATTTGTATTTACTATGTCTTCAAATAGGATGCCAACTCTCATGAGAACGAAGACTATATCTGTTTTAGCTGCCCACCACTTAGGACAGTGTTTGGAAAACAGTAATCACTCTATAAACATCTGTTGAATGAATGAATCAGTCAAATAATTGATTATTGGCGAGAACAAAGGCTGTTTACGTCATCGGTGCCGGAGGCTGTTGCGGAACAGACAACTCTGATTTCTGCTGGTGTCTGCAGGTTTCCCCACCTCTTTTGCAAAGACATCATTTAAAAGGTGCTCATTTAAAATTGTGATGTTACCAAAAGATGTGCCCAAATCCCACGTAGGGGTTCAGAAGACCTGTGCCCTCCCCCAGACCTCGCCCTTCTCCAGCTCGACAGTTCTGGTATCCATTACTCTGCCCTGGTCCTTAAGAGCATTCACGGGGTCTCAGTGATGCAGGCAGGCCCTGTTGCCATGGAAACTGCAGATGGCGAGGCGATGCGGAGGACGCTGAGAGCCCCTTAGAGGATGGAACTTTCCAGACTGTGTGTGTGTTACAATCTCAGCCTGCCATGAGAATTTGTTCTCAATAAATACTTGCGGGGGGGAGTTGAATAAAAATATGGGACCATGGGAAAGTGATGTCACCTTTCTGAGACAGTTTTCTCTTCTGAAGTGGGAAAATATATATATTTTTTCTGGATCCTTGTGGTGTGGATTAGAATAGATGCTGCTTGTAAATCGCTTGGCACCGTGCCTCTCATGGTGTCGCCAGGATTTTTTAAAACTCTGTTCCAGAATTCACCTGCATCAGAAAGGGGAGGGGGGGTGGAGAGAAATAATTAAATATACAGAGTTCTGGGATGCCCTCCAGACCAACGAAAGCAAAAGAACTCACCCCCCTGCTCCCTGCACCCACCTTCTAGTCACTATCCTGCTTTACTTTATGCAGGTCATCTCAGCACCCAAAATTACCTTCTTCATTTCTTCCCCCCCAACAGCTTTATTGAGGTATAATTACATTACATGATGTTTTGATATATGTATACGTTGGGAAATGATTACCACAATCCAGTTGTTGACACATCCATTACCTCACAGTTACAACTCTGTGTGTATCTGTGGTGAGGACATTTAGGATCACTCTTAGCAAAAGTCAAGTATACAATTTGCGTACTTATATGGTAGTATTAACTATAGTCTCCATGCTGTACATTAGATCTCCAGGACTTAACTCATCCTGCATAACTGAAACTTTCAAACCTTTGACCAACATCTCCCCATCCCCCCCAACCCTTCTTTCTTTTTTTAATTATCTTTCCCCGCTCACTACAGAGTGAGTTCCATTCTGTGGGAATGGAAACTGTCTTTCTTGGTCTCCTCCTGCACCCCCAGCCCATCACAGTGACTGCACGTACAAGGTGCTTCATGTATCAATATTTATGAATGTATGGAAGCATCAATGCATTGTGTGGAGGGAGGAAAGACTTCTGAAAGGCAGAATTACCTAGGAAGTGGAGAGGAAGACAGAGGATGCTTTTGTGGAGGGCTAAACCGTTAAGGAAGGTGGGCTGGGGGACACTGGCAAGGCTGGCATTAGTGTTCAGGCAGGAGGAGACCTCGCTGTCTGATCCTAGAACTGAGAGAGAGGAGAGGTGGAATGGCAGAGCAGCCTTTGGGGGCATCACTTATCAGGAAGAGGAGCCCACTCCCAAGCCCCCAGACAATTCTGAAATCCAAAGTTCCCCAACTTGAACTCTCACGAGGGTGACACAGGTCATGGAAGGGAAGAAGATGGGCTGGGGCTTGTGCATATTATACAATTCAGACTGTTTTTCATTTCTGTAAAGATACATCCTCCCCTCTTCCACTGCTTTATTTTATTTTATTTTTAAAATATATTTTATTTATTTATTTTTGGCTGTGCTGGGTCTTGGTTGTGGCAGGTGGGCTTCTCTCTAGTTGTGGCACGCAGGCTCCAGAGTGCGTGGGCTCTGTAGTTTGCGGCATACAGGCTCTCTAGTTGAGGTGAGCGGGCTCAGTTGCCCTGCGGCATGTGGGATCTTAGTTCCCAGACCAGGGATGAAACCTGCGTCCCCTGCACTGGAAGGCAGATTCTTAACCACTGAGCCACCAGGGAAGTCCCTCCTTTACTTTAAAATAAGTGATTATCCTATTGATACGATGTATAAAATAGGTAACTAATGAGAACATACTGCGTAGCACAGGGAACTCTACTTAATGCACTGTGGTGACCTGAATGGGAAGGAAATCCAAAAGGGAGGGGATATATATATATATGTATGGCTGATTCATTTTGCTGTACAGTAGAAACTAATGCAGCATTGTAAAGCAACTATATTCCAATAAAAATTAATTTTAAAAAATAAATTAAATAAGTGATTATCTGAAATAACGCCATTTGCAGCAACATGGATGGTGAAGTAAGTCAGACAGGGAAAGACAAATATCATATGATATCACTTATATGTGGAATCTAAAAAAACTATACAAATGAACTTATTTACAAAACAGAAACACTCACAGACTTAGAGAACGAACTTATGGTTACCGGGGGTAAGGATGGTGGGGGAGGGATTGTTAGGGGGTTTCGGATCGACATGTACATGCTGCTATATTTTAAATGGATAACCAACAAGGACTCACTGTACGGCATTTTCTTAAAATAGGTGATTTTCTCAGTCTGGCCTCGGTGTTCGCAAGGGTGCAGAGTAACACCTCCTATGAAAGCGAACTATCACCTCAAGCACAGTACAAACCGGACACTGATACAGAGTCTGGACATACAGGGAGTGGTGAGGAGTGTGGCAAAGGGGAGAAAGTGTGTTTGGTTGAGGCGTGCAGCTGCTACCAGACACCATCGAATGGCTTGTACGGGTGACATCGAGCCCAGTCTCGATGCTAGATCTTCTGAATTTTCAAGAGAATTGGAAAACCATGTTTCTGTGTTGAATTCTCCCAGAATTTCAGTGCCGCTTCAATACTTATACATTGTTGTTGGGCTGGTAAATGGCACGATCTTTATGGTGGGCGATTTGGCATTATCAGTGCAAAATCTGAAGGCTTGTATCCGCTTCCAGAAGTATATTGCACAGATGCACTTGTACACGCCTGTAATAGCACGGGTGTATGGGAATTCTCCGCCGCATCGTTAGTTATAACAGAGGAGTGGACACAACCTCAAAACCCATGGTTAGATATTGTGGGACAGCCATACAGTGGGATACTTTGTATGAAAAATGAGTAATCTGCTGAAGTCCTGGCATAGAAAGATCTCCAAGAGTTATCTATTTTATTTAATGTGTGTATGGATATTACAGGCACCACTCCGGCTGCTTTTCTTTCAACCCTCACCACAATCCCTGTTTTAGAACTGGGGAAACGGAGGCCCCAAGAGGTGAAGCCCAGAGCCCCACAGTAACAAGTGAAGAAGCTGGGAGTCAAATGTAGACAGCTGGGTTCAATCCATGCTTTTAGCCACCAAGCTTTGCTGTCTTCACATTAAGCAGGAAACAGCAAGTTGCAGAAAAATGGGTGCAAAAGTTACTATTCTATTTTTAAAGGGGGGGGCTGCCAATGTGATGTGCTTACAATGACTCATTAAAGATGATGTTCCACATCCCACGAAGGGTACAGGGTGGCTTGGGACTGGCGGGAAGGTTGAATTTTCACTACACAATATTTCCTGTAAGATTATTAAGTCCACAGAGTTAATATGTAACCACTATTTAAAATGTACTATTATTGAAGCAACCTAAATGTCCATCGAAGATGAATGGATAAAGAAGATGTGGTCCATATACACAATGGAATACTACTGAGCCATAAAAAAGAATGAAATAATGCCATTTGCAGCAACATGGATGGACCTAGAGATTATCATACTAAGTGAAGTAAGTCAGAGACAAATGTCATATGATATCACTTATATGTGGAACCTTAAAAAATGTTACAAATGAACTTATTTACAAAACAGAAGATTCACAGACATAGAAAACAAATTTATGGTTACCAAAGGGGAAAGTGGGGGAGGGATAAATTAGGAGTTTGGAACTAGCAGATACACACTACTCTATATATAAAATAGATAACCAATAAGGACCTACTGTATAGCACAGGGAACTATATTCAATTCTGTAATGGAAAAGAATCTGAAAAAGAATATATATATATATATATATATAAACTGAATCACTGTGCTGTACGCCAGAAACTAACACAATATTGTAAATCAACTATGCTTCAATTAAAAATTTAAAAAATAATAAAATGTGCTACCATTAAAAAGAAAAAAAAAACTAACTTGAAAATAATACTGGTAGCTTTGTCTTCCTGGAACTTAATGCCTGCCGTCATACGATATATTATTTCCACGTTCGTAGCACCGCATCTAAGATGCAGCCCTAAACATCATTAAAGGAGGCACTGGGGCTTTTTCTTCATCCTCCACCGTATCCCTAGAACAAAACCTGGAGCTTAAACTAGGTATAGAATTAATGTGTCAATAGAATTATCTATGTTCATCATCTATTTAATCCAATCAATATTTGTGGAATAAATAAGAGGTTTAACGAATGAATGAACACGTTGCAGAGCAGCTGGGGTTGATGGTATCGCTGGCTTTCGGGCGGCTTGGGATTTCTAACAGCGGCATAAACTCCCCCCCACCTCTCTTCTGCAAAGACCCCCTGTCTGAAGATGCACTTTAATTGCATTAAAGTCGTGAGCAGACTACCAATGGGGAGACCTTGCCCCATCCTCCCCTTCCCCTCACCCCCACCAGGTGGCTGGTTATCAGCCGCAAGAGCTGTCGGCTGGCGACATCCGTTGTTATGGAAACCGCAGCCAGCCAGGGAAGAGGAGGGGGCTGCGACGGGAGCAAGTGGGGCCACGGAGCTTGGAATTTTCCAGGCACAGCAGTCAGACGGTGTGTACGGTGTGTACGTGCGTATTCAAACCCTCCCCTGGACTCCAAGAGGGGGGGGTCCATGTGGGGGGGTTACTGAGAAGGGGGGTCTGAGCAAGTGGCTTCTCCCCCACCCCCCACTCTGGACCCCTCTTCCACAATGGAGACAAGCTTCACAGTTCATGAGGTTCTAGCTTAGAAAAAAATGTTTCTAGAATCTTCCAGAATCACACCCCAATCATTTTCCACCTGTCATATTTTCTCCAAATGAGCTGTGTCTGCGGTCTTGTTTTGTCTGTGCTTGCGCAGTACTGTCCTCTCTCCTGTGCAGGGTCACAGGATCTCTGTGAGCAGAGCTGTGCTACCCTAGTGACCTGGGGACCCTCAGAGTCTTGGGCAGCGCCTGGCCCACAGTAGGTCTGCAGCGCAGATAACCAGACTTGGGCGGACAAATGGATGGATGACTCTGTGCTTTCCTGTTATACCACAGTCTCATAGGAGATGACTGGAATGGAGCATCGTTTCTGGATTCTTATGGCCCCCGAGGGGGTAAAAGTTGTAATCCTGGGGCTTCCCTGGTGGCGCAGTGGTTGAGAGTCCGCCTGCCGATGCAGGGGACACGGGTTCATGCCCCGGTCTGGGAAGATCCCACATGCCGCGGAGCGGTTGGGCCCGTGAGCCATGGCCGCTGAGCCTGCGCGTCCAGAGCCTGTGCTCCGCAACGGGCGAGGCCACAACAGTGAGAGGCCCGCGTACCGCAAAAAAAAAAAGTTGTAATCCTGGCTCCTCCTCCTTCACACTCCTTCCCACCAAGAGGGCTCAGATCCCAGGACAGCGATGGGTGGGCTCGTTTACCCCCCCCATGGAGATCCTGGGGTCTTTTTGTTTGTTTGTTTGAGCTTTACTGCAGTATAATTGACAAATTAAAATGTATACATTTAAGTTGTACAACATGATGATTTGATGCAAGTATGTATTGGGAAATAACCATCACAATCAAGTTAATTAACATATCCACCACCTCACAGTTACTGTTTTTTTCTTTTCCCTTCCTTCATTTCTTGCTTTCTTTCTTCCTCGCTTTCTCTTTCTTTCTTTCTCCTTCCTTCCTTCACCTTCTCCCCCCTCCCCCTTGCCCTCCTCTCCTTCTCCTTCTTCTTCCTCTTCCTCTTCTATGTCTTCTTCCTCCTCCCCCTCCCCCTCCTCCTTCTTCTTCTTCTTCTTCTTCTTCTTCTTCTTCTCCTTCTTCCTCTTCTTCTTCTTCTTCTTCTTCTCCTTCTCCTTCTCCTTCTCCTTCTCCTTCTCCTTCTTCTTCTTCTTCGTGTGTGTGTGGTGAGAACACTTAACGATTTACCCTCTTAGGGTAAAATTTCAAGTGTACCATACAGTGTTATAACTATAGTCACATTGCTGTATGATACTTGGAGATCCTGGATTCTTAGAGGTCAGCCCATGGGTGTGGGGCACACTCTCACAATGGTATGCCTGAATTTGAATCCAGGTCAATTAGCTGTGCACCCCAGGGCCAGTCACTTAACCTCTCTGTGCCTCACTTTCCTCATCTGCAAAATGGCAGTAATAATACTGCCCATCCTCTGGGGTCCTTGTGAGGATTGAAAGAGAAAATTACATAAGCACTGAACACAGAGCTTGCATGTAATGGGGGCTCAGGAAGTGTCATGTGTAGTTGCATTTTATATATATTTTTTCACTTCATAAATATATGTACACATTTCAATATATATAATAAATAATTAATAATCAAAATACTGTTGGCCCTTGAACAATGCAGGGGGTTAGAGGTGCTGCTTCTCCATGCAGTCAAAAATCTGCATATAACTTAGAGTCAGCCCTCCATATATGTGGTTCCTCGGTATCCACAGATCCAACTGACCACAGATCATGTAGTACTGTAGTAGTTACTACTGAAAAAAATCCAGGGAGAAATGGACCCACGCAGTTCAAACCTGTGTTGTTCAAGGGTCAGCTGTGTTTTATGTATATAAACTCAATATATAGTATAGATAGATTTTTATATATAAAAATATATATTTATAAATTAAAAATATATAAGTCAATGGTTCTTAACTGAGGGTGATTTTGCTCCTCAGGGGACAACTTGTCAATGTCTGGAGGTGTTTTTGGTTGTCACAACTGAAGGGGTGAGGCTGCTGGCATCTGAGGACACTGCTCAACATCCTACAGCACACGTGGATGGCCCGCACGGCAAAGAACGATTTGGCCCCGAATGCCAGAAGTACCAAGGCTGAGAGACCCTGGCAGATACACATACATTTATAATAGTCCAGACCAATGAGAAATAAAGAAATATAACGTAAGTCACATACATAACTTAAAGTTTCCTAGCATCCTCATGAAAAAAAATAGAAAAGGAACAGGTGAAATCAATTTTAAGGTCAGCTCTTATTTAACCCAGTACAGCTGACCTGCACACAGACTTTTTTCAAGAGTAAATAGGACAGTACTACACCTCTGCAGAGGCAGAACCACAGATGTGGAGGAACTCTGGCTTCGGAGGGCTGACTATTCGCTATACTCAAATTTTCCACTGCTCGGAGGGTCAGCACTCCTAACCCCTGTGTTGTTCAAGGGTTAACTACATATTCAAAATATTACATGTAATCAGTATAAAGCGTTGTTGGGAATTCCCTCGCGGTCGAGTGGTTAGCACTCAGAGCTCTCACAGCCGAGGCCCGAGTTCAATCCCTGGTCCAGAAACTAAGATCCCGCAAGTTGTGTGGTGTGGCCAAAAAAAAAAAATGTTAATACAATATAGTCCATGGTTCTGAATATATAGAAAATTATGGATGCTTAAAAAAAACTACCATTGTTAACAAGCGATCTCACATTCTTTTTCTCGTGCAGTCTTGGAAATCCAGTGTGTGTTATACGTTATGGCACATGTCAATTCGCACCAGCCACATTTCAAGGGCTTAAGAGACCCAGGACGCTGGTGCCGGCCCCCCGGGGGCTGGATGGCTCGGGAGAAACCATTATCACACGCTGAACAGAATGGCCAGCAGAGGGCGTCATGAGACTAGCACGGATTTACTGAAATAAGACAAACACTGTATGATATCACTCATATGTGGGATCTGAAATATAAAACAAACGTATGAATATAACAAAAAAAGAAACAGGCTCACAGATAGAGAGAACAAACTAGCGGAGTGGGGAGAAGGAAGTGGAGAGGGACAAGATGGGGTAGGGGATTCACAGGTACAAACTACCAATACTATGTACAAAACAAAAAACTAGGAGGATATATCGTACAACACGGGGAATATAGCCAATATTTTATAATAACTGGAAATGGAGTATAACCTTTAAAAATTGTGAATCACTACGTTGTACACCTGAAACTTATATAATATGGTAAATCAACTGTATCTGAATTTTAAAAAAGCAGGGAGAGGTGGTTGGGAAGGAGCAAAAACAAACAAAAACAAAACAGAAAAATAAGGACTGGAAACAGATTCTGTGCCTGCTGGGGATTATAGGTAGTTTTTATTTCTTTATTTTCATCTGCATTTTCTAAAGTTTCTACAACAAACACGATTTTTTTAAGTACAAAAAAAAGAACCTCACGGAGTTACTTGAAAACCTATCCAACTGGAGAGAAACACATCCAATGGGCAGGGCCTGAGAAAGGAAAAGGCTTTTGGCCACAGATGGTCAAGAGCAGGGCGGCAGTCTTATGTGCTGTGTTTCATCTCTCTAGGGGGATGGACGCAGTTGACAGCATGTACTTCCAAGCCTGGTAACTCCAAATCTCAGTCCCCTCTGCCCAGGCCCGCCCACGCTGCTGACCCCAGCCATGTCCAGTTTCCATGCCTGGATTCCCCCATGGTCACCTGTGGCCTTCAGTCCAGCCCCGGTGCCCCACCGGCAGCTGGAGCCATGGTGCTTAGACACAAGTCTGACCATGGCTCTCCCTTGCCTGATGTCCCTGGGGGCTCCCGACCGCACTCAGGGTGAAATTCAAGACACCGGCCGTGGCCTAAAATATCTCTCCAGGTGTGGCCTTACCAAGCTCTCCAGCCTCATCTTACAACTACTCGCCCACCTTGGTTCTGGGCTGTTGTAGCTCCAGTTGTGTCTCCCCTAAATTCAGATGCTGAAGCCCTAACCCCAGGACCTCAGAACGTGACTGCGTTTGGAGATGGGGTCTTTACAGAGGGAATTAAAGTAAAATGAGGTCACGGGGCCCTAATCCAATATGACTAGTGTCCTTATAATAGGAGGAGATTTGGACACAGACACACACAGAGGGATGACCATGTGAGGACACAGGGAGAAGATAATTGTCTACAATCTAAAGAGCGAGGTCTCAGGAGACCAACCATGTTGAAACCTTGATCTCAGTCGTCTGGCCTCCAGAACTGCGAGGGAAAAAATTTCTATTGTTGAAGCCACACTTTGGTGCTTTGTTATGGCAGCCCTTGCAAACTAATACAGCCACTCCTTAAAAAAAAAGTTGTGCTTAAAAAGCAAAAAACGTTCTGGAATCACGTGCATATAATTGATACTAAAACAAATAATTATGCAATATATTAGAAATTATAAAAAAACCCGGGTATCTCAAGTGAAATCTAGACTATGGAGACCAACAGGTGAATCCTGACAGAAATGTAAACCTATAAAATGCATGCGTCATTCTTCGTATTTAGAGAAAATCGCACACAACACCTGCGACATCCAGTTGTCCCGATAGCGTGAGCAAAGGGTCAGGAGGATGAAACTATCGGGGGTTGGGTGGGTCAGCGAAACCCAGCCACTGTGGGACTGTCCGTCAGGATGGTATTTCTGGCTGGCTATTTGACAATATGTGTTCACCTCAGTCCTAAGACACCGGCTCACTGAACCTCCCACTCTGTGCTCTGAATCCCCGAAGCTGTGTTTCTCCTTCCATTTCACGCTTGTATGTACCTGCCTCGTCCTTACCCTGTCTTCAAAGTCAGCTCATGAACAACAACAACAAAAATAATAATAGCTAACGTGTGTTGTGTGCTTTAGATGTCTTACTGAACTTGGATCTTTTTGTTTTTTTGAATTTTATGACGAATTTTACTCCAAAATGGCTCTAGTAGTACCAGAGACATTGATGTAGTGTTTAAATATTGTTTCAGGCAATGTGAAAATGGATAAAAGCAATATTTCTAGTGCATATATTTTTAGATAATGGTATTTTAAATGTGTGAGTTAAAATGTGATAAATATTAATGAACTTATTTACAAAACAGAAACAGACTCACAGACATAGAAAACAAACCCACGGTACCAAAGGGGAAAGGAGGTGGGGGATAAATTAGATAAACAATAAGGTCTTACTGTATAATGCAGGGAACTATATTCAATATCTTGTAATAAACTACAGTGGAAAAGAAAACAATGTAATAAATATTAAAAATAGATGTTTCACTATTTTATCCATTTTGAAAGGTTTATATATTCAGAATTACAAGGGAGGTTTTTTTTTTTTAAGGAGAACCACTTTATTTTGAGTAGTAAAGAAAACTCTATTTACAACATAATATACAAACTTTCCATCAGTTTCTTCACAGTTAGTCCAAAGAATGAAACCTCTAGGGACTTCCCTGGCGGTCCAGTGGTTAAGACTCCACACTTCCGGGACTCCCTGGGTGGCGCAGTGGTTAAGAATCCACCTGACAATACAGGGGACACGGCTTTGATCCCTGGTCTGGGAAGATCCCACATGCCGTGGAGCAGCTAGGCCCGTGCGCCATAGCTACTGAGCCTGTGCTCTAGAGCCTGCATGCCACAACTACTGAAGCCCACGAGCCACAACTACTGAAGCCCGTGAGCCACAACTACTGAGCCCATGTGCTGCAACTACTGAAGCCCGAGTGCCTAGATCCCATGCTCTGCAACAAGAGAAGCCACCTCAGTGAGAAGCCTGTGCACGGCAACCAAGAGTAGCCCCTGCTCACCGCAACTAGAGAAAGTCCCCATGCAGCAACGAAGACCCAACGCAGCCAATAAATAAATTTAAAAAAAAAGACCCCTCACTTCCAATGCAGGGGATGCGGGTTCCTTCCCTGGTCAGGGAACTAAGATCCCACAGGCTGTGTGGCCAAAAAATAAATTAAATTAAATTAAAAAACCCCCCCTTTGACTTAAAGTTTACATTTAACTTTAAATATTCATGTCAACTTTGGAATTTTATTCTTGCCTGATACTATGAAATATGAAACTTTAATCGATGGCAAGTTCCTAATTTTTGCTGTTCAGCCACTTTTCTGGATCTTGCTCTCTGATCCCATACATTCCAGAGTGTTCACTGGATTTGTAATAAACTTCCAAGATGAAGGGGAATTTCTTGCTCGTGTTTTGCCTGAAATCTTGCCTTGTGTTCATCTTTTTAAAAAAAATATGCTCCAAAAAATGTCTACAAGTTCAGCTACTAAAACTCCTTTAAAGAGCTTCTTTGCCAGTGGGTCCATCCTGAGGCCCAAGGGCTGGCAGACACCACCCCTCCCACTCACTTTGATTTTTTAAAATAATATTTATTTATTTATTTGGCTGTGTTGGGTTTTCCTTGTGGCATGCAGGACCTAGTTCCCTAACCAGGGATCGAACCCGGGCCTCCTGCACTGGGAGCTCAGATTCTTAACCGCTGGACCACCAGGGAAGTCCCTCACTTTGATCTTTATAGCAGCTCTAGTGGGTTGATACTAGGATAGGCCTTCATTCCCCATGGGGAAACTGAGGCACAGAGGAGTTAACTTGTTATTGGAGGTCCAAATGCCAGGGTGGAGCAGAACCTGGATTTAAGATAGAAGCGCTAATTCCTGAGCCTCAGCTGTTGACTGCCGTGCTCTCCTTAGACTACATGTCATATGATCCATCTTCCCAGGAGGGTCAGGATCCCCCCACCCCCATGGTGGTCTGGCCGCAAGTCCTCCCCCTAGTGGGACGCATGGTTGCCCCTGTCCTACCAAGTAGGACACTACAAGATACCCAGCATCCTTAGAGCCAGGCTAGTAACACCTATCTCCTGACTAGATCAATATTGAGAAAAGTGATGGTAACTAATGATTGCCACTTGTTGAATACCCTCTCTGGGCCAGGGCCTGTTTACAAGCACTTTCCATATTAACTACACTTCCCAACAACCATGTGAGGCAGGTAATTTGATGATCCCTGATTTTAAAATGTGGCGACCCAGCCCCAGAGAGTTAAGTAACTGGCCTAAGGGCACACAGCCAGTTGGTGGAGCTGGGATGCAGACATTCCATGTAAGGTATACATGGACAATGTCATCACACACACGCACACAGAGGCACACATGCACACACACGAACCTCAAATAAAGGGCAAGGAGACCCTCGGCCTGGGCACTATTGCCATTCTGAACGGAACCTTTCCCTGCTGTGGCAGCCCGTCCCATGCACTGTAGGGTGTTGAGCAGCATCCCTGGTTTCTACCCACCAGATGCCAGCAGAACTCCTCCCCCCGCCCCCATCGTGACAACCAAAAGTGTCTCCAGATACTTCCAAATGTTTCCTGGGGGCACAGCCACCCTGGTTGAGGACCATGGTGCAGCCTCATGGAAACACGTTTCTTCTGAGGGCTGAGTGGACGCTTTAGTTCAAACCTGTACCTTCTTCCGAGACCAAAGGAAGTTACATGTGAGAAGAATGCTGGTGAGGTGGGAGGCGGGGGAGGGGCGGGGCGGTGACCCCACAAGTCTTCTGGCTTCTGCTCTGCAGCTTCACCTCCATGACATAGCCAGAGGGCTCCTGCGTAAATGCAAAACTGATGTTATTCCCCTGCTAGAAACCCACCCAAATTTCTTGTTTCACGAAGGGCAGCGGCCCCTCTCCTTGCCGTGGCCCACGTCCACGCCCTCCCCATGTCTCACCACTCTTTTCACCTCCTTGATTCCACCTGCACCAGCCTTCCTGCTGCTCCCTGGACAGACCACATATGTTCCTACCCCAGGGCCTTTGCACGTGCTGCTCCCTCAATCTAGAGGGAGCATCGAATCCCGTCAGAGCAATCTCTCACTGATCATTTCCAAGGGTGAATATAAAATTACCCTTATTTTTAAAAAAATTATTTTATTGGACTATAGTTGATTTACAATGTTGTGTTAGTTTCAGGTGTACAGCTAACTGTTTCTGTTATACTTATATATACATTCCTTTTCATATTCTTTTCCGTGATGGTTTATCCCAGGATATTGAATATAGTTCTCTGTGCTGTACAGTAGGACCTTGTTGTTTATCCATCCTATACATAGTAGTTTGCATCTGCTAATCCCAAACTCCAAATCCTTCCCTCCTCCACCTCCCTTCCCCCTTGGCAACCACAAGTCTATTCTCTATGTCTGTGAATCTCTTTCTGTTTCATAGATAAGTTCATTTGTATCATTTTTTAAGATCCCACATATAAGTGATATCATATGATATTTATCTTTGTCTGTCTTACTTCACTTAATATGATAATCTCTAGGTCCATCCATGTCATTGCAGATGGCATTATTTCATTCTTTTTTATGGCTGAATAGTAAAATTATCTTTATTTATTATTATTTTAAATTATTTTTTTCAGGTGTATTGAGAAATAATGGACATACATCACTGTATAAAAACTATTGGGGGGGGAGGGATAAACACCTCCTAGAGTAATGGATATAAAAACAAAAATAAACAAATGGGACCTAATGAAACTTAAAAGCTTTTGCAAAGCAAAGGAAACTATAAACAAGATGAAAAGAAAACCCTCAGAATGGGAGAAAATATTTGCAAACGAATCAATGGACAAAGGATTAATCTCCAAAATATATAAACAGCTTATGCAGCTCAATATTAAAAAAAAACAAGCAACCCAATCAAAAAATGGGCAGAAGATCTAAATAGACATTTCTCCAAAGAAGACATATTGATGGCCAAGAGGCACATGAAAAGCTGCTCAACATCACTAATTATAAGAGAAATGCAAATCAAAACTACGATGAGGTATCACCTCACATCGGTTAGAATGGGCATCATCAGAAAATCTACAAACAATAAATGCTAGAGAGGGTGTGGATAAAAGGGAACCCTCCTGCACTGTTGGTGATACAGCCACTATGGAGAACAGTATGGAGGTTCCTTAAAAAACTAAAAATAGAATTACCATATGACCCTGTAATCCCACTACTGGGCATATACCCAGAGAAAACCATAATTCAAAAAGATACATGAGGGGCTTCCCTGGTGGCGTAGTGGTTGGGAGTCCGCCTGCCGATGCAAGGGACACGGGTTCGCGCCCCGGTCCGGGAGGATCCCACATGCCGCGGAACGGCTGGGCCCGTGAGCCATGGCCGCTGAGCCTGTGCGTCCGGACCCTGTGCTCTGCAGTGGGAGAGGCCACACAGTGAGAGGCCCGCATAGAGCAAAAAAAAAAAAAAAAAAAAAGATACATGCACCCCGATGTTCATTGCAGCACCATTTACAATAGCCAGGTCATGGAAGCAACCTAAACGCCCATCAACAGACGAATGGATAAAGAAGTTGTGGTACATATATACAATGGAATATTCCTCAGCCATTAAAAGGAATGAAACTGGGTCATTTGTAGAGACGCCGATGGACCTAGAGACTGTCATACAGAATGAAGTAAGTCAGAAAGAGAAAAACAAATATTGTATATTAACGCATATATGTGGAATCTAGAAAAATGGTACAGATGAACAGGTTTGCAAGGCAGAAATAGAGACACAGATGTAGAAGAAAAAACTGTGGACACCAAAGGGGGAAAGTGGGAGGGGGGGTGGTGGTGGGATGAATTGGGAGATTGGGATTGACATATATACACTAATATGTATAAAATAGATAATTAATAAGAACCTGCTGTATAAATAACATTACATAAAAATACGTAACCATTACATAACATACATAACATTACATAAAAATAACATTATAAAAAATAAAATAACATTAAAAAGAAACTATTGGGGAAGAGGGATAAATTAGGAGTTTGGGATTAACATATACACAGTACGTATATAAAACAGATAAACAACAAGGATTTACTGAATAGCACAGGGAACTATATTCAATATCTTGTAATAAATTATAATGGAAAGAAATAAAAAAGAGTATAGATATATACATATACATGTATAACCAAATCACTTAGTTGCACACCTGAAACTAGCACAATATTGTAAATCAACTATACTTCAATTTAAAAAAGTTATCTTCACTAAGACTCTTTCAATTTGAAGAAGCAGGGGGTCCATTAAAATTTAAAAAAAAAAGTTAAGGAGGGAATCACATAGGCAATAAGGTTAATATGGGGGAAAATATAGACGTGGAATGGGAAGGAGAGAAATCTGGGGCTTATCACCCCAGCCAATCCGTTCGGGCAGCCCAAGTAATCTTCCTAAAAGGCAGGTCTGAGATGCAGCTTTCCTGTTCAGAACGCTACTCTCCTCGGGGGAGGAGTAGATTGTTCACGGTGCTTATATATGATGCACAGTCTGACCCCAGGTCCCCTCTGAAGCCTTCTTCAGTTTTTTTTTTTTTGGCTGTGCCATTAGGCATGTGGGATCTTAGTGCCCCTACCAGGGATGGAATCCGGGCCCCCTGCTTTGGGAGCGCGGAGTCTTAACCACTGGACCAGCAGGGAAGTCCCTCTGAAGACTTCTTGCCCATTCTCCTCCCCTTCTCATTCTGTAAATGCACCAGACATGGATGCCCACCTTTCACCTGTCCCTACGGGTCCTCTCCACGACCTGTATAGGATGTGGGAGGCCTTGGAGGTGATGCACGGGACAGTTGTCTCACCGGGAACTCGCCCCTGGATTCTCTTGGCCCCAGGCTGCCGGTCTTTTCCTTGAAGCCAATAACACACCTGGAAGGGGGAAGAAAGGACACTCGTTAAGTGAGGGTAGTTCTCATTCTGCTGACTGTGTCAAAGTTGGGCAAAATGGAGGGTCAGAAAGTGCCACTGGCCTCCCATGGTGAACTATCAACATGATGAAGATGGTAGGGGCTGCTGGGGAAAAAGGGCCGGTGTCTCCGTTTTAATTTACTTTTAATATTACTTATTTTAATTTAAAATCGAATTTCATTCATTTTTTTGAATAGATAAAAACATTCATAGATTCAAAAAGATAGGTCGTGAAAAGACTTTCCTCTGGAGGGTGTGGAGAAAAATGAACCCTCTTACACTGTTGGTGGTAATGTAAATTGGTCCAGACGTTGTGGAAAACAGTATGGAATTTCCTTAAAAAACTAAAAATAGAGCTGCCATATGATCATGTAATCCCACTCCTGGGCATATATCTGGAAAGGAAGAAAACTGTAATTCAAAAGATACATGCACCCCAATGTTCACTGCAGCACTGTTTACAATAACCAAGACATGGAAACAACCAAATGTCCATTGACAGATCAATGGATAAAGAAGATGTGGTACATATATATAATGGAATACCACTCAGCCATAAGAAGAATGAAATAATGCCATTTGCAACAACATGAATGGACCTAGAGATTATCATACTAAGTAAGTCAAAGACAAATATCATATGATATCACTTATATGTGGAATCTAAAATGTGACACAAATGAATTTATTTACAAAACAGAAACAGACTCATAGACATAGAAAACAAAGTTATGGTTACCAAAGGGGAAAGGGGAGGGGAGGGATAAATTAGGAGTTTGGGATTAACAGATACACACTACTATATATAAAACAGATAACCAAAAAGGACCTACTGTATAACACAGGGAACTACACTCAATATCTTGTAATAACCTATAAGGGAAAAGAATAGTGTAGTATTCCATTTTATGGACTAAACCAGAAATAATTAAAACATAATGTTATTATGAATTATTATTATCCCCCATGGATGCATGCCTGGGTTGTTTCTAGTCTTTGACAAGTAAAAATCTTGATGAAATAAATAAGCTGTTTGGCAAGTGACCCTGAAGACAGCTGTGTGTAGGATGGTTTTGGGAGAGGCGAGAAGCAGTCATTTTAGAAACAAGGGTCGACTGGCAGCCTGAGGAGCCCCCTATTGTCTCCCATAGAACCTTCTGCTGAATGAAATAGCCCAGCTGGTTCCCAAGGAATCTTTGTAATTTTTGCATTGCTCTCTATCTAAGGAAAGGAACGGTTAGTTATTCTTGGGTTCAGACCAGTGCGGTCAAGATTCTAGAATCGCCCTATCCAAACCATGAAAACACCTGAAAGCTAGCCATTGTTCTCCAAAGTACACCCCTAGATCCCATTTCCCACCCACTTTTCTCTAATTTTCCTGCTTTGTTTTTGCTCTGCATTCTGGGTGCTTGAGGTAGTGAGGTCTCAATGAAGCCCAGCTGTTCCCGCTGCCGCTGCTGATTCTTATTTTATTATTGTTCAGCCGTGCAGAGCATGGGATGCATAACACGTTTGCCCCACATCCCATGTGTTGCATTCAGTGTTTATCAATCAGATTGTGAGCATCTCAAGGACAGGGAGTATGTCCTATATTTTCCCCTCAATGCTCAGCACGGCTCCTGGCACACAGGGAATGATCACGCTTTTAGAACCAGGCTGTACTATATCTAGTGTGTAATTCCCAAGTAATGCAGAGTTTTGCTTGTGTGTAATATAGCTTCGATCTAAGTAATGCTCACATACGCCATTCTTTCCCCCTCGTTCTTTGCAACAGACAATATCAGGTGACTTCGAGGGGGTAGGCTCTGTGTGCGTTCAAAAGTCAGCTCTTTATGAAAAATAAAATAAATCAGCTTTATACAAGAGGCTTTCTCTTTAGGAAACAGATACTGAACTCTGTATGGATGAAATGGCATCATGTCTGGAATTTGCTTTGAAAATAATTCTGGTGGTTACAGCATGCTGGGGGTATGAGTTGGTCAGTGTTGAAACGATGAGTGTAACAGAAAAAATTTTGCTATTTTGTCTACTTTTGTCTATTTTCAAACCTTTCAAACTGGGCTGGGGCGGAGGGAGGAACAGGTAGAGCACAGAGGAATTTTAGGGCCATGAAAATACCGTGTGTGATGCTATAATGGTGGGTATATGTCAATATACATTTGTCCAAACCCACACAATGTACAATGATACAATGAATGGTGATACAAACTATAGACTCTGGGTGATAACAATGTGTCAGTGCAAGTTCTTCTCTTGTAACCAACGGCCCATTTTGGTGAGGAAAGTCGACAATGGGGGGAGTAGGCATGTATGGGTCAGGGGGTGTATGGGAACTCTTTGCAACTTTGCTCAATTTTGCTGTGACCCTAAGACTACTCTAAAATATTAAAAAAAATTTTTAAAAGGAAATACACTGAAAACAAAAGTGTGAATAAGTGTGGCTAAACCAGTGGTTCTCAATCAGGGGTGACTTTGCCCACTAGGGGACACCTGGCAATGCCTGGAGACGTTTTTGGTTGTCACAACATGAGGGGGACACACTGCTGGCACCTGGTGGGTAGAGACCAGGGAGGCCGCTCGACATCCTACAGTGCATGAAGCCGGCTCCCGCCACGGTAATCATCCAGCCCCACGTGTCTGCAGTGCCAGGCTGAGGAGCCCTGGGCCAGACGCTGAGGCCTGCCAAGGATCTGAGCGAAGCTGTCCTTTTTTTTTTTTTAACATCTTTATTGGAGTATAATTGCTTTACAGTGGTGTGTTAGTTTCTGCTTTACAACAAAGTGAATCAGCTATACATATACATATATCCCCATATCTCTCCCCTCTTGCGTCTGCTTCCCTCCCACCCTCCCTATCCCACCCCTCTAGGTGGTCACAAAGCACAGAACTGATCTCCCTGTGCTATGCGGCTGCTTCCCACTAGCTATCAGTTTTACATTTGGTAGTGTATATATGTCCATGCCACTCTCTCACTTTGTCCCAGCTTACCCTTCCCCCTCCCCGTGTCCTCAAGTCCATTCTCTAGTAGGTCTGCGTCTTTATTTCCGTCCTGCCCCTAGGTTCTTCATGACCACTTTTTTTTTTTTTTTTTAGATTCCCGAATTCCATACCCCTCCTTCTCGCCAGCCTGAGTGTCCTTTGTTTTATTTTTATTTTTTAAATTCTATTGACATATAGTTGATTTACAATGTTGTGCTAATTTCTGCTGCACAGCAAAGTGACTCACTTATACACATATAGACATTCTTCTTCATATTCTTTTCCACTATGGTTTATCCCAGTATGTTGAATATAGTTCCTTGTGCTATACAGTAGGACCTTGTTGTTTATCCATCCTATGTATACTAGAGTGCATCTGCTAATCCCAAACTCCCAATTCTTCCCTCCCCCTTGGCAACCACAAGTCTGTTTTCTATGTCTGTGAGTCTGTTTCTGCTCTGTAGATAGGTTCATTTGTGTCATATTTTAGATTTCACATATAAGTGATATCATATGATATTTGTCTTTCCCTTTCTGGCTACTTCACTTAGTATGATAATCTCTAGGTCCATCCATGTTGCTGCAAATGGTATTATCTCATTCTTTTTTATGGCTGAGTAATATTCCATTGTATATATGTACCACATCGTCTTTATCCATTCCTCTGTTGATGGACATTTAGGTTGTTTCCATGTTTCGGCTATTCTGAACAGTGCTGCTATGAACATAGGGGTGCATGTATTCTTTCGAATTACAGTTTTTGTCCTTTTTAAGAAAGTAATTAGCAAGTGCTCTGGAGAGGCTGAAGGCACACCAGCACCTAAGAGAAACTTCCTCTGCAATGGAATGGAAAGAGTTGACAAGGGTATATAGCATTTTATGATGGAATTTAATTGTTTTTAAAGCCGAACCATCTGAAATGACATCACACCAGTGCAATTGGTCCCCTATTCTTGGAAACACAGGACTCATGGATGGGTGGGATGCACACTTTGGGGAAAAGGGATGGAAGAGGAATTAATCCTGAATTATAACTTGGGCAGCTCGGGAAGTGGCGTCGACATTTCACGAGATGGACAAGACTGGGACACAGAGGGGGTGGTTAGGAGTTTGTTGTACTTGTGCAAACCACATACAATGAGAGAAAGAACTAGGGTGTTTGCAGTGTGGACGGAGAAAAGATCTGAGATGTTGAAAGAGTGATTACGGTGAGGCATTCACCTCAGGTGTAAAATTTAACAGAAAGCAGAAAACCTCAATATTCAAGGTAATATTTTATATATATATATATTTTTTAATTTTATTGAAGTATAGTTGATTTACAATGTTGTGTTAATTTCTGCTGTGCAACAAAGCGATTTAGTTATACATATATATATTCTTTTTCATATTTTTCCCCATTATGGTTTATCACAGGATATTGAATATAGTTCCCTGTGCCATACGGTAGGATCAGGGTAATATTTTGATGCAATATTATTTATTTATTTATTTATTTTTTTGCGGTACGCGGGCCTCTCACTGTTGCGGCCTCTCCCGTTGCGGAGCACAGGCTTCGGACGCGCAGGCTCAGCGGCCACGGCTTATGGGCCCAGCCGCTCCGCGGCATGTGGGATCTTCCCGGATCGGGGCACGAACCCGCGCCCCCTGCATCGGCAGGCGGACTCTCAACCACTGCACCACCAGGGAAGACCGATGCAATATTTTTAAAAATAAAAATGCCAGAAACCCATGATGCATACAACACCAAAATATTTACTCCAGACAGGATAGGACCCTGAGCTTTGCAGGACTCACCTCACCCTAGTCTCGACCCTGTGAGATCCTGTCTTGAGTGAAAATGTTGATATTTTGTTCATCATTGATTTTTTTCCGATGAACTTTGAAATTTTATTTATTTATTTGGCTGCGTTGGGTCTTCGTTGCTGCGCACGGGCTTTCTCTAGTTGCGGTGAGTGGGGGCTACTTTTCATGGCGGTGTATGTGCTTCTCATTGTGGTGGCTTCTCCTGTTGTGGAGCACGGGCTCTAGTCACGTGGGTTTCAGTAGTTGCGGCACGTGGGCTCAGTAGTTGTGGCGCACGGGCTTAGTTGCACCGCGGCACGTGGGATCTTCCCGGGCCAGGGCTCGAACCCGTGTCCCCTGCATTGGCAGGCGGATTCTTAACCACTGTGCCACCAGGGAAGTCCAATTTTGAAAATTTAAGGACACGTTGCATTAAAGTATTATCTCTCTTGATTACTGAGATGTTTGCACTCCTGTCACCCCCACACTTAAATTTTATACCCAAGCTGAGAGCCTCAGTCACTTCCCTCAGGAACCGGCCCCCATGAATGCAGACAGATGGGAAGGAGCTGTTAGAATTTTCACACGCGGCCAAGTGGCCAGGGTGGACCCTCATCTCTCCAGAATCCCATGGACTTTCCACTGAGCTCAAGGCCAGGCTGAGTTCCAAGCAGGATATACATCCGTGGAACTAAGGATGGGAACGGCTCTCTTGGACCCAGCCCGGTACAGACGGCATGGTGGAGACAGCCCTTTCCAAAACACGAAAGAAAGCTTTAATACTAACCATCTGTTTGGCAAATCATTCTCACCACATTCTGTTTCTAAGCAGTTTTTCCTCTATGATTTTAGAATTGGTCTTTTCGCGACTTTATTTTGCAAAGGAAGTCGTTTTTCTGCCCTATGGACCCTTCATGGTGCCTTGAAGCCAGTGGGTGTCCGTTAAATGCTTACTGAACAAATTCCACTGATATATGAATTAGAACGAGGAGGGTTTCCATTTGTTTGAGAGTCTTGCTGTGGTGCGTGCGCGCGCGCGTGTGTGTGTGTGTGTGACATTTAACAATACGTTGCATGTGCCCTTATAAACACGTTTATAGACGCATGAATGCAGGGTTTGGATATGGTGAATTCAGGTGATAACGCTTGTGGCATGTGCACAGGTGCTTTGGAAATGGATCAAGTCATTTAATTCCAAGAATCCATAGGGAAAGCCCCGAATTTACCCCCACTTTACGAAGGAATAGCTTGAGGTCAGAGAGGTTCTCACGCCAGCCAGAAGGAGCACAGCTAGGCTGTGGACCAGGTGTGTGTGACACCAGGCTGGTCCCCACACTAAACGCTTTGCTCAATGGCCCCCAAATGTTCATTCTAACTCACAAACTAGAGCCTTCATCATGACGGTCTGGGGGTGAGGGGACTACGGTCCCAGACCCACTGGACCACCCATCTCCATCCTGGTGCATGTTCCTTGGGCCCAGCACGTGCCAGCAGAAGGTAGTTTTCTGTTGCTGTGTCACAAATCATCACAAACTCAGCAGCTTAAAGTCCCCTGGTCAGGGATTCAGGTTAAGGTTAGCTGGGTCTTCTGCTTAGGGTCTCACCAGGCTGAAGTCAAGGTATTATCCAGGGCTGTGGTCTTGTCGGGGGCTCAGGGCCCTGTTCCAAGCACGCACACACACACACAGACACACACACAGACACACAGACACAAAGACACACACACAGGCACATACAGACACACACACACACATACAGACACACGCACAGACACACAGACACAGACACACAGATACACACAGACACACACAGACACAAAGACACACACACAGGCACATACAGATACACACACACATACAGACAGACACACAGACACACACAGACACAAAGACACACACACAGACACACACAGACACAAAGACACACACACAGGCACATACAGACACACACAGACACATACAGACAGACACACGCACAGACACACACACACACAGACACACACACACAGATACACACAGACACACAAGACACATATAGACACATGCACACAAGTACACACAGACACACACAGACACACATGCACACACACACAGCGAGACTGCCTGTTGGCAGAATTTGCTCCCTGTAGTTGTGTGGCTGAGACCCCTGCTTTCTCTCTGGCTGTCAGTGGAGGATTGCATTGAGCTCCCAGGGGCTACACCCAGCCCCCTCCCACATGCCTCCTGTGGGAAATAACACCGCGGCAGCCGCTTCTTTCCCTTCTAGGCCACCAGGAGTGTGTCTCTCTGGTTTCCTCTGCGACCAGGTGACCAGCCCGAGGAAACACTCTGCTCAGAAAGGCCTCACCTGATTAGGTCAGGCCCCCCCAGGGTCATCTCCCTTCTTCTGTGGAACATAACATGATCAGGAGTGAGGTGTCACTGTATTCACAAGTCCCACCTCCACTCAGGGGAATTTCAGGGAAAGACAGGAGTGGTGGCAGTATTGTCAGTTTTACTTCACAAGGCCATGGACCACCGCTGGCCAGGGTTACAGGGGCCCACCCTGGGGGCTGGCTCCTGCCCCCTGTCTCGTTGCTGGGGTCTGGAGGGACCCTTCTCAATAATGTGATGTCATACAGGGGATTTCTTCTGAAACCAGAGAAGGAGCAGAACTGGAGCAAAAACAGCATGTGTTTTCTCTGGAGAAGACAATTTCTGTGATGCTAATCTGTTGGTTACCAATTTGTCAAAAACAGTTCATTCCCAGATTTCACGTTTGCTATTTTCGTTACTTCATTCAACAAGTACGTGTCACTTGTCCCTTCTGCTAGGTAGAATCTTGAGCGAATGTGGTACGTTTGAAGAAGTAAAAAATGTTCCAGGGCACAGAAAGGATTGCTGAGAAATGAGGCAGAAGCCTGACTCAGCACAGAGAAGCCACCTGGCCTCATGGAACTTAAACCCTCCTAGAAGGAGGAGACAGTAAGAAAATGAACAAACCAACGCTACAATTTCAGAGAGCAACTCTGGAAACGGCCCTCTGAGGCAATGATGTGGGAGCTGAGACCTGAATGATGAGAAGGAGAAAGTCTGCGGAAGGACTTCCCTGGCTGAGGGCACAGCAGGTGCAAAGGCCCTGAGGTGGGTACAAGCCAGGTCACTTGGAGATCCTCAAACAATCCTATTCCAGGATATTGCCTGGAGCTGTTTTTCAGAACACAGAATGACCGTATGTTTGAAAAGATCAGTCCAGGGGGGTGAGGGTCTCTCTGCTGTCCTTTCCACCAATCAGGTGGCCTGGGTTCCTGTTTTCTGGCTCTTTCAGTGATCAGCTGTGCATTCTTGGGCAAGTCACTTAACCTCTCTGTGCTTCCATTTCATTACTCATAAAATTGATGAAGGGATAGGAACTAAAACAACTCTGGATAAAGACAAATGATTCAGTCAGAGAACAGGTAAAAGACCTGAACAGGCTATGTGTCTATAGAAAGATGAATGGATACAGAAATTGTGGGATATAGATATGATGCAATATGACTCAGCCGTAAAAAAGGAAAGAGATCCTTCCATTTGAAACAACATGGGTGAACCCAGAGGACATTATGCTAGGTGACATAAGCCAGACACAGAAAGAAAAAAATGCACCACCTCACATATGTGGAATCTGAAAAACTCAAATCCATAGAAGCAGAGAGTAGAATGGTGGTTACCAGGGTGGGGAGGTAGGGAAACGGGGAGATGATGGTCAAAGGGGACACATTGCAGTTATGAGGGATGAGGGAGCTTGGAGATCTAGTGTCCAGCACAGTGACTGTGGTTAATAATACTGTATTGAGACATGGAAGCAACCTAAGTGTCCATCGGCAGAGGAATTGATAAACAAGATGTGGTACATATATACAGTGGAGTACTACTCAGCCATGAAAAAGAATGAAATAATGCCATTTACAGCAACATGGATGGACCTAGAGATTGTCATACTGAGTGAAGTAAGCCAGACAGAGAAAGACAAATATCATATGATATCACTTACACGTGGAATCTAAAAAAATGATACAAATGACCTTATTTATAAAACAGAAACAGACTCACAGACATAGAGAACAAACTTATGGTTACCAAAGGGGAAAGATGGGACAAGGGATAAATTAGGAATTTGGGAGTAACATACACACACTACTATATATAAAATAGATAAACAACAAGGACAAATGGTATAGCACAGGGAACTATATTCAACATTTTTTAATAACCTATATGGGAAAAGAATCTGAAAAAGAATATATACATATGTATGTGTGTGTGTGTGTATATATATATATATAAATAAATATATATATATATATAAAACTGAATCACTCTGCTGGACACCTGAAATAGCACAACATTGCAAATCAACTATATTTCAATAAAAAATAAATAAAACAGAAATACTGTACTGAATACTGGACATTTGCTGAGAGAGTAGATTTCAGGAGCTCTCATCACACAAACAATGGTAACTATGTGAGAAGGTATGCTATTTAGTTTGATTGCAGTAATCATTTCACTATGAATGTGTGCATCAAATCATGTTGTACACCTTAAATATACAATTTTTTTTGGTGGCCGTGCCACGTGGCTTGTGGAATCTTAGTTCCCCTACCAGGGATCGAACCCAGGCCCCCTGCAGTGGAAGCACCAAGTCTTAACCACTGGACCACCAGGGAAGTCCCTAAATATATACAATTTTTATTAAAAAAATAAAAATTTAAAAAGGAGACTTGTCAGACCACAGAAAGTCTGTTCCTTTTTTGTAGTAAAAGGAATCTTCGCAAGGTTTTCTAAACCACTTTTCATGAACTAGTGAATACTCAAAGGAGACCTAAATCTGAAGTCTGTACCAAAGCCTATCTCTACAACACCTGCCACACTATAGAAACTTTTATGTACTTCTGTCAGTCCTCAACATCTACCTCTCTGAATTTTCATGAACTTCTGTTTCACAAGGGTCATTATTTTATATACACTGGCAGCAGCATACAATAAAATAACTAGTATTAAAAAAAAAAGGAAACTTGAACAGATAGTTCACCAAGGAGGATCTAGGGAAGCACTCTTGAAACGGGTTTGAATCACTGCTCTGGGGAGGATTGAAATTCAATGCACTGAGACACCCCACAGCCACTGGAAGCTACAGGAGGATCCCTGACCATACCAAGGGCTGCAGGGATGTGGGGCAGCTGCGACTCTCACCACTGCTGGGGGGACGCAGAACGGCACATCCACTAGGAGAACGGTTTGACCGTCTTTTATAATTAAACGCACACTTACCTTTCCACCCAGCTTTCCCACTCTGAGCTATTTGATCTACAAAAAAGGACTAACATTGAGAAAAACGTGAATGCAAAGGTTTAGAGCAGCCCTACACTCAGAATCGCCAAAAGCTGGATGGGACTCCAGTGTCCTTCACGTACAACCGGTGGCCCTTCCGCACCGTGACATGGCCCATCTCCACCATGAGATGCAGCTCGGCAACACACAGGACGGGATTTTTGCATTCGATTCATTTTAACGAGCGTAACTTCAATTCTGAAACCGGAGAAGTTTTCAAGGTGTGTGTGGACAATGCGGCTGCTCGAAAACCTCTCTCGCAACCGTAGATCGTATGAAATCTTGATACACGTCAAGTGTATCTGGTCAGATTTAACTTTCAAATGGAGCAATGCCATAACTGTGAAACACACACGAGACAAACGTAGAAGAAATCAGAGGATATAACATGTTATTTATCATTGTAATGTGGATTACGTTTTGAAGTGGTAATATTTTGATTCCTTGGGTTAGGTGAAAATGTAGGAAGTTTTTTTTTTTTTTTTTTTTTTTTGTGGTACGCGGGCCTCTCACTGTTGTGGCCTCTCCCGTTGCGGAGCACAGGCTCCGGACGCGCAGGCTCCGCGGCCATGGCTCACGGGCCCAGCCGCTCCGCGGCATGTAGGGATCTTCCCGGACCAGGGCACGAACCCGTATCCCCTGCATCGGCAGGCGGACTCTCAACCACTGCGCCACTAGGGAAGCCCTGTAGGAAGATTTTTACAAAGAAAATAGCTTAGGGGTGGCACGGGAGCAGAGTGATCAACGAGGAGGCTGCTCTACTCATCAGAGGGAGAGGTGGTGGCCCTGTCACGGAGAGAGATGGACTTGAGGTGTTCGGAAGGAGTGCCCACAGGTTGTGGTGACGGAGAAGATGAAAAGGGAAGGACAGAAAGAAGTCAGGGGTGATGAGGCCTTTGTAGTCCAGTGGCCTCTTTAAAAAAAAATTTATTTATTTATTTATTTATTTTTTGGCTGCATTGGGTCTTCATTGCTATGCACCGGCTTTCTCTAGTTGAGGTGAGCGGGGGCTGCTCTTCATCATGGTGCGCAGGCTTCTCATTGTGGTGGCTTCTCCTGTTGTGTAGCACAGGGTCTAGGCATGCGGGCTTCAGTAGTTGTGGCACGCAGGCTCAGTAGTTGTGGCTCGTGGGCTCTAGAGCGCAGGCTCAGTAGTTGTGGTGCACGGGCTCAGTAGTTGTGGCTTGTGGGCTCTAGAGTACAGGCTCAGTAATTGTGGCTCATAGGCTTCATTACTCCACGGCATGTGGGATCTTCCTGGACCAGGGCTCGAACCCGTGTCTCCTGCATTGGCAGGCGGATTCTCAACCCCTGCACCACCAGGGAAGCCCCCAGTGGCCTCTTTATAACTCTGGGATGGTGCTGAACAGATGGAGTGAGCCTGTGTTTGTCCAGCCCCAGCTGCACATTGGTGGAAGGACTGAGGAGGGGAGGGTCAGTGGAGATGGGGGATCGGGAGACCCTCAAGACACCTGAGGATATAAATAGACCTTGTCTGTCGACATAAATGGGTTTTAAAGTGAGACCTGAGCTGTGCATCCAGGAGAAGCTTACTCAACCTCTCTGTGCTTCAGTTCCCTCTGAAATGCATCAAAGAGAGAAGAAACACAGTGCCTCCTTCAAGGTGATGGGATGACACCTGAAACATTGAGCAGCTTTAGCTGGTTTTGCTCCCTTAAAACAGGCTGTTGACTGATCAGACCTGGAGTTACTTTACAGACAACCCTGCACGTGTGCAAGACGGGAACCCGCGTCCTCAGGTTTACCCCAGAACCAAGAATCTTCAGTCTACAGAACTCGAAGAATAGAACCGTTGCAACCAGAGCCCTTTCCAAAGTGAGAGGTCCTTCAATAAGGAAAACCTGACTTCCAGTAGCTTGAGTAGCTTGTATGGACTGATTTGAGATGAAGCCAATCATCTTCCACGTTTGAAATTCCCTGAACCCCTTAAATTTCACTTCAACCCTGGACTGGGGAGACAGAAGGGGAGTCTTGCCTCCTGTCTCCTGACTGGTGGACCTCGCAGTAAAGCTCTTTCTCTTCTCAAAAGCTGGTGTCATAGTGCTGGCTTCCGTGGGCCTCGGGCAGCCAGCCCTTGCTGGGTAGCGGTGGGGTAGTAACACGTGGCTGCATCAGGCTGTGGAGTAACGGTGTGGGTGTGCATTTTGGCTCTTCCACTTCCCAGCTGGGTTCTTGTGCAATTTTCTTAATAGTGGTTTCCAGCGCTGTGTATTGAGGATAAAAACAGTTCCTCTCCTGTAGGCGTTGTTGGAGGATTCGATGAATTGCATGGAAGGGAACAGGGCTGATGAGTTTCTCTTTCTGTCCTGATGCTAGTGCCCCAGTTTTCATGCTCTCGACCAGGGATCAGAAAACCACCCTACAGAACCGTCCTACACTGTCGGTGGGGATGTAAATTGGTGCAGCCACTATGGAGAACAGTAGGGAGGTTCCTCGAAGAACTAAAAATAGAGTTGCCATATGATCCAGCAATCCCACGCCCAGGCATATATTCGGAGAAAACTCTAATTCGAAAAGATGCACACAAGTGTTCACTGCAGCACTATTTAGAATAGGCAAGACATGGAAGCAACCTACGTGTCCATCAACAGAAGAATGGGTAAAGAAGATGTGGTACATACATACAATGGAATATTACTCAGCCATAAAAAAGAAGGAAATAATGCCATTTGCAGCAACATGTATGGAACTAGAGATTATCATACTAAGTGAAGTAAGTCAGACAGAGAAAGACAAATATCATATGATATCACTTGTATGTGGAATCTAAAAAAGTGGATACAAATGAACTTATGTACAAAGCAGAAACAGACTCACAGACATAGAGAATAGGCTTGTGGTTGCCAAGGCGGTGGGGGGTAGGGGGAAGGATGGAGTGGGAAGCTGGGATTAGCAGATGCAAACTATTATATACAGGATGGATAAACAACAAGAGCCTACTGTATAGCACAGGAAACTATATTCAATATCCTGCTCTCACCATAATGGAATAGAATATGAAAAATAATGTATATATATATATATGTGTGTGTGTGTGTGTGTGTGTATATATATATATATATATATATATATATATAACTGAGTCACTTTGCTGTACACTAGAAACTAACACAACATTGTAAATCAACTATACTTCAATACAATAAATTTTAAAAAAAGAAGGAAACAACCCTCCATCTGCTCACATCTGTCTCTGCCTATGTTTGTAAACAAAGTATTATTGGAACACAGCTGTGCCCATTCCTTACAACTGTCTGTGGCTGCTTTCGAGTTGAGTAGTTGCCCTTTAGAGGAAAAGTTTGCCATCCCTTACTCTCAAGACAAATCCTATTGCAAGTTCCTAGGTCTCCCTGCAGAGTGTTCTGTACATACATCAGCGTCAACATATATGCTTATGTTCACACTCTTCTCTTTTCACAGACACAGAGTGTGGCTGGCATTGCATTGTTTGCCACTTTGCTTTTATCACTTAACACCGTGTCTTGGTGACGACCCTGCATTGATGCACAAAGACGTTCTGCATTCTTTTTTTTTTTTAATTAATCAATCAATCAATTTATTTATTTATTTTTGGCTGCGTTGGGTCTTCATTGCTGCATGCAGGCTTTCTCTAGTTGCAGCGAGTGGGGGCTACTCTTCGTTGCGGTGCGCGGGCTTCTCATTGCAGTGGCTTCTCTTGTTGCGGAGCAGGGGCTCTAGGCCCGTGGGCTTCAGTAGTTGTGACTCGCTGGCTCTAGAGCGCAGGCTCAGTAGTTGTGGCGCACGGGCTTAGTTGCCCCGCGGCATGTGGGATCTTCCCGGACCAGGGCTCAAACCCGTTTCCCCTGCAGTGACAAGCAGATTCTTAACCACTGCGCCATCAGGGAAGCCCCGTTCTGCATTCTTAACGGCCCTACAACGTTCCACTTGTGGATTCTCCATAATTTCATGAGCCGATTTCCTGACACACTTCTGTTGTGTGTCTGCTACAGAAATAATAAGGTTAACGCCCTGGTGCAGGGAACAATCTAATCACACAGATGTTATTTCCCCCGAATTTTGCTCTGACTCTTGGATGAACTCAGGGAGTCGTTGCAGATTCAAGGTTGTGTGCGTTTGTGGTTTAGATTAAGTACTGATCAATGGCCTCCGGGCTGGAAGGAAAATGTGCATATGAATTTTGTAGATGTTTGCAAATTCCTTCTCTGGGGTGTTGTCAGGGTGAGGACTTGGGATTTCGTTCTCAGTCCATTGGAGGCCACGGGAAAGATGTAAGTCCGGGTAGCGTGGTCTGATTGAGGACTCAGAACTCTCCCTCTGGCTCCTCTGGGGAGCGTGGGATGCCCAGGGGCTGCAGGGGAAGTGGGGGGCCCAGTGAGGAGGACGGTGCCACAGATTTCTGACCTGCTGCCCACACTATCAGGGGACAACTGGATGGGATTCTCACTAAATACCAAGCGCGACAGATGCATTTTATAGGTTTGCATTTCTGTCCAAATTCACCTGTTGGTTTCCAAAGTCCAGATTTCATTTTGAGGTCTCTGATGTTTTTGTTTAAAGAGTTTCTAATATATATATTCTCATCTTTTATTTATTTTTTATTGAAATATAGTTGGTTTACAATGTTTTAGGTGTACAGCAAAGTGATGCAGTGATACATATAGACACCTGTATATACCTAACCTTTTTCATATTATTTTCCATTAGAGGTTATTACAAGATATTGAGTAGAGTTCCCTGTGCTATACAGTAGGTCCTTAATTTTTATTTGTTTTATATATAGTAGTGGGTTATCTGTTAATCCCAAATTCCTAATTTATCACTCCCCGCCACTCTTACCCTTTGGTAACCATATGTTTGTTCTCTAAGTCTGTGAGCCTGTTTCTTCTTTGTAAATAAGTTCATTTGAATCATGCTTTTTTTAGATTCCACATATAAGCAATATCATATGATATTTGTCTTTCTCGGTCTGCCTTACTTACTTTATGATCATCTCTAGGTCCATCCATGCTGCAAATGGCATTATTTAATTCTTTTTTAGGCTGAGTAGTATTCCATTGTATATACATGCACCACATCTTCTTTATCCATTCATTTGTCGATGGACATTTAGGTTGTTTCCATGTCTTGGCCATCATAAATAGTGCTGCTATGAACATGGGGGTGCGTGTATCTTTTCAAATTAGAGTTTTCTCTGGGTATATGCCCAGGAGTGGGATTGCTGGATCATATAGTATCTCTATTTTTAGTTTTTTAAGGAACCTCCATACTGTTTTCCATAGTGGCTGTACCAATTTACATTCCTACCAACAGTGTAGTAGGGTTCCCTTTTCTCCACATCCTCTCCAGCATTTATTATTTGTAGACTTTTTGATGGTTTTAATATGTTAAGCAATTGTTTTCCAATCGATTATATGCACTTTTTTTCAGACTGTTTCTTGGTTTTTAAACACAACTTAAAAAAAAAAAAGGGTGATTGTGTTAGGTTGCTAGGGCTGCCATAACAAAGTACCACATACTGGGGGTCTTAACAAACAGAAATTTATTTTCTCATAATTCTGGCAGCTCAAGATCAAGGTGTCAGAGAGACTTCCCTCGTGGTCCAGTGGCTAAGATCCCTCACTCCCGATGCAGAGGGGCCGGGTTCAATCCCTTATCAGGGATCCCACATGCTGCAACTAAGAGTTTGAATGCCACAACTAAAGATCCCACACGCAGCAATGAAGATCCCGAGTGCTGCAACTAAGACCCAGCGCTGCCAAATAAATAAATAAATAAATATTTAAAAAAAAAAAGATCAAGGTGTCAGCAGCCTTGGTTTCTTCTGAAGCCTCTCTGCTTATAGATGGTCATGGTCATCCCTCTGTGTGTCTGTGTCCTAATCTCCTCTTTTTATAAGGACACGAGTCAGATTGGACTAAGACCCATCCTAATGACCCCGTTTTAACTTAATCACCTCTTTGAAAACCTGTCTCCAAACACAGTCACATTCTGAGGTACTTGGGGTTAGGACTTCAATACATGAATCTTGGGGAGACCCCATTCAATCCATAACAATGGTTTTCCATGAATTAAAGGAAGGAAGAAGATGGAAAGACTTCTGCTTTCATGGGACACATTGGAGTGGCTAGACGATGACAGTCAACAGGAGAATAATTTAAAAAGATAATTCAGCTAGTAATAAACAGTGAAACAAATCATATGTATTCATATAGATAGATGGATGGATAGATAACCGACAGAAGGCTAAGAGAGATTGCTGTTATATTGTGAGAGGATGTGCAGTTTTCTAACCAAGAGATTTTCTTCGTTGGACTGAGGTGAGCCTCAGGAATCTGCATTTTTACCAAGTCCACTCCCTACACAGGTGATTCTCTTGCTGTGTGTCTGCCTGTCGCCATGGAAACCCCAGAAATGCGCACGGGCTTTATAAACATTGTCAGATGTTTGCAACAAGCCAATGAGCTAGAAAAGATTATTCCCCCAATTTGAGCTGCTGCAGTAAAGGATGCCGCTAACCACTGACCCTGAATTTCATTAGTCACTCTGCAAACACATCTGGGGCACCTGGTCCCCGCTGTGAACCCCCTTCCCTGTCTGACCACAGAGCCCAGAACATCCTGCTCCCTGGGGCCCTCTCTGCCCCTTCCTCAGCCCCTCATTTCCTCTTCTAGTTGGGGTTTCCATGGCAACTGCTGAGCCTGCCTACTCCACCCCCACCCCCACCACTTAATGAGGTTTAAAAAAAAGATAATTACTAGACCTCCATATATAACCTACTTATTTCAATAGCAGTTTTCATAATTATACTGCATATAATGGTCTGTTACCTACAGGTTTCCATGTTAGTAAATATACATCTAAAACATTTAAACATTTAAAACTAAATTTAAAATTGAATTTATTTATTTTGTATATAGCAGTGTATATCTGTTAATCCCCAACTCCTAATTTATCCCTTCCCCCTCACCCCCTTTACCCTTTGGTAACCATAAGTTTGTTTTCTATGTCTGTGGGTCTATTTCTGTTTTGTAAATAAGTTCATTCACATCATTTTTTTAGATTCCACATATAAATGATATCATATGATATTTGTGTTTCTCTGTCTGATTTACTTCATGTAGTATGATAATAATCTCTAGGCCCATCCATGGTGCTGCAAATGGCATTATTTCATTCCTTTTTATGGCTGAGTAATATCCCATTCTTCTTTTTGCATTTCCCTTATGTTCACTTGTTAATTGTTGTAGTTTATTTTTCACTTGAGATAGTTACCTTTTTCTTTATTGATTTAAAAAAATATATATATATATATTTATTTATTTATTTGGCTGTGCTGGGTCCTAGTTGTATTATGTGGGACCTTCGTTGCGTGTGGGATCTTTAGTTGTGGCAAGTGGGATCTAGTTCCCCAACCAGGGATAGAACCTGGGCCCCACCCCCTGAATTGGGAACTCAGAGTCTTAACTGCTGGACCACCGGAGAAGTCCCACCTTTTTCTTTTATTGCTTCTTTCGGGTTCTTTATATATTAAGGCAATTCATTGCTTGTTTTCAGTATGGCTTACAATGGATATTTCGATTATGTTCATTACTTTAAGTCACTCCTTGGTTTATTTTTCCCAAGGAGTAATACTTTGTTGTTGTTTTTGTTTGTTTCCTTGTTTATTTTAGTAATCATAGCATCTGCCTTTATTTCGAATTATTTTGGTGTGCGCTGAAACTCTGGCCTCTAACTGAACTTTATATCAGTGGCTAAAGTTTCTGGATGCTCTTGCTTGGGTTATTTTTAACTTTTAAGAAAGGTGACCATTTGCATGCTAATAGGAGAGAAAGATTAGAGACAAATATACCTCCCACACCTGCTCACTTTTTCTTCCTCTCTTTCTCTCTTCCCACCTCCTCCCATTAACAATTTTCTTGTGTCCTTCCAGAGCTATTCTTTGAGTATGTGTGTTTATTGCTAACCTCAATTCTTTTTTCTTGTTGAAGCAAATAATAGCACTTTCGCGGTAACAGTTCAGGCCTGGATTTTACACTTAATTTTGGAGATCATTCTTCAGGTCAGGAGAGTGCTGGTTTCCGTGGCAATGACCTGAGCCTGCCTTCATCAGCTGCAGCTGTGATAGCTCTAGGAGGGACTATGGATGCTGGGATAAGGGACCCCAAAGTTGGCCCGACTCGGTGTCCAAAGGGGAGGAACGGACTTGAAACTTCAATCAGTGGCTCAGGACTGTGTTATTCTCATGCAGGTCAAACCGTGCCTTTGGAGAACAGTTTTACAGGAGGGTAAAACCAGAGTGTGTTTGGCCTCTCCTAGCAGCTGTACCAGCATCTGGGGCATGACAAACAACTCTTCTCACCGGTCACTAATCTACTCCTTCATTCTCTCACTCATTATACAAATCTTGATTAATATCTTCTTTTTCTTTTAATAAATTTATTTTATTTATTTATTTTTTGGGGCATTGGGTCTTTGTCCCTGCACGCGGGCTTTCTCTAGCTGTGGCGAGTGGGGACTACTCTTCGTTGCAAGGCGTGGGCTTCTCGTTGCGGTGGCTTCTCTTTGTTGTGGAGCACAGGCTCTAGGCACGGGCTTCAGTAGTTGTGGCTCACGGGCTCTAGAGCGCAGGCTCAGTAGTTGTGGCACACAGGCTTAGTTACTCCACGGCATGTGGGATCTTCCCGGACCAGGGCTCAAACCCGTGTCCCCTGCATTGGCAGGCGGGTTCTTAACCACTGCACCACCAGAGAAGCCCCTGATTAATATCTTCTTAATATTAATTAATTATGGGCTATTCACTCTTCTGTGTCCCAGGAACAAAACTGTGAGTGACCCCTTATTCGCAGTAGTCAAAAGGTGGAAGGAACACCAGTGTCCATCAAGGGACGAACAGATAAACAAAATGCATATTTACACATCGTGGAACATTATTGGGCCTTAACAAGGAAGGAAATTCTGACACACGCAACAGCATGGATGAACCTTGAGGACATTATGCTCAGTGAAATAAGCCAGTCATAAAAGGACAGATATTGTATGATTCCAATTTTATGAGGTCCCTGGAAGAGTCAAATTCATAGGGACAGAAAATAGCATGATGATTGCCAGGGGCTGGTGGAGGGGGAACGGGGAGTTAGTGTTTAATGGGGACAGAATATCAGTTTGGGAAGATGAAAAGAGTTACGGAGACGGATGGCGTTGATGTTTGCACAACAACGTGAAGGTACTTGACTGCCACTGAACTGTACACTTAAAATGGTTGAGGGCAGATTTTACTTCATGTGTATTTCACCACAATTAAGTTTTTTTAGGAAGAGAGAGGCAGAGCAAGAAACTTGAATCCCTACAATGATGGAGAAAAAAACCCCCAACAGTTTCATTCGCCATAAATGGGAGGGAAGAGGGAGGTGTGCAGGAGTGGGGAAAAAAAGAAAGAAAACAAAACAAGGATTACCAAAATTTTAACAAATGAAAGGATTGCTGTTTTACAAACCAAAGTCAACAATGGCTTACTCAGGCAGTGAAACTAAGAAGAACAGCAAAGAAACTATTATTATAAAAGCCGGGATGGTGTTTATCTCCGGAGTGGGGGTTGGGAGGGGGTGGTTCCTGGGGAGCCAGGGCTCCTTTATTACCTGGGAAATAGTTACAATCCTGTGTTAACCTGTGCAAATGAGCTCCAGGCGCCTTTTTTTCTGTATTTTATACCTCGCAGTGAAAAGCATTATGGAAACTTTTAAAAACGTGTGAGCAATCGCTTGCTGTAAGAAAATATAATCCCATGACACACGAAAGAAAAAGAAAAAGGTGAATATTTGTCTTGTTTAAAAGCTGGAGAGACCTTGCTTTGTGGCACCTTTTGAGGCTGTGCCCTGCAGAGAATCACGACTCAGAAATGATGACTCATTTTCCAAATTATATGAATAATGCAAAAATGCGGAGATGGGCTGAGGTTGGAAATTTGCAAGTGAAAAGGGCTCTTAACAGTTCTGTAGAAATGTCTTTTTGTGCTGGGTTTTGAGACGTGACATTTATTGCTTAAATGTCACCCTCTTAGCCCAGAATGGAGCAGTTAAAACAGCCATTAGCGGGATGGAAAATTCGTGCCACCTCCGCAACCCAGGAGAGAGGCTGACGGGAACAGCACACGACGTTTTCAACATCTGCTTTATCAAATATTATATTTTCTTCTCAGTATACTGATTAAGCTCTCCTTTTTTTAAATTTAATTTTTATTTTATATTGGATTACAGTGGACTTACAATGTTCTGTGTGTTTCAGGTGTCCAGCAAAGTGATTCATTATACATATATACGTATCTATTCTTTTACACATTCTTTTTCCATATAGGTTACTACAAAACATTGAGTATAGTTCCTTGTGCGATACAGTAGGTCCTTGTTGGTTATCTATTTTATATATAGTAGTGTGTATATGTTAATCCCAACCTCCTAATTTATCCCTCTGCACCCTTTCCTCTTTGGTAACCATAAGTTTGTTTTCGAAGTTTGTGAGTCTGTTTCTGTTTTGTAAATAAGTTCATTCGTACCATTTTTCTTTAGATTCCACATATAAGTGATATCATATAATATTTGTCTTTGTCTGACTTACTTCACTTAGTATGACCATCTCCAGGTCCATCCATGTTGCTGCAAATGGCATTATTTCACTCCTTTTTATGGCTGAGTAATATTCCATTGTACATACGTACCACATCTTCTTTAACCATTCCTCTGTTGATGGACACTCTGGTTGCTTCCATCTCATTTATTTATTTATATAGTTTCATTTACTTTTTTTTTTTTTTTTTTTTTTTTGCGGTACGTGGGCCTCTCACTGTTGTGGCCTCTCCCGTTGCGGAGCACAGGCTCTGGACGTGCAGGATCAGTGGCCATGGCTCACGGGCCTAGCCACTCTGCGACATGTGGGATCTTCCCGGACCGGGGCACAAACCTGTGTCCCCTGCATCAGCAGGCAGACTCTCAACCACTGCGCCACCAGGGAAGCCCTATATATTTTAATTTACTTTTTAAAAACAGTTCAGAATCAGGGTGACATAGGTCATATTATTATTATTATTAACAGTTTGGAGATGGACTATAAGCAGGAAGCAGTGATCCAGACACATTTGGGAATTCCTGAGATGACTCAGGCTGATGTTGTCAAATGCACAGAGCGTGGGGGTTCTGCACTGTCCAGATGCACTGAGACCTGGATGCCTCAGGCAAGCATCTCCCTGCACAGCCAAGCCCAGCCCTAGATGGTCACTGACAAGTGTATTCACGTCAGCAGAATTTGTAACAAGAGAATGGACACACTCTGAATGCCCACCCACTTAAATAAATTGTTGTGCATTAATCTGTGGAATACTATACAACCACGAAAAAGGATGAAGCACCTCTCTGTGCACTGCTGTAGACCAATCATTAAGATGCATTATTGTGTGGAAAAAAAAGTATAAAACAAAACTTGACAGAGCATCACGTTTTGTGTTAATATGGGAAAAACAGAAAACATACTTGTTCTGCATACATAGAATCTTTGTGACGATACAGGAAAAGTCTGGTAAACTTGGTTGCCTCAAAAGAAGGGGATTCAGTAGTTGGGGAATGGAGGATGGAAGGGAACTTTGCAATAATTATCCTCTTACATCATTTGAGTTTCCTATTTTGTGAATGTATTAACGAAGTTTTGAAATCAGATAGTTTAAATACCCCACCTTTGTTCCTTTTTGTTTTTCTTAAGAATTTTTTTTTGCCAGTTCTAGATCCTTTGTTATTCTATATAAAATTTATTTATTTTTAAATGAAGTGTAGTTGATTTACAATGTTGTGTTCATTTCACGTGTACAGCAAAGTGATTCAGTTTTATATATATGTGTATACATATATATATACTTATATATATGTGTATTATATATATATATACATGTGTATATATATATACTTATATATATATATACGTATATTCTTTTTCAGATCCTTTTCCATTATAGGTTATTACAATATATTGAATATAGTTCCCTGTGCTATACGGTAGGTCCTTGTTGTTTATCTATTTTATATATAGTCGTGTATATCTATTAATCCCAAACTACTAATTTATCCCTCCCCCAACACCATAATCTCATATAAACTTTAGAATCAATGTGTCAGTTCTTACAAAAAATGGCACTGGGATTGTTAGACCAACTCTGGGGAAACAGCCAACCTAACATTACCAAGAGTTTTGATCTCTGAGCATCATACATTTCTTCATCTATTTGAGTCTTATTTAATCTCTCAGCAATGTTATCTTCTGTTACATTTACCCTAGGTAGTGCATATTTTTGGATCTTAATGAAATCGTTATTTAAAAATTTTCATTTTCCAATTGTTTCTTGACCGCCTTCTAAATTTTGTTTACATTTTTCCATGACTTAAAACTTTAAATAATTTTATCATATTTGTTAATCTTTTTCTTTCCTTCCCGACTCTGTTATAATAGTTTGGAAAGCCTTAGTGCACACATCAAATACAAGTTAACCTCTAGCCCAGCTCGTAAAATAGACCTCTTATTTAATATCATGCAAATCGTTGTCTCTAGTTATGCTTGGTTCTTGAATGATTCATTTCGAAGAGAACACAAAAGCACTCATCAGACAGAACAAAAAGAAATCTCTCTTCCGCCTCTCACTGTTTTTCCTTTCACCTCTCCCTTCTCCAGTGGCAATTTCCATAACACCAACTTCTTCTGTATCATCCAGTGCCAAGTTTTACATACACTTTTTTTTACAGAATTATTATGCATCTGTTAACTATGCATCATTATATCCTCATGTGTTGTTATGCATACATTTATCTGCACATCACACAAAATGACAGTATATACTCTGAGACATGTGTCCCTCGTGTGACAATACATCTTGGGCATGGTTCCCTGTCAGTAGGTAAGAGCTTCTTTATTTTCTTTTGATTGTAGCAGGATCGTACACAGTGTGAAGACACCAAGGTTGATTTAAGCTGTTCTCCCACGGACAGTGAGTTGTTTCTGTTCTTTTCCCTGGCTCCCGAAAAGCCACAGAAAAGAAACTTGTCTGCATTGTATTTGGCATATGTTCAGGTTTGCCTGAAGGATACATTCTAGAAGTAACCTTGTTGGTTCAAAGGACATGTGCACATTTGAGATAACCTTTGACACATCTTATATTCACTCGAAGCACGTATGCTGGGCATCAGCAATGATCCCGCATCGTTTGGGTCCTGGGAAGGCAGAGGTGAACCAGAGAGGCAAGAATCTCAGGACTCAGGGGCTGATGCTGTGACCCAGACACCGATGATAAACCAGTGAGCAAATGAATAAACCGGATGAGCTCAGTCACAAAAACAACAGCTCAGACAAAAACAACAAACTGCGGTAAAGAGAAGGAGAGCAGAGAGGGGAGGGGTAGGAGGTCACTTGAGCCACAGACCTTCTGTTTCCTTGGGTCTCCTGCATTTTGAACCAGCCCGCATGCTGATTCTGATGGGGATGGTCTCCAGGAAAACTACTGAAAATAGTCTTTTAAAAATTATTTTTTTATTGGAGTATAGTTGATTTACAATGTTGTGTTAAGTTCTGCTGTACAGCAAAGTGATTCAGCTATACATATACATATATCCACTCTTTATTAGATTCTTTTCCCATATAGGTCATTATGGAGTATTGAGTAGAGTTCCCTGTGTTATACAGTAGGTCCTTGTTAGTTAGTGTGTATATGTCAATCCCAATCTCCCAATTTATCCCTCCCCTCCTTCCCTCCACACCCCGTGACCATGTTTGTTTTCTACATCTGTGACTCTATTTCTGTTTTGTAGATGAGTTGAGTTCATTTGTACCATTTTTTAGATTCCACCTATAGGTGATATTATCTAATATTTGTCTTTCTCTGTCTGACTAACTTTACTCAGCATGACAATCTCTAGGTCCATCCGTGTCTGAAAATAGTCTTTAAAATATCGGTTGCACTCTGCCACAATGAAAGATTTCCCCCTTTTCCCTTGTTTACTTCACATACGCACAGATCAATGTTATTTGATTCAGAAAATGAATGATGTGTGTGAATTCATTCTGTGATGAAAATTAGGGGGAAAAATTAAAGGGATGAGCTGGCTATCTTCAAGGATGTAGCATTATGGTGAAGGGGGAAGGAAAGCTCCAATTTCAGGACACAGAAGGACTCAAGATAGGAGATAGAATAACCAAGAAGGGGACTTTCCAGTGGCGCAGTGGGTAAGACTCCGTGCTCCCAATGCAGGGGGCCCGGGTTCGATCCCTGGTCAGGGAACTCTATCCCACATGCATGCCGCAACTGAGGAGCCCGTGAGCCACAATTAAAACCTGGTACAACCAAATAAATAATAAAATAAATAAATATTAAAAAAAAAGAACAACCAAGAAGTAAGATCAATTCAGCAAACCACAGAAGAAAACCAATAGCTTTCTGAACCCAGAAGGAACAGAAATCTGGCAGGTTGTACATTGATTGACTTAGAGCCCAATCTCACACAAATACCGTGGAAAGTTCAAGGCAGTGGGTCAGAGTGGGGGCAGGTTATTTAACCAGAAAAACCTCATGCTTAGGTTATGAGGTAACTGAAGCAAGATTCCTATGTGAGAGATGTCCTTCAAAGGTGTTTATCTCCTAACAGCAGCAATTCCATCAGAGGAAAATTTCTGGCAGAGAAAACTGTCCACTTCTGAGTAATCTAGTGAAACCATGGATGTTAGGTAAATGTGCCGGCTGAGGGCAGAGTTTCGAGGATGGCGACAGAGTGGGGACGGCATAAAGGCTGCTCTGTGCATGGAGAGGGTGGGACGTGTCTGGATTTCAAGCAGGGAGATGCTATGGAGATAGGGAAGACTAGGGATAGAGGATGCACCTGAGACTAAAGGGGGTTGCCATGGAGACAGAGAGCCTCCGCTGATGGATGTCAATGAGCTATACATGATCTGGGATGGCAAAGCTTCCAAATAAGACCAGACTTCTGGGGCTGAAATTCCTTCCTTGAGTAGAAACCACACCAAGTGTGTACCCAGGGGACCTTGGCTCGTACTGTGACGTAAAACTCCCCAAATTCATGATCAATGCTTATTGGGGGCCCAGTCCATATATGTATATAACTTGCCATTTAATGAACAGGAAAAGGAGATGGGTTTTTCCGAAACGGCACAATATGCTCATTATTCAAGAGATGCCCTTTTCCAAACGGTGGGAAAAAAAAAAAAAAAAAGGTGTTCGAGTCCATTAAGATTGTTTTGCTGATTGTTTCCATGGATACTGCTGGCTACAATTATTCTTGGATTTTTCAAAGGCTGAAAATCTGTTCTTCCGTTTTCTAATGTAACGGTTTTGAGTCCCTGATGTGGATGACAATGCCTGGGACATAATTAGTGATCCATAAACCCCCTTCACTCTGATTTCCTGAAAAAGATCCCCTAAATCTTTAATGGGGATAAATGAAAAGTATAAATGAAAAGTATAAAACAATGGGGGGGGGCAGGGAGTCTCGTTTTTCTTATTTTGTAACTTCATGTAGAAATATATATAAACACACGGTAATAATAATATTATCTGGGGTTTTTTTGGCCGCACTGCAAGGCTTGTGGGATCTTAGCTCCCCAACCAGGGACAGAACCCAGCCCCCCGCAGTGAAGGTGCTGAGTCCTAACGACTGGACCGCCGGGGAAGTCCTTCTGCTTTCTTTTCTTGCAACAGTATGGCATGAAAGTCAAGAAGGTAAAGCAAATGAAGCCTCAAGATATATTCCTTTTTTCAAAATTTTTAAATTAATTTTTTTATTGGAGTATAGTTGATGTACAATGTTGTGATAGTTTCAGGTGTACAGCAAAGTGAATCTATTATATGTATACATATATTCATTCTTTTTTAGATACTTTTCCCATATAGGTTATTATAGAGTATTGAGTAGAGTTCCCTGTGCTATACAGTAGGTCCTTATTAGTTATCTATTGTATGTATAGTACTGTGTGTATGTCAACCCAGTCTCCCAATTTATCCCTCCGCCCCCCCTTTCCCCCTTGGTAACCATAAGTTTGTTTTCTACATCTGTGACTGTTTCTGTTTCATAAATAGGTTCATTTGTACCATTTTTTTTTTAGATTTCACATATAAGCAATATCACATATTTGTTTTTCTCTGTCTGACTTCACTCAGTATGACAATCTCTAGGTTCAACCATGTCACTGCAAAATCAAGATATATTCTTAACCTCCTACATCTTGCAAAATGTTGCCTCCCTCAAGTTCCCCTAAAGAGGAAATTCTCTGGCCCACGTTGCCCATAGGACCCCATCTTCCCCTTTGTCACATGAACTTTGGGATCTGTGGGGGCTGTGGGCTGGATACTGTCATGATCAGGTGGCCCTTGAGAAAGGCTCGTCACCAACCTTGTTTATGGTGGGTCCCTCCCTGCCCTTACTGCACCCGGCACTTACATTTTCAAATCGTATGTGGCATATTCATTAATCTACTTTTTATGCCGATGGTTTTGGGTCATGTTTAACATGACCTCTTGCGCCCTTTGATTATAAAGACATTCATCATCTTTTCCTGGGGTTAATGCATTAGTTTTCAATTGTTGGGTCACAATAACCACAAACTTAGTGGCTGAAAACAGCAATCATTTCTGTGGGTTAGGGATGCAGGCATGGATAGACTGGGTCCTCTGCTCAGAGTTTCAAGAGGCTCAAGAGGCTGTGATTGGGACTTCCCTGGTGGTCCAGTGGTAAAAAATCCGCCTTCCAATGCAGGGGACAAGGGTTCGAGCCCTGGTTTGGGAAGATCTCATCACATGCCGTGGAGCAACTAAGCCCTTGAGCCACAACTACTGAAGCCCACGTGCCACAACTACTGAAGCCCCCGTGCCTAGAGCCCGTGCTCCGCAACAAGAGAAGCCACCACAATGAGAAGCCCGCGCACCTCAACAAAGAGTAACCCCTGCTCACTGCAACTAGAGAAAGCCCATGTGCAGCAACGAAGACCCAACACAACCAAAAATAAATAAATAAAATAAATAAATTTATATATAAAAAGAAAGATCCCACGTGCCGGGGGGCAACTAAGCCCACATGCTACAACTACTGAGCTCTCGTGCCTCAACGAGAGAGCCTGAGTGATGCAAACTACAGAGCCCATGTGCCACAACTAGAGAAGAGAAAACCCGCACGCCACAACTAGAAAGAAGCCCACACGCTGTAATGAAGAGCCTGTGCACGGCAATGAAAGATCCCTCATGCCTCAACTAAAACCCAATGCAGCCATAAAAATTAAGTAAGTAAATAAATATTTAAAAAATTAAAAATTAAGCTATAATAAAATAAAAATAAAAAAAGAGGCTGTGCTCAAGGCGGCAGCTGCGCAGTGTTCATCAGAACCGGAGGCTCTGATGGGGAAGGACTTGATTCTAAACTCACTCAGGTTGTTGGTGGAGTCTGTTTCCCTGGGACTGTAGGGCTGAGGGCCCAGCTTCTCGCTGGCTGTCAACTGGAGACCACTTGTGGATCCTTTGCCATTTGAGTTTCTCCCAACATGGCCAGTTTATGAGCAGTAAAGAGAATCTAGAGCCAGTGTGCTGGCCAGATAGAGTCTTACATAATGTGACATTATCATGGGAGTGACATTTTGTCATCTTTGCCATGTCCCACTGGTTAGAAGCAGATCACAAGTCCCATCTGCACTCATCGGGAAGGGACATGAACACCAGGAGGTGGAGACCTTGGGGGTCCTTAGAATCTATTCAGTAAAAGAAGCCAGGGCCCCTCTCTCCCACCCTAAATACTGTTCTTCCACACACCTCACAAGAGTGGGGAATAGGGGGTTTCATCCAGTCCTGAATGGGAAAGAAGATTTAGATGGAAGAAACATTCTGGCATCAGTCCGTGGTGCCCAAGGAGATGCAGTCAGAATGTCCTGTTGCCAAATGGTTCATGCAGCTTAATATAAAAAAAACCCAAACAACCCAATCGAAAAATGAGCAGAAGACCTAAATAGGCATTTCTCCAAAGAAGACATACAGATGGCCAATAGGCACATGAAAAGATGCTCAACATCACTAATTATTTGAGAAAGGCAAATCAAAACTACAATGAGGTATCACCTCACACCAGTCAGAATGGCCACCATCAAAAAGTCTACAGATAATAAATGCTGGAGAGGGTGTGGAGAAAAGGGAACCCTCCTACACGGTTGGTGGGAATGTAAATTGGTGCAGCCACTATGGAAAACAGTATGGGGGTTCCTCACAAAAGTAAAAATAGAACTACCATATGATCCAGCAAGCCCATTCCTGGGCATATATCTGGAAAAGATGAAAGCTCTAACTTGAAAAGATACATGCACCCCAATGTTCATAGCAGCATATTTACAGTCGCTAAGACATGGAAGCAACCTAAGTGTCCATCAACAGATGAATGGATAAAATAGATGTGGTACATATATACAATGGAATATTACTCAGCCATAAAAAAGAATGAAATAATGCCATTTGCAGCAACATGGATGCAACTAGAGATTATCATACAAAGTGAAGTAAGTCAGACAGAGACAAATATCATATGATATCACTTATATGTGAAATCTAAAAGAATGATACTTATTTACAAAATGAACTTAGTTACAGAACAGACCTTATGAACTTATTTACAAAACAGAAATAGACTCACAGACCTAGAAAACAAACTTATGGTGACCAAAGGGGAAATGTGTGTGGGGGGGGAGGGATAAATTAGGAGTTTGAGATTAACAGATACACACTACTATATGTAAAATAGATAACCAACAAGGACCTACTGTATAGCACAGGGAACTATATTCAATATTTTGTAATAAACTATAATGGAAAATAATCTGAAAAAGAAAAAAATATGAATCAGAAAAGAATCTGAAAAAGAAAAAAATACAAAAAAAAATGTATATCTGAATCACTTTGCTGTACACCTGGAACTAACACAACATTGTAAATAGACTATCACATCCTGTCACCTGTCACTCAGGCAAAAGCTGAGCTTGACGACCCACCATGGAATTTCCCCAGAGTGATGAGCAGGGACCTAGGAAGAGGGTGGCTTCTTGGGAACCACCCACTGTGGCCAGTGATGCAGGACTGTTTGCTTTCAGGCCGTCCAGACACTTAAGTTGCCGCTGTCTGCTTTGCAGATTATGTCCCTAGATGCCGTCGATAGCCGGTGTTTCCCAATTTCCCGATGCTGGCTGTCTTTTCTCCTCACAGCCTGACATAATAGACGCCTGGCCTGTGTGCCTTCGAGGGGGTCCAGGTCTTGGGTGAGCACATTTCACATTTCGATGCTGTGATACGAACTTGTTTTCAGACATGCTTGTGGAAGGAAATTCCAAACCAGAGCATGGGTTTTCTCAAAGTTGGCGCCTCTGACATCTTGAGCTGTCCGGGGATGTGTAGCAGCAGCATCTCTGGTCTCCCCTGCAAATGGATGCCAACAGCACACCCTCCTCCCTGTGTGACAAGGGAAAACATCTCCACACACTGCAAGTGTCCCATGGGGGAAAAAAATCACCCCAGGCTGGGAACCACGGGGATCATACATGAAACAAGCAGTGACGCAAATTTCACTTTTATTACTTTCTAATCTCACGCAATACTACAGGAGGGACCCCAGGCCCAGGGCATGGGGCACAGGCAGCTGAGCTCTTCAGGAACCGGGGAAACAGTCAGAGAGGACCTGGGCGGGGCTGTTCCAGGCAGAGGGAACAGCCAGTGCGAAGCAGAGCCAGCTTCCTCTTTGTAAGATCACAGAGAGGCCAGACTGAGGGAGGGAGGGGAGGGCAGGCGGCTGAAGACCCTGCAACCAGGCCCCCATCGGGGGTCCCTGTGCTGGGGGTTTAATGCTCTGAGGTCACCATCATGAAATTCCTTTGTTTGTTTGTTTTGTTTTTGTTTGTGTGTTTTTGGCCACATGGCTTGTGAGGTCTTAGTTCCCTGACCAGGGATTGAACCCAGGCCCACAGCGGTGAGAACACAGAGTCCTAACCACTGGACCACCAGGGAATTCCTCTTCTTTTTCTCTTGAGGAAATTGTTAATTTGATCTTTGAAGTTGAGTTTTGGAAGTGAAGTCCCACAGGACAGGAATCTGTGTCCAGGGCTGGGAGTCCTGCCCTCCACTTAGTCCTGCATCCCTGGGGCAGGTTCTGGGCAGTTCAGAAACCCTCCCCTCCGGGAACCCTTGCTGCCCTCTGGCCCCCCAGGAAGGGGGTTCAGGGCACAAGCCTGGGGAGGGTTAGGGTCAGGTGGGCCTCAGCCCCCGTGAGGGTCTGTGCTCACCCCCCAGCAACCCCATGTGGCCGACGGAGCGTGACACTGAATGGCAAACAAAAAACACCATTGACAGGTTGAGGGAAAGACTGCGGAAGAAAGGAAAGAGGCTTTTCCTGCTTTTTTGAACCAGAGGCCTGCATTTTCCTTTTGCCCTGGACCCTGCAAGTTATGCAGCCGGTCCTGGCTGGAGGGGTCAGCCCAGGCCAGGTGGCCGAGACCCCGTGTGGGCCGTGCGAGGGGAGAGCATTTAATTGTGGGAATTATCACGTACACGGGGGAAGATGCTATTTAACATGTTGTATTCGCTTTCAAGGGGAAAGGAGCCATTGAGGGAAGGGAAGGAGTAGACCATTAGGAGGAGGTGGCGGCTGGGCTGGGGGGTGGCAGAGGGCAGGGCCAGCGGTGGACTCAGAGAGATGGAAGGCAGGGGTGGAAATGGTCAAGAAGAGACAGAGGGAGGGGCCTTCCTGCTGCATCTCCTGCTGCCTGAGGGGAAGCAGATGTGGAGTCTGACCTTGGCCCCAGGACGTCTGAGCCCCCTCCCCAAGGCAGCAGTCCCCCTGGAGTGAGCCCTGGTCCTGCACCCAAGGCCCAGCTGGGGGCCCCACCAGAGACACAGCCTCCCACCAGGGAAGAGGGTGGTTCTCATTGCAACCACAAGCCTCGTTCAGAGATCCGGAGGCGCCCACCTCCTGACCGTGGTTGTACAGTGTCTGTGGGGCTGCATGTACTCTTTGGTCCGGTCCATCATGGTGGATACTGCTGGTAGTATACTTTTGAGCTGCTGACTAAGACAGGCAGACACAGAGTGAGAAGCAGACCATCTCTAAGACGCACGTGGTGTGTACACTGAGTGCCCCACGGGTCCATGGGGAGAGACCCCCTGTAATCGCGTGGCATCTCTGCTCTGTGTACACACAAAGGCATACCTCCTGACACACCAAGGATGCCAGACCTGGGAGCCCGAGGGCCCAGACATGGGCAGCTGTGACTTGGGGGCTCCAAGAGAGGCTCACCCCAGAGAAAACACCCCATAATATAGCTCCATCCCAGAACCAGCAAGTTTTGGAATCTGGTCCGTGGAGGATCTGCCTCCTGTCCCTTGCACCCCATATTCATGTGCGAGTGGGGAGAGCCATAGGGCGCCTGATCCTGCCCTTGGCCACGCTGCTCGTGTGGGCCTTGATGAGAGACAGTTGCAGGCGGATGGCACAGGAAGGGCAAAGGCCCGGGGCAGGAACCAAGCTGAGGTTTCACGAATCAGAGGAAGGGGTCCAGAGCAGGTTGGGGTGGGGGAGATGCGGAAGCCTGTGCTGGGCAGATTATTCCCAGCCTTGCCTCCGTGGGGACACTTTGTTCACTGCGGTAGCAGAAGGGAACTCCTGGATATCATATGCATTGCTTATTTTATTGTCAGCTGGCGTCCAGAGGCAGGTCCATACCGACTGCTGGCAATAAGCATCAGAATTGCATTGCAGGCCCCAGGCTCCCCGGCTAGCTCTGAGGCCCTCCGTGTCTTATTTTACTTTTTAAATTAATACTCAGTAAAATGGATCCTTTTTTCTCTCCTACACTGTTGGTGGGACTGTAAATTGGTGCAGCCACTATGCAGAACAGTATGGAGGTTCCTTAAAAAACTAAAAAAAGAGTTGGCATATGATCCAGCAATCCCACTCCTGGGCATATGTCCTGACAAAACCATCATTCGAAAAGACACATGCACCCCTGTGTTCACTGCAGCACTATTTACAATAGCCAGGACATGGAAGCAACCTAAACATCCATTAACAGAGGAATGGATAAAGAAGATGTGGTATCCATATACAATGGAATACTACTCGGCCATAAAAATGAATGAAATAATGCCATTTGCAGCAACACAGATGGACGTAGAGATGATCATACTAAGTGAGGTAAGTCAGAGAAAGACAAATATCATATGATATCACTCATATATGGAAACTAATTTTTAAAAAATGATATAAATGAACTTATTTACAAAACAGAAACAGACTCACAGACATAGAAAACAAACATGGTTACCAAAGGGGAAGTGGGGGAGGGATAAATTATGAGATTGGGATTAACATACACACACTACTATATATAAAATAGATAATCAACAAGGACTTACTGCATAGAACAAAGAACTATATTCAATATTTTGTAATAACCTATAAGGGAAAAGAATCTAAAAAAGAATACATATATATATATACATATAAATATATAAACACATGTATATATGTATAACTGAATCACTTTGCTGTACACCTGAAATTAACACAACATTGTAAATCAACTCTGCTTCAATTAAACAAAGGAAAAAATGGACTTTTTTGGTGTACAGTTCTGTGAGTTTTAACCCAGCCATAGATTCATGTAACCACCGGCACAGCCAAGGTATAGAACAGTCCCATCTCTCCCCAAGTCCCCTCGTGGCACCCCTTTTAGTTACACCTCTCCCACACCCCACTGATCTGTTCTACATCCCTATAGTTTTGTCTTTTCAAGATCGTCATGGAAATGGAAGCAGACGGTGTGTAGCCCTCTGAGTCTGGCTCCTTTTCACTCAGCATAACCCCCTGGAAATTATTCCAATAGTTGGATGATTCCAACAGTCTGCTCCTTTTTACTGCCAAGTTGTATTCCATTGTATTGATGCACTAAAGTTTATTGATTTATTTGACTGTTGGAGGGCATTTGGAGTGTTTCCAGTTTGGGGCTATTATAAATAGAACTGCTGCAAACATTCATGTATAGGTTTAAAAAATTTTTAGAATAGTATTCTTTACTTAACTCAATATATGCAAAATATTATCTTTTCAGCATCTAAAACTATGAATGAGATAGTCTATGTTATTTTTTACATTAATTATTTTTTTCTATTGTGGTAAAATATACATACAATTGACAATTTGAACCATTTTTCAGTGCACAAGTCTGCAGCTTGAGGACATTCACGATGTTGTGTAACCATCACTGCCACCTATTTTCAAATTTTTCTTCATCCCAAACAGAAGCAATGACTCCTATTCCCCCACCCCCACTCCTGGTAACCACCATTCTGTGTTTTGTCCCTATGAATCTGCCAGTGCAGGAGACCACGTGAGGGTAGAATAACACGATACTTGTCCTTCTGTGCCTGGATTACCACACATTAGGTCTTCAAGGTTCATCCATGTTGTACCAGGTACCAGAACTTCACTCCTTTTTATGGGTGAAAAACACTCCGTTGTGTGGATAGGCCACACTTTGATTATCTCCCCATCTGTTGATAGCCCCTTGGGTCCTTTCCACCTTTGGCTACTGTGAAAAATGCGGCTCTGAACATGGATGCACACTTATCTCTTTAAGTCCCTGCTTTCAAGTATTTTGGGGTGTGTACCCAGGAGTGGAACTGCTGGGTCCACACAGTAAATCTATGTTTAACATTGTGAAGAACCGCCAAACCGTTTTCCACAGAGAGACTGCACCATTTTACATTCCCGCCAGCAACATGTGAGGGTTTCGATTCCTCCACATTCTTGTCAACCTTGTTATTTTCCTTTTTTTTTTTTTTTTTAAATCGTGGTCACCCAGCGGGCGTGAAGTGGTATCTCACTGTGGTTTTGATTTTCATGCTCATGTTTTGGGGTGACCATAGGTTTCCAGGATTTTAGGGTCAATACCTAGAAGTGGGATGGCTGAGTCATGTGGCTTTTTTTTTTTGGCTGCACCACGCGGCTTGCAGGATCTTAGTTCCCTGACCAGGTGTTGAACCCAGGAGCCTGGCAATGGAAGCATGGAGTCCTAACACTGGACTGCCAGGGAATTCCCAGGGGCATGTTTTGTTTTGTTTAATTTAATTATTTAATTAATTTATTTTTGGCTGTGTTGGGTCTTCATTGCTGTGCACGGGCTTTCTCTAGTTGTGGCGACCGGGGATTACTCTTCATTGTGATGTGCAGGCTTCTTGTTGCGGTGGCTTCTCTTGTTGCAGAGCATGGCCTCCAGGCGCCCAGGCTTAGTAGTTGAGGCACGCAGGCTCAGTAGTTGTGGCTCGTGGGCTCTAGAGCGCAGGCTCAGTAGTTGTGGCGCACGGGCTTAGTTGCTCTGCGGCATGTGGGATCTTCCCAGACCAGGGCTCAAGCCCATGTTCCCTGCATTGGCAGGCGGATTCTTAACCACTGTGCCACCAGGGAAGCCCAACACGTTTATCTTCATAAGAAACTCACTCTTTTCCAGAGTGGTTCCGCCATTTTGCATTCCCAGCAGCAATGGATGGGGAGTTCCTGTTGCAAAATCTGGGCTGCGTTTAAAGTGTTTACACTCTGGCTGTTTTCAAGGTAGAACGGCTTTTGTGATCACCTCCATGAGAAATAACGGTGGTTGAGGGGGGAATGGAAATAAGGGAGCAGCCAGAGTGACATTTCCAACAGGGATCACCTGGTTCCTGAGTAGAAGGCACTGGAGAGTCAACACAAGGCTTGGGGTCCAGAGGAAACCTCAGGTCAACAGCCCACCTTGTAATGTCCTTGGGATTCATGAACTTGATGCCAAGCCATCTATTATATACATTTCCATCTAATTAAAGGGAGGTGGGTGGACCTAGAGTGTGTCATACAGAGTGAAGTCAGAAAGAGAAAAACAAATACCATATGCTAACATATATATATGGAATCTAAAAAAAAAAACGTTCATTAAAACCCTAGGGGCAGGACAGGAATAAAGACACAGCTGAAGGGAATGGACTTGAGGACACGGGGAGGGGTAAGGGTAAGCTGGTACAAAGTGGGAGAGTGGCATGGACATATATACACTACCAAATGTAAAATAGATAGCTAGTGGGAAGCAGCCGCATGGCACAGGGAGATCAGCTCGGTGCTCTGTGACCACCTAGAGGGGTGGGATAGGGAGGGTGGGAGGGAGACGCAAGAGGGAGGAGATATGGGGATATATGTTTATGTATAGCTGATTCACTTGGTTATAAAGCAGAAACGAACACATCATTGTAAAGCAATTATACTCCAATAAAGATGTTAAAAAAAAAAAAAAAGAAGCAGGGACTTCCCTGGTGGTTCAGTGGTTAAGAATCTGCATTCCATCTACCCGCCACCAGTCTCTCCCATCAGGAAACTTACACAATCCTCTTAGATAGTCTCATCCACCAGAGGGCAGACAGCAGAAGCAAGAAGAACTACAATCCTGCAGCCTGTGGAACAAAAACCACATTCACAGAAAGATAGACAAGGTGAAAAGGCAGAGGGCTATGTACCAGATGAAGGAACAAGATAAAACCCCAGAAAAAGAACTAAATGAAGTGGAGATAGGCAACCTTCCTGAAAAAGAATTCAGAATAATGACAGTGAAGATGATGCAGGACCTCAGAAAAAGAATGGAGGCAAAGATCGAGAAGATGCAAGAAATGTTTAAAAAAGGCCTAGAGGAATTAAAGAACAAACAAACAGAGATGAACAATACAATAACTGAAATGAAAAATACACTAGAAGGAATCAATAGCAGAATAACTGAGGCAGAAGAACGGATAAGTGACCTGGAAGACAGAATGGTGGAATTCACTGCTGCGGAACAGAAGAAAGAAAAAAGAATGAAAGGAAATGAAGACAGCCTAAGAGACCTCTGGGGCAACATTAAACGCAACAACATTCGCATTATAGGGGTCCCAGAAGGAGAAGAGAGAGAGAAAGGACCAGAGAAAATATTTGAAGGGATTATAGTCGAAAACTTCCCTAACATGGGAAAGGAAATAGCCACCCAAGTCCAGGAAGTGCAGCGAGTCCCATACAGGATAAACCCAAGGAGAAACATGCCGAGACACACAGTAATCAAATTGGCAAAAATTAAAGACAAAGAAAAATTATTGAAAGCAGCAAGGGAAAAATGACAAATAACATACAAGGGAACTCCCATAAGGTTAACAGCTGACTTCTCAGCAGAAACTCTACAAGCCAGAAGGGAGTGGCATATGATATACTTAAAGTGATGAAAGGGAAGAACCTACAACCAAGATTACTCTACCTGGCAAGGATTTCATTCAGATTCGATGGAGAAATCAAAAGTTTTACAGACAAGCAAAAGCTAAGAGAATTCAGCACCACCAAACAAGCTCTACAACAAATGCTAAAGGAACTTCTCTAAGTGGGAAACACAAGAGAAGAAAAGGACCTACAAAAACAAACCCAAAACAATTAAGAAAATGGTCATAGGTACATACATTCGATAATTACATTAAACGTGAATGGAGGGCTTCCCTGGTGGTGCAGTGGTTGGGGGTCCGCCTGCCGATGCGGGGTACAGGGGTTCGTGCCCCAGTCCAGGAGGATCCCACATGCCGCAGAGCAGCTGGACCCGTGGGCCATGGCCGCTGGGCCTGCGCGTCTGGAGCCTGTGCTCCGCGACGGGAGAGGCCACAGCAGTGAGAGGCCCGCGTACCACAAGAAAACAAAAAAACGTGAATGGATTAAATGCTCCAACCAAAAGACACCAGTTTGCTGAATGGATACAAAAACATGACCCATATATATGCTGTCTACAAGAGACCCACTTCAGACCTAGGGACACATACAGACTGAAAGTGAGGGGATGGAAAAACATAGTCCATGAAAATGGAAATCAAAAGAAAGCTGGAGTAGCAATACTCATATCAGATAAAATAGACTTTAAAATAAAGAATGTTACAAGAGACAAGGAAGGACGCTACATAATGATCAAGGGATCAATCCAAGAAGAAGATATAACAATTATAAATATATATGCACCCAACATAGGAGCGCCTCAATACATAAGGCAACTGCTAACAGCTGTAAAAGAGGAAATCGACAGTAACACAATAATAGTGGGGGACTTTAACAACTCACTTACACCAATGGACAGATCATCCAAACAGAAAATTAATAAGGAAACAGAAGCTTTAAATGACACAATAGACCAGATAGATTTAACTGATATTTATAGGACATTCCATCCCAAAACAGCAGATTACACTTTCTTCTCAAGTGCGCATGGAACATTCTCCAGGATAGATCACATCTTGGGTCACAAATTAAGCCTCAGTAAATTTAAGAAAATTGAAATCGTATCAAGCATCATTTCTGACCACAATGCTATGAGATTAGAAATCAGTTACAGAGGGAAAAAAACGTAAAAAACACAAACACATGGAGGCTAGACAATACATTACTGAATAACCAAGAGATCACTGAAGAAATCAAAGAGGAAATCAAAAAATACCTAGAGACAAATGACAATGAAAACACGACAATCCAAAACCTATGGGATGCAGCAAAAGCAGTTCTAAGAGGGAACTTTATAGCTATACAAGCCTACCTCAAGAAACAAGAAAAATCTCAAATAAACAATCTAACCTTACACCTAAAGAAACTAGAGAAAGAAGAACAAACAAAACCCAAAGTTAGCAGAAGGAAAAAAATCATAAAGATCAGAGCAGAAATAAATGAAATAGAAACAAAGAAAACAATAGCAAAGATCAATAAAACTAAAAGGTGGTTCTTTGAGAAGATAAACAAAACTGATAAACCATTAGCCAGACTCATGAAGAAAAAGAGGGAGAGGATTCAAATCAATAAAATTAGAAATGAAAAAGGGGAATTTACAACAGACACCACAGAAATACAAAGCATCCTAAGAGACTACTACAAGCAACTGTATGCCAAAAAACTGGACAACCTGGAAGAAATGGACAAATTCTTAGAAAGGTATAAACTTCCAAGACTGAACCAAGAAGAAATAGAAAATATGAACAGACCAATCACAAGTAATGAAATTGAAACTGTGATTAAAAATCTTCCAACAAACAAAAGTCCAGGACCAGATGGCTTCACAGATGAATTCTATCAAACAGAAGAGCTAACACCCAACCTTCTCAAACTCTTCCAAAAAATTGCAGAGGAAGGAACACTCCCAAACTCATTCTATGAGGCCACCATTACCCTGATACCAAAACCAGACAAAGAGACTACAAAAAAAGAAAATTACAGACCAATATCACTGATTAATATAGATGCAAAAATCCTCAACAAAATACTAGCAAACAGAATCCAACAACACATTAAAAGGATCATACACCATGATCAAGTGGGATTTATCCCAGGGATGCAAGGATTCTTCAATATATGCAAATCAATCAATGTGATACACCATATTAACAAATTGAAGAATAAAAACCACATGAATGGGGCTTCCCTGGTGGAGCAGTGGTTGGGAGTCTGCCTGCCAATGCGGGGGACGCGAGTTCGTGCCCTGGTCTGGGAGGATCCCGCGTGCCACGGAGCGGCTGGGCCCGTGGCCATGGCCGCTGGGCCTGCGCATCCGGAGCCTGTGCTCCGCGGTGGGAGAGTCCACAGCGGTGAGAGGCCTGTGTACCGCGAAAAAAACCAAAAAAAAAAAAAAAAACCCAAACAAAAAAAAACCATATGATCATCTCAATAGATGCAGAAAAAGCTTTTGACAAAATTCAACACCAATTTAGGATAAAAATTCTCCAGAAAGTGGGCATAGAGGAACCTACCTCAACATAATAAAGGCCATATATGACAAACCCACAGCAAACATCATTCTCAATGGTGAAAAACTGAAAGCATTCCCTCTAAGATCAGGAACAAGACAAGGATGCCCACTCTCACCGCTATTATTCAACATAGCTTTGGAATTCCTAGCCACGGCAACCAGAGATGAAAAATAAATAAAAGGAATACAAATTGGAAAAGAAGAAGTAAAACTGTCACTGCTTGCAGATGACATGATTCTATAAATAGAGAATCCTAAAGATGCCACCAGAAAACTACTAGAGCTAATCAATGAATTTGGTAAAGTTGCAGGATACAAAATTAATGCACAGAAATCTCTGGCATTCCTATACACTAATGATGAAAAATCTGAAAGTGAAATTAAGAAAACACTCCCATTTACCATTGCAACAAAAAGAATAAAATATCTAGGAATAAACCTACCTAAGGAGACAAAAGACCTGTATGCAGAAAATTATAAGACAGTGATGAAAGAAATTAAAGATGATACAAACAGATGGAGCGATATACCATGTTCTTGGATTGGAAGAATCAATATTGTGAAAATGACTATACTACCCAAAACAATCTACAGGTTCAGTGCAACTCCTATCAAATTACCAATGGCATTTTTTACAGAACTAGAACAAAAAATCTTAAAATTTGTATGGAGAAACAAAAGACCCCTAATAGCCAAAGCAGTATTGAGAGAAAAAAACGGAGCTGGAGGAATCAGACTCCCTGACTTCAGATTATACTACAAAGCTACAGTCATCAAGACAATATGGTACTGGCACAAAAACAGAAACATAGATCAATGGAGTAAGATAGAAAGCCCAGAGATAAATCTATGCACCTATGGTCAACTAATCTATGACTAAGGAGGCAAGGATATACAATGGAGAAAAGACAGTCTCTTCAATAAGTGGTGCTGGGAAAAATGGACAGCTACATGTAAAAGAATGAAATTAGAACAATCCCTAAAACCACACACAAAAATAAACTCAAAATGTATTCGAGACCTAAATGTAAGACCGGACACTATAAAACTCTTAGAGGAAAACATAGGAAGAACACTCTTTGACATAAATCACAGCAAGATCTGTTTTGATCCACCTCCTAGAGTAATGGAAATAAAAACAAAAATAAACAAATGGGACCTAATGAAACTTAAAAGCTTTTGCACAGCAAAGGAAACCATAAACAAGACGAAAAGACAGCCCTCAGAATGGGAGAAAATATTTGCAAATGAATCAATGGACAAAGGATTAATCTCCAAAATATATAAACAGCTCATGCAGCTCAATATTAAAGAAACAAACAACTCAATCCAAAAATGGTCAGAAGACCTAAATAGCCATTTCTCCAAAGAAGACATACAGATGGCCAAGAAGCCATGAAAAGCTGCTCAACATCACTAATTATTAGAGAAATGCAAATCAAAACTACAATGAGGTATCACCTCACACCAGTTAGAATGGCCATCATCAGAAAATCTACAAACAACAAATGCTGGAGAGGGTGTGGAGAAAAGGGAACCCTCTTGCACTGTTGGTGGGAATGTAAATTGATACAGCCACTATGGAGAACAGTATGGAGGTTCCTTAAAAATCTAAAAATAGAATTACCATATGATCCAGCAATCCCACTACTGGGCATATACCCAGAGAAAACCATAATTCAAAAAGACACATGCACCCCAATGTTCATTGCAGCACTATTTACAATAGCCAGGTCATGGAAGCAACCTAAATGCCCATCGACAGACGAATGGATAAAGAAGTTGTGGTACATGTATACAATGGAATATTACTCAGCCATAAAAAGGAACGAAATTTAGTCACTTGCTGAGACGTGGATGGATCTAGAGACTGTCATACAGAGTGAAGTAAGTCAGAAAGAGAAAAACAAATATTGTATATTAACGCATGTATGCGGAACCTAGAAAAATGGTACAGAGGAACCGGTTTGCAGGGCAGAAGTTGAGACACAGATGTAGAGAACAAACGTATGAACACCAAAGGGGGAAAGCCACAGGGGGTTGGGGATGGTGGTGTGATGAATTGGGCGATTGGGATTGACATGTATACACTGATGTGTATAAAATTGATGACTAACAAGAACCTCATGTATAAAAAAATAAATAAAATAAAGTTGAAAAATTAAAAAAAAAAAGAATCTGCCTTCCAGTGAACACGACGTGGGTTTGATCCCTGGTCAGGGAACTAAGATCCCACATGCCACAAGGCAACTGAGCCCATGCGCCACAACTGGAGAGAAGCCCACACACCACAACGAAAGACCCTGCGTGCCTCAACTAAGACCTGACACAGCCAAAGAAAGAAAGAAAGAAAGAAAGAAGCAGACACTTTTCTAATAATCCACACAAAACATCCAGTGGTCAGGAGACACCCACTTGTAAGTCATGCACATGTCTTAAGTAGACATCAACTACTTGGAAGTTCATATCCCTGGACCTTATTCTTCTCACTTTTTCTTATTGTCTAAGCTGAAGGTCCCTCATGTGTATCTTCCTATGTGTGGGTGTCTTGTCCTGGGTGCCTGCCAGGGGCATGAAGCAGAGTCAGTGTTAAAAAGCTATACGTTCAACTGAATTTTATTTTATTATTATTATTTTTTATTTTTTTGCTGTACTTACGATGACCATTTTATTATAAAGGATAACAATGAACAGCCAGATGAACAGGTATATAGGGCAAGTTTGTAAGAACAAGAGCTTCTATCCTTGTGGAATCAGGGATTCCACCACCCTCTCAGTACATCAATATTTTCACCAACCAGGAAGCTCCCTGAGCCTTGTTGTTCAGAGTTTTTAATATCAAGGTTTCTTTACATCGACATGTGTGATGAAATCATTGGCCATGTCATTGAGCTCACATTTCCGGCCCCACTATCCCTGGAGGTTGGAGATTGGGAGATTGGGCTGAACGTTCAAACCCTCTAATCATATGTTTGGTCTTTCTGGTGACCAGCCCCCATCTGAATTGATCTAGGAGTCCCACCAGTAGTCACTTCATCAGCATAACAGACATTCCCATCACTCAGGAAATGCCAAGCTCTGTCAGGAGCTGGAGATAAAGATTTATAGACCAAATATAAAGACTCAATATATTTTTTATTATACCATAGTAGTCGCTCAACTGAATTGTATAATACACCCCATTCAGTCTGGTTCAGGGTCCCTCAACCTCAGTATAATGGGCAGTTGGGGCTGGATAACTCTTGCAGGGGCCGTCCTGTGCATTGCAGGATGTTGAACAGCGTCCTTAGCCTCTACTCATTAATCCCCTATCCCCGACTTGTGATTAAAAAAATGCTGCCAGACGCCTTCTGAGGACAACGTTCATTCCCAGCTGAGAAGCACGGTCTAGAGCAACGTGAAGAATGTGTTTTCTTACAGTGTGATCTTATACTGCGTATCTTTGAACATTTACACACACACACACACACACACACACACACACACACACACACACCATATCTGTAGGGCTGTGAGCCTAGTGATTAAGAATGTTGTGCGGGGACTTCCCTGGTGGCACAGTGGTTAAGAATCCGCCTGCCAAGGCAGGGGACACAGGTTCGAGCCCTGGTTTGGGAAGATCTCATCACATGCTATGGAGCAACCAAACCTGTGAGCCACAACTACTGAGTCCATGTGCTTCAACTATGGAAGCCCATGCTCCTAGAGCCCATGCTCCGCAACAAGAGAAGCCACTGCAATGAGAAGCCTGCACACTGCAACGAAGGGTAGCCCCCACTCACCACAACTAGAGGAAGCCCATGCACAGCAATGAAGCCCCAGGGCAGCCAAAAATAAATAAATTAAAAAAAAAAAAGAATGTTGTGCGGCTGAAAGACCATCAGCCTAACCTCTGGGCAGGAGAGGGAGGAGCAGGATACTGAATTCAATCGTAGGGCAAATGATTAAATCAACTATGGCTGCATAATGAAATCCTAATAAAAACTCCGGACGCCGAGGCCCGGATGAGCCTCCCTGGTGACACACATGGATGGGCAGGAAGGTGAGGCACCCTGAGGACCAAGAAGCTTCGTGTCACGCCCTTTGCCTCCCTTCCTTTGGAGGCTGCTGGTCTGTATCCTTTATAATAATATCACGTTGTGAGCATAGTGCTTTCCTGAGTTCTGTGAGCCTTTCTAGTGAAGTATAGAACTTGGAGTGATTGCAGGAATTGAGGATCCCCGAATTGGTAGCCAGAAGTGTGGGGGTGGCCTGGGAACTCCCAAAACATTTGGCTGATGTCTAAAGAGAGGGCAGTCTTGTGCCCCCCACCTGTGAAGTGAGTACAAACTCTTGGTAATTAGCATAGGACTGCATGGCAGTCCCCCATACTCACAAGACAGTGGGAGAAGGGGCCCAGAGGCCACCCCATCCCCTCCCCAGGTCTCAGAGAGGCAGACACTCGCAGAGCCCGGCTCAGCCACGACCAAAACGAACCCCCTCATCTCAGAAAATGGTACCACCATCTAAAATAAGTCCCCATTGTGCCATCTGCAGAGACGTGGATGGACCTAGAGACTGTCATACAGAGTGAAGTAGGTCAGAGAGAGAAAAACAAACGTCGTATATTCACGCATATATGCGGAACCTAGAAAAACGGTGCAGATGAATCTATCTGCAAAGCGGAAGTAGAGACACAGACATAGAAATAAAAACGTATGGACACCAAGGTGGGGAAGGGGGGCGATGAACTGGGAGATTGGGATTGACATATACACACTACTGATACTATTTATAAAATAGGTAACTAATGAGAACCTACTGTAGAGCACAGGGAACTCTACTCAGTGCTCTGTGGTGACCTAAATGGGAAGGAAATCCAAAAAAGAGGGGATGTATGTATGTGTATAGCTGATTCACTTTGCTGTACAGCAGAAGCGGATACAACATTGTAAAGCAACTACACTCCAATAAAAAAATAAATAAAATAAAATAGGTCCCCAGACCTCCCCGCCTCTGTCCTTCTCTATGGTCACTGCCGCCCAATCCACGCGGCCGCCGTCTCACCCGCGTCGACATCACTTTGGTAACCTCTGTCCCTGGCGGGCACGTTCCTTGGCAGGTAGCAGGTGCTGGAAAAATACATTTTTGTTCTGGAAGCGCACACTTGTGCGAGCTCCTGAGGAACGCCTGTCTCTCCCAACAATCCAGAAGCCGGGAAGTAGAGACCCTGTTCCCTGGCGTAACTTGGGCGTCAAGCACTGAGCCTGGCACCCAGCAGGTGCTCAATCAAGTGGCTGTTCAAGGGCACCAGGATACACCACCCAAAAGACGGCACTTTGGCACACGAATTATTCCGAGCTGAAGGCATTTGGGTTCCTGAAGTCCCTTACCTGCCTAAAAGCAGAGCCTCAAGTGTCATTAATCCCCTCCCGGGGGCAACTCCCTCTTCTGGGAGACGTGGAGCAGAAACCACATCCCGACAGACGCCCGGACAATTCACCCATATTCTTCCTCCCATCTAGTCCCCAGAGGGGGTCCATGTATCTTCCGAAAGATACATCAGAAAGCTAACGTCCTTTCTCCCACGCCCCTCCCCCACTGTTAGGTATATAGACCCCAAATTCTGACCCACGCTTTGAGTCAATCATCTCTGGGTGCTCCCGTGTGTCACACGCACAACTCACGTGTTAATACGTTTCTGTTGGTTTTGCTGTCGTCCACCTGCTTTGGTAATTGCCTTTCACTCACAGGGTCCCTGCCAGAGTAACCGAGACTCATTGAAAAGAGATTTTTTCCCTCCCCTATGCTTTCAACGTTATCAACACTAGCAATTTATTTATTTATTTTTTTGCATTTTATCCTACAGTTAAACAGCTATAAAAAGTAAGCACCATCAACTACTCAATAACAATAGTATGGAAAACTTATTCAGAACATCGCTTTTTTTTTGTTTTTTTCTTTGTTTGTTTTGAATTTGCTTGGATTTTATATTTTCCACTCTCACATTAAGAGTCAAGGTTCAAATATCTGGATATTTGGGACCAGAACTTTCCTCAGCCTTGGCTATTCAATACTTTGCATTGGCCCATGTGTCCCATGACAGGCTAATCCACAATAGGGTAACATATTTTCATCAGCTTTGGTACTACAGCCAAGATGCAGTGTGTTTAACACTAGCAATTTATTAACGATGAATTAACAAAACCCGAGGCTCTTACCAGAGCCAGAGGGCTCTGCACAGTCTGGCAGTGGTAATTCTCAGGCTTCATCTCCCTCTCCGGTTCCCTCTCCCCACAGCGGTCTGGCCTCCCTTCCTTGTTGTCCCCTGCCCACACAGCTGAAGCACTAAGTGCTCACCTCTCACCTATTCCTGCGGTTTGCCAAGCCCTTCATTCACGTCCACGACCAAATACCACCACCTCCAACCCCACCCCTGACCTAGGCTTTTTACTCTCCACAGCCCTTAGCATCCTCCCAAAACAGAAATGTATTTTATTATATGTCTCCCATGACCATAAGGTCCGTAAAGAAAGGGGCTGTAAAAAAATTATTTTATTTTATATTTTTAAAATTATTTTTATTGAAGTATAGTTGATTTACAATGTTGTGTTAGTTTCAGGTGAATCAGCAAAGTGAATCAGTTATACACATACATATATCCACCCTTTTTTAGATTTTTTCCCCATATAGGCCATTGCAGAGTATTGAGTAGAGTTCCCTGCGCTACACGATACGTTCTTATTATTTATCTGTTTTATGTAAAAAAAAAATTATTATGCCACTTGTTAAAACACAGTAAGGCAGACTTTATTCAGGACCATAGAGATAGGTGCAGGGACCACTACACTGGTGGTGGTGGTGGGGAGATTGGGTTCAACTCTGAATACAAGGAAAAGTGGGGATTTATAGCCAAGGAGCAGAGTGGGGTGGGTATCAGTGGATGGAAAGTTATTAAACCTCAGGGGGAAGGGGAGATTCTGGCTAAACTGACCTTGTGGGATTTCTCCCCTCCCCAGCTTTATTGAGATGTAATTGACACATAGCTTAAGGTGTACAAGTGTTGATTGGATACATTAATATATTGCAATGTGATTCCCACCTTAGCATTAGCTAGCATCTCCATGCCATCACATAATGCTCGTTTCTTTTTTTTTTCCTACTTTTTTAAAACTTTTAATTTTATATTGGAGTATAGTTGATTAATGATGTTGTGTCAGTTTCAGGTGTACGGCAAAATGATTGAGTTATACGTATACATGTATGTATTCTTTTTCAAATTATTTTCCCGTTTAGATTGTTACATGATATTGATGAGGAACTCTGCTCATTTCTTTTTGGTGGTGAGAGCGTTTAAGATCTAGTCTCTTTCAAGTATATAATATGATACTGTTAACTCTAGCCACGATGTTGTACATTAGACCCCCAGAACTTCTTCATCTTCTAACTGGAAGTTTGTGCCCTTTGACGGGCATCTCCCAGTTCTTGCTGAAGCCAGGGCAGGGTGATCAGGCGTCTCCCAGGGGATGACGGGGTGGGGGTGATGAGAAACCTGATCAGATATTGAGGGCCACCAGACACGCAGGGTGGGAGATTATAGCTAAACGAATTGAACCAAGATTCTTGCTCAAATTGAACAATGCAGAAATAGACGCAGAAGTCCAGAAGTTGAGACCTGGTTGAAAAGTCAGAGGGTCAGAAGAGCCTGGCCAGAGTTTGGCCAAAGAGAGAGCCTTTGTCAGGGATCTGTCTGTTGGTTTCCCTCTCTACCGCAGGCAGTACTCACCACAACGTAGCCACTCGGCAAACTTGTGGAGGATCAATCAATGACTAAAGCCCGTGAAGAATGAATGCCTCATCCTTCACACCCTGTCTCCAGACGGGCAGGACCTCATCTCTGTTTATTGTACACTGTTGTTTTCCCCACCTGGGAACAGGGCCGGGTGCACAGTAGAGGCTCAGGCAATATTTGTTGGATTAGTGAGTAAACGAATGAATGAATTCATGCTGGGAAGAGATCTGCTTATGTTACCGATCCTCGTGGGAGATGTGTGATTTCTAGAACCACCTTTCTGCCCCCCTGCGAAGATTTCATCCCCAGATGCATTTCGCTGTGCGCAAAGATCACGTGAGTGGGGTGGGGGATGCTACCTGAGCCCCCCCAGGCCTTGGCCTTTGCAGCTGGGCTGTTACGACGTCCATGCCTCTGCCTTGTCTAACCCCCCCCCCCCACTACAGGGACTCCCCCTGCTGGTGGGAAGGAGGTGGGCTCAGACTGTTGCCATGGAAACAACTGCTGGAGCCGGGGAGGGAGGGGAGAGGGGTTGAGGAAGGTTGCTAAGAGAGTCCTGTGTAGTTAACACATTTGGGGCTCTCCATACATTTCCTTCCCATCTGTCGGACGGAAAAGGACTCCCGAGGCCACTGTGGCCTCCGGTCTGTTTTCCACAAAGTAGCCAAAGAGGTGTTTCACACCTATAACTCAGATGCAATCAATTGCTCCTAAAACCACCGTGTTACCTAGTGAGGGCCCTGCTGACCACCCCGCCCCACCCCGTCCTGATTCCCGAACCCACTTCCTTCCTTAATTACTGACCTCTGTCCTGCTCTCTGAAGAGAACAGTTCATCTGCCCTGGGCTTTTGCACTTGCTGTCCCTGGTTCCTGAAATGGTCCCCCCGAACATATTCCTGCGGCTGGCTCTGTCCAGTCCCAATATGTCCTAAACTCTCTGGGCCACAGTTCACTCATTAGCAAATGAGAATAATAACACCCAGAAGGATGCTCTGAGGATTCCTACAGATACGCCTACAAAACCCACGAGAGAGATTCCTAGCTCAAGATTCTGCTACAAACAAACAAACAAACAAATGTATGTGTGTTTAGCTGCAGTCCAACTTGTACCTACAGAATTCGTGTGATAACTAGAAATAAGGATGCTTCTGGGATGAGCATATAAGACCTTACAAATTTCTGTCCCCAAACAGAGGCATATTCTCTCAGTTTGGATGACGTTGTCTGGTAGAGATTCCTTAGGGTCATTTTTGGAGGCACAGTCGTTAAGTCTGCATATGAAGGGCCTACTGTGTGCTGGGCCCTGATTTTAAGCCCCTGGGATCTCCCTGCCCCACCCCCCTCCAGCCTTTCCCATCCAGCTGCAGTTTCCGTGGCAACACCGTGGTCTCCCCGGGAGGTTGGGGCAGAGGGATAGACGTTAGACCAGCCTGGCTGGGGAGAGCGAGGTCCCCCACCCACCCCCCTGCGCAGTCTGGGCATCGGGGGTTCATATGGTATTTTGTGCACGTAATGCGACACAGGCCGAGTCTCTCTGCAGCAGGGAACACGGGGCCTCTGCAGATGTGGATAGAATCGCCAGTCTCCTCTGAACACCAGCATTCCTCCTTGAATTCCGTCAGAAACACTGACGGGGCCCCTCCTGCGTGCCAGAATGAAATAGGATGCAGGAAGGGCCTGGTCTGTGCCCCGACTAGAGTCCAGGGACTATCAGGGGAGACACCTTCACCCCCAAATCCATTTATGCCCAGAGTATGGAATATTATTCAGCACTAAAAAAAAAAAAAAAAGAACCACCAAACCACGAAATGACATGGAGGAAGCTTAAACGCACATGACTCCGTGATAGAAGCCAATCTGAAAAAGCTCCCTGCTGTATGATTCCAACTACGTGACATGGAAAAGGCAAAACTATGGAGACAGGAAAAAGATCAGTGGTCGCCGGCGGGGGGAGGAGGGTAGGATGAATGGAGCAGGGCACAGAGGAGTTTAGGGCAGTGAAAATAATCTGCATGCCGTCACGTGATGGACACATGTCATTATACATTTGTTCCCAACCCACAGAGTGCACAACACCAAGAGTGAGCCCACAGCTGCACAGACACTGGTACTTAAACCACACCACGGCCAGGAGATGGGCACCTCCGGATCTCTGAACGAGGCTTGTGGTTGCAACAGGAACCACCTTCTTCCCTGGTTGGAGGCTGTGTCTCTGGTGGGGCCCCCAGCTGGGCCTTGGGTGCAGGACCAGGGCTCACTCCAGGGGGACTGCTGCCTTGGGGAGGGGGCTCAGACGTCCTGGAGCCAAGGTCAGACTCCACATCTGCTTCCCCTCAGGCAGCAGGAGATGCAGCAGGAAGGCCCCTCCCTCTGTCTCTTCTTGACCATTTCCACCCCTGCCTTCCGTCTCTCTGAGTCCACCGCTGGCCCTGCCCTCTGCCACCCCCCAGCCCAGCCGCCACCTCCTCCTAATGGTCTACTCCTTCCCTTCCCTCAACGGCTCCTTTCCCCTTGAAAGCAAATACAACATGTTAAATAGCATCTTCCCCCGTGTACGTGATAATTCCCACAATTAAATGCTCTCCCCTCGCACGGCCCACACGGGGTCTCGGCCACCTGGCCTGGGCTGACCCCTCCAGCCAGGACCGGCTGCATAACTTGCAGGGTCCAGGGCAAAAGGAAAATGCAGGCCTCTGGTTCAAAAAAGCAGGAAAAGCCTCTTTCCTTTCTTCCGCAGTCTTTCCCTCAACCTGTCAATGGTGTTTTTTGTTTGCCATTCAGTGTCACGCTCCCTCGGCCACATGGGGTTGCTGGGGGGCGAGCGCAGACCTTCACGGGGGCTGGGCCCACCTGACCCTAACCCTCCCCAGGCTTGTGCCCTGAACCCCCCTCCTGCGGGGGCCAGGGGGCAGCAAGGGTTCCCGGAGGGGAGGGTTTCTGAACTGCCCAGAACCTGCCCCAGGGATGCAGGACTAAGTGGAGGGCAGGACTCCCAGCCCCGGACACAGATCCCTGTCCTGTGGGACTTCACTTCCAAAACTCAACTTCAAAGATCAAATTAACAATTTCCTCAAGAGAAAAAGAAGAGGAATTCCCTGGTGGTCCAGTGGTTAGGACTCTGTGCTCTCACTGCTGTGGGCCTGGGTTCAATCCCTGGTCAGGGAACTAAGACCCCACAAGCCATGTGGCCAAAACCACACAAACAAAAACAAAACAAACAAACAAAAAGGAATTTCATGATGGTGACCTCAGAGCATTAAACCCCCAGCAACAGACCCCCGATGTGGGCCTGGTTGCAGGGTCTTCAGCCGCCTGCCCTCCCCTCCCTCCCTCAGTCTGGCCTCTCTGTGATCTTACAAAGAGGAAGCTGGCTCTGCTTCGCACTGGCTGTTCCCTCTGCCTGGAACAGCCCTGCCCAGGTCCTCTCTGACTGTTTCCCCGGTTCCTGAAGAGCTCAGCTGCCTGTGCCCCATGCCCTGGGCCTGGGGTCCCTCCTCAGTCAGCCGGAGTTGGGGGGGGCAGAAGAGCCCTTTGTCACCGCGGCCCTGTGGTGAGGCCGCTCCAGCGCGGTCCGTGCTGCTTCCCGGGGGCTAATGCTGGACCCTACTTCAGTTGCTTGTACAGAATTCGTGAGGGAAAGGACTAAACGCATGCCACCATTCCTAGATCCGAAGACTTGGGATATTAATTCTTGCCAGAAACGGAGCCAAAAAAGAATAGATTCCAGGGTGATGGATGGAATCCCTGGGATTTCTGGGGGCACAGACATTGGCCTTGCCGACCTGCCTTGAGGGCCTACTGTGTACCAGGCTGGGATTTGGATTCTGCGCACACACACTCCCTGCAGAGGCAGAGACATTCAGGGCCCCTTCTACAGTCCCGCATCCTCCCTCCACACTGTGGCTATGGTTTCCATGGCAACTGCCTGAGCCCACCTGCGTCACCACAGACGTGGGGGCTTCTGCTCTGGGAGTGGAGCAGAGGGGCGCGCATCAGACTCGCACCACCTGGGAGGGCTCGGCTCACTGCGCAGCCTCCACGTCAGCAGCACGTCTGCACATTTTGCGCGGGTTGAAATGCGTCAGTGGTACCATCTTCACAGAAAGAGAAAAAAAGAAGGAAAAAAAAAGCGTCTGCCGGAGCCTCCACCGACTCCGAGTGAAGTTTTGAATCTGTTCTGAGCAGCCGTGACACAGCAGTTTATGTTTTCACCATTCATTTATTTAGTACATATTCGTATTGCATGTGAACTGAGAAATTAGATATACACACCTATGTGTATTCCTGGAGCTACTGCCTGTTTTACATGCTTTATTCTAGATCTGGAAAATGAAACGGTGAGACATAAGGCCCAGTTTCTGACTGCTGGTAGACCATTCCTTCCTTCCTTCACCCCCCAAATTATGTGTTTACTATGCAAGTATTTATTGAGGTCCCACTATGGGTCAGCGCTGAGTTAAACCTGATGCATGAAGTAGAAACCAAGACAGATTCCCCCCCCCACCCCGTTAAGAATCTTTCATGTATGTGAGAATAACAGTCAATAATTGTAACTTAAATACCAGATGATGGTAAGTTCTATAAAGGGTAAACAGGGTGAGGAGATGGAGAGTGAAGGAAGGGGATCTTTTAGCTGATCAAGGAGGTCTTCCTGGAGGTGGAGGTATTTGAGCAGACCTGAATGAAGGGAGGGCACAAACCTTTGGATCGTTAGAAAAACAACCATTCTGGGCAGAGAGAATGGCACCTGGAAACATTGGAAGATGGGGCATGTTTCTCATGCTTGATGAACAGCAGGGAAGCCAGGGTGTGATGGGAGTGAGTGAGGAAGAAAGCGGATGGGGGTGGATTCAGATGGGGAGCTGGGAGGAGTCATGCAGTGCCTTCTGGCTTACATTTAGTGAATAAACACGTAGCTAAATTTATCATTAAGGGTTCACATTTTTGTTTCTTAGAGATGTATTTCCTCTGTTGGATGGATGGATGATTGATGGTTGGATGGATGGATGAATGATGGTTAGATGGATGGATGGATGGATGGGTGATGGTTGGACGGATGGATGGATGGATGATGGTTGGATGGATGGATGATGGATTGATGGATGGATGGGTGATGGTTGGATGGATGTATGGATGGATGATGGTTGGATGGATGGATGATGGATTGATGGATGGATGGGTGATGGTTCGATGGATGGATGGATAATTAAATGAACAAATGGTTGGAGAGATGGATGGATGGATTAATCGTTGGATGGGTGGATGATGGCTAGAATAATGCATAAATGAATGGTTGGATAGATTGAAGGATGGATTAATGGGTGGGTGAGTGTAAGGACTGATGAGTGGATGGATGATGGATGGATAATGGATGGATGGGTGGATGGATGGGTAGACGGATGGATGGATATTTCGATGAATGAATGTTTGGTTGGGTGGGTGCTACAAGTAAAATAGACAATTTTTTCCTTCTCCAAGGGTCAATTCTGAATTCTAGAAGTCTCCTTTGCTCTCTGTCTACACCACTCATCTGTGAAGATCATGACTTTGGGGTATATATACATAAAAATATATATTTGGAAGTAAAGCCGTGGTGAATGAATAAGGGTAATTGAAAGGTGGCCTCCCCTTTGTGTGCAAACACCTGTGGGAGTGGGTAATATTTTCATCATCATGTCCCATCCTTCTGATCAGTCCGTAGAGGTTTGAATGCCCCTCTCTTGCCCCACTCTCCTTGGGTGATGCAGATGAAATTCCCACTCATAGTGTTACCTACATAGATGGCGCCCCCTGGAGCTGTGCAGTGTACAACCCTGTGATCTCCAGTGACTCTGCATTTGGCAGGATCTCCAAATCTGCATCCCCAGCCCAGACCTCCCTCAGGAGCTTCAGAAACAGATATCCACCCAGCAACTGGACGTTCCCCTCGGATGACATTCAGGACAGACGGTGCAAGTTCAGGACTGATCTAAACATCAACAAACCCAGCCCACCAGCAACAGGTCAAGAATCCCCAAGATATAGCTCCACCCAGGCCTCTCCTCTGCGTATCTTTCGAGGCCTCCCAGATTTCCCAATTTCCAGAGCCACCACCTTATTCTAAGCTACCTCCTCTCTTGCCAATGGACCAATGGTGTCCAAAATGGAGCACCGTGAGAAAAGCTTTAAGACGTTTTATTTCTACTTTTTTTTTACTTCCACCTTTTGAAATGATCTATTTCTTTTGAGTGCTTTATTATCTGTACACCGCCTTGCTGCAGTAGCATATAATCTGTCAATAGCTAGCTAAGGCTCCTTGGTGGCTCTGTGTGGCAAATCCTACTACTGAAACAAGTGAGGGAAATTGAGTCAGAGGGTGGTCAGCTCTCTTTGAAAATCCTAGGTTGGTGCCTTAGTTGCCTCAGCTCTAAAATGGGCATCAGAGCATAGGCAGCCCTTAGAAATCTACCAAGCAAGGACATAACTCCCGGGGCGAAGAACCCAGATGACAAACTCTGGCTGCCTGGGTTCGAATCCTGGCTTTGCCACTTGCTAGCTGTGTGAACCTCCAGAACGTATTGCCTGCCCTGAGCTGCCATCTCCTTGTATGTAATAGTGGGATAATGTTAGAACATATCTCAAATGAGCCTTTCTGAAGCAAGAATTCAGAGGACTGAATGGCATAGCGTAAGTGCTATTGTATTGGTTATTAAACTGAGCATAAGTTCTGTGATTATTGAGTGGTTTCAACATTGGGAACTGTGGCAACACTGCCAGGCCTGCAATAAAGTTTCCCTCAAAAGTCACCAAAAGGGACTTTCCCGGTGGTCCTGTGGTTAAGATTCCATCTTCTATGCAGGGGACGAGGGTGCGATCCCCAGTTGGGGAACTAAGATCCCACATGCCGCGGAGCCACTAAGCCCACGCCCCACAGCTACTGAGACTGCGTGCCGCAACGAAGACCCAACTCGACCATAAATAAATAAATAAGTCACCCAAAGTACTGCTATGATAAATGGCAGAGCTGGAAACCCACCCCAGTCAAGTTGGTTATTGTGGTTAAAATCGGGGACCTGGGGAGGACAGCCATTGGGAAAAACAGTATGATCATACCTCAAAAAATTAAAGAACAGAATTATCATTTGACCCAGCAATTCCATTTCTGAATATATACCCAAGAGAATTAAAAGGAGGGTCTCAAAATGATATCTGTACACCCATGTTCATAGCAGCCTTGATCACAATAGCTAAAAGGTGGAAGTAGCCCAAGTTGTCTACTGATGAATGAGTGGGTAAACAAAGTGTGGTGTATGCATACAATGGAATATGACTCAGCCTTAAAAGGGAAGGACATTGTGACACGTGCTACCACATGGATGAACCTTGAGGACGTTATGCTAAGTGAGATAAATCCGTCACAAAAGACTAATGACTACTCTATGGTGCCACTTCCATGAGGTACCTAAGACATCAGATTCATAGAGACAGAAAGTAAGATGGTGACTGCTGGGGCTGGGACAGGGGGGAGTGGGGAGTTACTGTTTAAGGGGTACAGAATTTCAGTTTTACAAGATGAAAAGAGTTCTGGACATGGATAACGGTGATGGTTGCACAACACTGTGAATGTATTTATCACTACTGTAATGTACACTTAAAATGTCCTTAGGAGGGCGAAGTGTGTGTTATGTGTATTTTACACATTGGGGAAGACTGAGGGGGCTGGCAGATTGGGAGGTGGAATCGTCCAGCGTTGGTGTTTTGCCTAAAGAGTAGGAAAGAGAAGGGGCAGAGTATTTCCAAGGGAGACCATAACTCTAGACGGCTAAGGAGAAAGGAAAAGGGGTGACGGACCCTGCGAGAGACTTGGGTTCAGCAGAAATGTAGATGAGGTCGTTGGACTGAACCGACAATCTTACTGCAGAGCCTGGAAAATTCCACTCTGCGGCTCTCTCCTCACCTTCCCCAGCCCCTCGCCTCCCTGACTCTGGCTGCAGTTTCCACAGCAACAGCCCACAGCAACAGCCCTCCCGCATCCTTCAGGGGAAAGTGGGTGCCCTTGGGAGGGGAACCAAGTGAGGAGAGGGATGAGGCCGGCGGGGGAGGGCCTGGTCTGTCCGACAGGGTCTTTGCATCCTGGGTGTATGTGCGCTTTTGCGCACGATGAAATGCGTCACCATCCGCAGCGGCTCTGCAGAGGGGAAGACTGGCGTCGGGAGGTTCTATGGACGTGGCTAGAAATCCTGAGTATCTTCTCTGCAGTGCACCAGCACTTCATGTTTTCAGAATATTGATTGGTCAGAAATACTGATTGAGCTCCCATTGTGTACTGGACTGTGCGCTAGGGGCATGGAGAATAAAATGGTGACTGAAAAAGTGTCTCCTCTCTGCCTACCAGGAGTGGAGAGACGGTTAGCAGAGAGAGTTTTCCACACCCTCATTTATTCCATCACCCATCCTTTCCTTCAGACAATATTTACTGAGAGCAGAACTTGAACTAAGCCCGGTGGAGACAGCAAAGAACCAACAGACAGATCTCTGCTCTTGTGATCTTGCGAGAGCCGGCTCCAGCATACCTCTGACATACCACAGAATACTGTTCTGCGTCTCGTCTAAACTCTGCTGATAAGCCCAGTATGGGAAGGAGTTAGACCCAGTCCTCAGCACACTGAATCTCAGGTCTTAGAGAGAACTCTTTGGTCACAAAGAACCTCAGTCTGCACAGAGCAGAATTCACCGCCCCTCTGATCTGGGCCTCCTGAGAGGCTCTGGCCCCCTGATCTGGGCCAGGTGGCAGCAGCTGGCTGGGAGGAAGAGGGGTCTTTGTGCCTTGGAATGTCTGGCCTGAATCCCTCTCTCTGCAGAAGGGGCTGGGCAAGTGGGGGAAGGGTCAGGGATGGGACAGAGGGGAGGGAACGATGGTCTCCAGATTTGTGCAGCTCTTCTGCTTCATTATTTTTTTAACTTTTTATTTTACCTTGGAGCATAGTTGATTAACAATGTTGTGATAGTTTCAGGGGAAAAGCAAAGTGATTCAATTATACATATACATGTATCTATTATTTTTCAAATTCTTTTCCCATTTAGGTTGTTACAGAGTATTGAGGAGAGTTCCCTGTGCTATGCAGTAGGTCCTTGTTGGTTATCCATTTTAAATATAGCAGCATGTACGTGTCAATCCCAAACTCCCTAACTAGGAAGCTCTTCTTTTTTTTTTTTTTTTTTTTTTAAGCTCTTCTGAAAGCACGTGTGAATGCTGGTGTAAACGGGACTTTCTGACATGACACAGTAATACATATGAGTCGTCACAATTTTAAGTATTTTCCTGCACATAAATTCATTGCCTATTTCCGACAACCGGGTAACATGGGACAGTTGGCATCCTTGTCTGCATCCTTGTCTGCCTCTGAGGTGGAAACAAGCTCAGAGAGGTGAGGTCATGTGGGAGGAGGTGGCAGGTGAGTGACGCTGCAGGAGACCTGCCTGCTTTTGTCACTTGTGTTCTTTTCTTTCTTTCTTTTGACATGTAAAGAGCAACACTTATTTAATGTACACAACTCAGTGAGTTTGGGGTTAAGTATACGGCCACGAAAGCAGCACCACCATCAAGATCATAACCACATCCATCACCTCCCCAATGTTCCTCCTGCCCCTTTATTATCTTTATTATTTGTGTGCGTGTGTGTGAAGAGCATCTCGCTGGAGAGCTGCCCTCTGGATAGGTGTTAAGTACAACGCGCAGTGCTGTGGCCACAGGCGCGACGCCCGATGGCAGATCTCCTGGGTTCTTAACTCATCCGTCCACCACTCCCTGCTTACAATTTCCAGAAGCTTCCCCTGCAGCTACACAGGACACACCCATGGCTGTTGTGGGAACGGATGGAACACATGCACGCAGTCTTAAACAGCTGCCTGGCACCTAGTCAATGCTGAAACTGCTTAGTTCTGAGATTTTCAAGTCCTGGTTTCGCCAAGAAATTCCCACGGACAGAGAGGACGTGAGAAGACGGTTCTCCCTGCATCTGCGCTCAGCTAATCCCCGAGTCCTCTGTTTCACTGGTTCCCTCGGGATGGAAAATGCCTGGAGAGACACGTATTTCTTCTTTCCACAAGCGTTTCTCAAGTACCTCGTGTGTGCCGGGCGGGCTGACGGTTGGAACACTTAGATTCTGGAAAATTCCAATCTCGGTCTCCCTCTGTTCCCTCTTCATCCTGCTGCGGTTTCCATGGCGACAGCCTGAGCTGCCTCCGTGGTCCTCGAGAAGTGGGAGCTCGTGTGGGGATGGAAGGGGAGGGCTGAGAGGCCGACTCAAGCCTGCTGGCCCTCCAAGGCGTGCGGCGGGGACACGTGCCCCTCAGGGAACATTGAAACACATCCTTGAACCAAGACCTGCAGAAGGGCCTCACTGAGCCTGGGCAGGTGTCTGCAAATGGTTAGAAATCACACTTCAGTCCAGTGCCAGTGATACCAGCAGTGTCTGTTCTCACCACTCACCCACTCACTCCACATGCCCCTTGAGGCCCTACTTATTGTGCCAGGAACAGTTGGAGGTACAAACAACACCCTGATTATGGAAGGCAAGTCAGCTCCCCTTCCCCCATCTGTATGTCGAAATCCTAACCCCCAGTACATCCGAACGGCGCTGTACTAGGAGCCAGGTTTTTTTTTTTTTTTGCGGTACGTGGGCCTCTCACTGTTGTGGCCTCTCCCGTTGTGGAGCACAGGCTCTGGACGCGCAGGCTCAGCGGCCATGGCTCACGGGCCCAGCTGCTCCATGGCATGTGGAATCCTCCCGGACCAGGGCACGAACCCGGGTCCCCTGCATCGGCAGGCGGACTCTCAACCACTGCGCCACCAGGGAAGCCTGGGATCCAGGTTTTTAAAGAGGTGATTCATTTAAAACAAGGTCCTATGGGTGGGCCCTAATCCAATGGGTGTGTATCCTTATAAGAATAAGAGGAGATTAGGACACAGACACGCACAGAGGGAAGACCAGATGAACAAGCCAAGCAGAGAGGCCTCAGGAGACACCAAGACCTTGATCTCGGACATCCAGCCTCCAGAGCCAAGAGAGAATAGATTTCTGTTGTTTAAGCTACACCATCTGTGGTGACTTGTTATGGAAGCCCTAAAAAGTTAGTACAGCGCTTGCATCTGTGTTATGGGAGAGACCTTTATTAAAATTTTTTTTAAACTAATGCATCCAATAAACATCCAGAGTGCCTCTGTTCCAGCCAATCTCTCGTGGGAAGACTCCTCTGTTACACTTGGCTGTCCATGTGCAGCAGCCGTCTTCTTGTGGTCCTTTCGACGTGCAAAGCCCCTTCCTACCTCTGGGCCTTTGCTCTCCCCCTTTCTTGCTATACTCGTTCTCTCTGGAGCTTCCCGTGGCTGGATTCTTCCTGACATTAGAGTCTAATCAACACCACATCAGCTTGGGACTTCCCTGGCGGTCTAGTTGTTAAGACTCCACCGTTTCCAGTGTAGGGGGCGTGGGTTCCATCCCTGATTGGGGAACTAAGATCCCACATGCTGCGTGGTGCGGCCCACAAAGAAAACAAACACCACATCAGCTTGCTTTTTGTTCTCTGTGGCATGGGCTCCTATTAGAAATTCCTCTTTTTTGTATTTGCTCCTGTGTGGATGGACTTCTGGTCTGCTGGAGTATGAACCCCATGAAAGCAGGGCATTTTTCCTGTCTGGGTCACCACTGTCCTCCCAGTGCCTGGCTCCATAAACATCAGTTGCATGAATGAATGAATGAGTGAGTGAATGGATGAGTGAAGGGTGAGCATCCCAGAGCACCCCCTGAGTCCCTGGCTGCTACAGGCAGGGTCTCTCTGAATTCCCCTAGGCTCACTGTAGGGGGAATTCGAGGGTATCTCTTGAATCAGGGAAGACTCAGACCAGCCCCCTCTCTCACTCCTCCCATCAGTGTGCGCTCACCTGACAGGTGAAGGATAGGTGTGGGCCCAGGTCCACTCCCTGATGTTTCGTGGCCCGAGGATTCCTCCCCACTTTCTCAGGCCTCTTAGCTGCAGGGGACCTCCACTGGGGAGGGGGCAGGGTGGATTCTGCTCACTGTTCCAAGTCTCAGCAGAGGGTGATGGGGCTGTATCTCGGCTGAATCTCCCCCATACAGGAGGGCCTGAGGTCTGCAGTCGGACAGTAGGATGCCCAGGAACTCTGCAGAGATAGGAGGAGGATGGGTAGAGGGAGTGCTGGGGCTTGGGCTGAGGCTTCTGGCCTGTGTAAGAAGCATATTCTGACGTTTATAAAGTGAATGTGTAGCATTTTCAGTCTGAAAAGAAAATAATGCACCTCATTTTTTTAAAAGAAAAAAAAATTTGTTTGAATCTTGAAGAATTGCTTATAAAGACACATCTTGGGGCTTCCCTGGTGGCGCAGTGGTTGAGAGTCCGCCTGCCGATACAGAGGACGCGGGTTCGTGCCCTGGTCCGGGAAGATCCCACATGCCGCGGACCGGCTGGGCCCGTGAGCCATGGCCGCTGAGCCTGCGCATCCGGAGCCTGTGCTCCGCAACGGGAGAGGCCACAGCAGTGAGAGGCCTGCGTACCGCGAAAAAAAAAAAAAAACGAAAGACACTCCTTGGGGGCACACCGACCTCCAGACTGGTTCAACATAGCCTTTCCTGTTCATCTTTACATTCTCAACTAAAAACTAGCCAGCGTAGTAATTTCCCCTAAGTGTTTCCAGCTGTGAGATGTCAGTTTCTAGTTTGGTTTCCAGATGCACTATTAGAGTTAATAAACTTTAAACTTGACAGTGTAAAGCCTTGAAATACTGCATTGCATTTATGAAGAAAAAAACTAAGACCATCTTTCCCTCTGCAGCTTTTCTGACGTTTTCTGAAATGGACACACATCTCTCATTATTCTGAGGCTAAAAGTTCTTGTTCAGATTGCTTGGGGCCTGAAAAAGAGCCCTGCTGGTTTTGCTTAGGGTATTTCCTATGTAGGGTAACACAGAACATCAGTCTCTGTGAAATCATTCGTATTTTGTGTTTATCCAAGTGCAGAGATAGTTTCTTTTATGAAGGTGCAAGATAACCAGTGACAGAATGCAGTAAGGTTTGCACTATAACTTAAAATTATAAAAGTAAAAATATAATACAAGTTTTCAGATTTTTTCCCCTAAATTACTCAGATTTGATTCATAGCATATATTCTTAGGGTTTTTTGTTTGTTTTAATGGGTTCATTACAAGGTGTATGAATTGCCAGTGGTGGGGAAATGTAAAGAAATTTCTTTATACTTAAAAGCCCTCGGTTTTCAGAAAATATTTATAACTGAATTTATTACAGAATCATCTAAATCATAGATTACTAGTTAGGCCAATCTTTTGAAAAATGATATATATTTTTACTGTTATTACTCCATAGAAGAAAATTGCCTGATATATTTACATCTCTTGCAGTAAAGCTTTCATCCTTAAATAGCTGTATGTCTATACTCTGAAGACATTTAAAATACGTTTTTATGTCTGCAGCAGAAATTGCAGAAGTGAATTCACTTGGTTTTGTTTGTTTGTTTTGAGGCCATGGATTTTAAGAGGTAAATTATTTTGGGCACCACCATAAAAGAAAACTACCACTTGCTACATTATGGCAAAGATGTTAACATCTGAAAAAGAGATACGTTTTAGAATAAATGAAAGAACATCATTGTGATTCTGGGCACTGATCTTTTGATGAAATTTTTTGTTGTTGTTTTTTTGACAAAATTCTTGTGTAAGTTTTGATACTGTAAAGTTCTGCATTGTGTATGTGTTCATTGTAGCAATGTAATCAATTATGCAGTCTCAAAAAGTATTTGTTGTTTATCTGACATTCAAAGTTAACTAGCATCCTGTAGTTTTATTTGCTAAGTCTGGCAACCTTAAATATTGGTAACAGCAACAATAATGATAATAATGACCACAAATGTTTGTTAAATGCTTACTGAGTACCCGGCCACCTAACGATCTGGGACGTGTTTATGCTATAATTGAGTTTAAAAAAGAGAGAGAGAGAGAGACAGGAAGGCAAACAGTATAAAAACATTATGACCCCAGTTTTTCAGAGGCAAAATGTATTCCTTCATTCATCCACTCATTCAGCCATTATCTATTGATGCTCTAGTAAGCATCAGGTGGTAGAGTGAGCTTTGACCACACAGCACCCAAAATCACACAGCAATGCCCTAGACAAGAAAAAAAGAAGTAGAAAATGTTCAGAAAAGAAAAAAAAGAGGAGGAGGAGGAGAAGAAGAAGGTCTCATTTATTCCAAGGTATATTTTTCAGATTTTAACATTTTTGCCATAATTTAGTAGACAGCATTTTTCTTTTATAATGGTGCCTGTGATAATTTGCACCTTAAAATCCATAGCCTCAAAAAAATAAAAACAACAGTTGAATGAGATCTTTAATATAAACATTTGATTAATTCAAATAGATATCTTACTGTTAGGACGACAAAAGCCAGGGCATTTTAGACTGGATTTTTTCAAGGTAAAAGGCGGCAAAAATAAAGACTACACAGAAAGACCTGATCAGGGTGACTAGAGGGAGGCCTCTCAGAGAAAGAAAGCTCGAGAAACACTGGTGAAAAATGGAATCCCAGGAAACAATTTGCAAAACAGATGGCTAGCATTTAAATAGCCTATGGTTTGCAGATGGTTGGGTCTCCAGGACACTGACCACCTTGTGCTGTGTCCGTGGCAACCCTTCTCTTCCTCAGTTACAAGGTAATAAGTATGGAATTTGGAATTCAGCTTGGCTTTAGGGGGCTGGTGTGGGGATTGTAGGAAAGAGCCATGGGCTGAGGGTCTGCAGAGCTGAGTTTGGGCTCTCATCACAAAATGCCATGGGCTGGGTGACATTTATTTCTCACAGTTCTGGAGGCTGGGAAGTCCTGCGTCAGGTACCAGCCTGGTTGGGTTCTGGGAAAACTCTATTTTACTCCCCTCTCCCAGTATCCTCACCTGATGGAGAGAGAAATCATCTCTCCAGTGTCTCTTCTTAGAAGGGCACTAATCTCATCATGAGGGCTCCACCCACATGACCTCATCACCTCCACAAAGCCCACCTCCAAACACCATCCCACTGGGAATTAGGGCTTCAACATGTGGATTTGGGGGAACACAAGCATTCAGTCCACAGCAAGCCCTTAGCCTGCTTGATAAATGTTAACACTTGACTGATGGTTTTGAGTTTCACTAAGATGGAAACTGAACCAAGAAAAGACTCAATAAATGCAGATCTCACTGATGCCAACTTTCAGTTTACTGCAAAGGGGCTTAAATGGGCAGTGGGAATGTGGGGAACTCCCCACCATATGCTTTGTGGTTCAGCCATTCATTATTTCAACAAATATTTAAGGAAGGCACACTGTGTGCCACGTCAGGGTTCACAACGGACTCCAAAGACTGGAAAATTCCAGTTCGCTGGGCTCCCCGGGCCCCTTCCTCAGCCCCTCCCCTTCTCCTCGTGGCTGCAGTTTCCATGGTGATGGTCTGAGCCTCTCTCTGTTGCTAAGGGCAGATCAGCAATCTTGGGAGGGAGAGGGTCACACCGGTGGATGAATCTCATTGAGAGATGGTGGTGGGCCTCAGGGGAGCAGGGCTGGGGATTCAGAACAGGCTGCTGCAACCACCTTTAGGTGCTTTTGAATGGGGGTCTGCGGAAGAACAAAAACGCTCATGTGAGGGGGTCTGCAGCAGAACAAAAACGTGCATGTGAGAGTTTCTGCAGAGTCGGTTAGAACGCATGAGTCTCCCACAGTCCTCCAGCCGTAACAGCGTTATCCGCCCTCAGAATTCATCAGGTGGTTCAATAGATAGCCATCGAGCTCTTTTGCACGCCAAGCCCTTGTCTTTGGGCAGAGAATAAATGTCAGACCAACAGGCCGCTACCCTGTGCTTTGTCCCTGCAGGAGAAATGTTCATTCATCCCCAACGTCAGGTCCTTTATTGAACAAGAATGATGTGCATCTTCCAGGAGACAGGTAGCATCCTAGACTTTGGGGAAATGGCAGGGAGGAAGAGGGGCCAAACCTCTGCATTGTGAGGTCTGCACTGGTGCAAGGGAGACGCACAATGAACGAAGTATTAATATAACATCAAAGGTTGACGAGAGCTACCATATGACCCAGCAATCCCACTCCTGGGCATATACCCGGAGAAAACCATAATTCGAAAAGATACATGCACCCTGGTGTTCATTGCAGCACTATTTACAATAGGCAGGATGTAGAAGCAACCTAAGTGTCCATTGACAGATGAATGGGTAAAGAAGATGTGGTACATAAATACAACGGAATATTACTCAGCCATAAAAAAGAACAAAATAATGCCATTTGCAGCAACATGGGTGGATCTAGAGATTGTCATACTGAGTGAAGTAAGTCAGACAAAGAAAGACAAATATCATATAATATTGCTTATATGTGGAATCTAAAAAAAAGGGTACAAATGAACTTATTTACATAATAGAAGTAGAGTCATGGATGTAGAAAACAAACTTATGGTTACCAGGGGGTGGGGGGAGAGGGATAAATTGAGAGATTGGGATTGACATATATGCAGTACTATATATGAAATAGATATCTAATAAGAACCTACTGTATAGCACAGGGAACTCTGCTCAATATTCTGTAATGACCTATATGGGAAAGAATCTAAAAAAGAGTGGATATATGTATATGTGTAACTGAGTCACTTTGCTGTACACCTGAAACAAACACAACTTTGTAAATCAACTATACTCCCATAAAAATAAAAAAAAAAAAAGGCTGACGAGATCTCTGAAGGGAAGAGCTGTTTTAGATGCATGCTAAGGAAGCGGTAACATCTGAGCAGAAAGCTGAATAAGGTCAAGGAAACATGGGACTCTTTAAAAGTAGAGAGATCTAGGCAGAGGGAATGGTAAGTGCAAAGGTCCTGCGGCAGGAACATGCAAGGCATGTGCAAGGAACTCCATGGCAGCCAGCGAGGGACACAGAGTGTTAGGAGGCGAGGTCCGCATGGCGGGCAGCTTATGCAAAGCCTCATGAGACACTGGGCTTTCTTAATCATTGATGACTATTGATTCTAACTGGGTTCCTACTAGGAGTCAGGCCCTGAGCTAGGTGCACCAAAACAGACACGCTCCCTGCTTTCACGGAGCTCATGGTTATTAGGAGATTATGGATATCAATCAGATCATCAAAAGATAAACGCCTTTCTTTTTTTAAATTAATTTTTATTGGAGTATAGTTGCTTTACAATATTGTGTTAGTTGCTGCTATACAGCAAAGTGAATCAGCCAGACGTATACATATATCCCCTCTTTTTTGGATTTCCTTCCCATTTAGGTCACCACAGAGTATTGAGTAGAGTTCTCTGTGCTATACAGTAGGTTCTCATTAGTTATCTATTTTATACATAGTATCAATAGTGTATATATGTCAATCCCAATCTCCCAATTCATCCCACCACCACCCCCTTTCCCCTCTTGGTGTCCATACGTTTGTTCTCTACGTCTCTGTCTCTATTTCTGCTTTGCAAATAAGTTCATCTGCACCATTTTTCTAGATTCCACGTATATGCGTTAATATACGATATTTGTTTTTCTCTTCCTGACTCACTTCACTCTGTATGACAGACCCTAGGTCCATCCACATCTCTACAAATGACACAATTTCGTTCCTTGATAAATGCTTTTCAGGAGCATCAAATAAGCATTCAGTACCTTCTCCCTGCTGTGGTCTCCATCTGGGGTGGGCATCCCCAGATAAATAAGCCAGTCATGGATGATGGGTGATGGGGGTGGAAGCAGACACAGTGAACATACTTTGTGGGGGGACGGTGTTGCCATCACCTGAGCTGAAGGAGGCTCCATGGCTTCAGAGCAATGAGTGGACAGAAATGGACAATTACTGTATCTAAAATCAGCTGGGTCCTTATGATGTACCGGGTACTGTTGTAAATTCTTTACAAGAAATTCAACAAGCCTATAGGGTGGATAACATTATTATCCCTCATTTGGACGTGCAGAAACTGAGGCACAGAGAGGTTGAGCAGTCTGTCCAACATTATGCCACTAGAAGGGGCAGGGTTTTGTTTTGTTTTTTTTTTTAGTTTTATTGAAGTATAGTTGATTTACAATGTTGTGTTCATTTCTGCTGTACAGCAAAGTGACTCATTTATACATATATATGTTCTTTTCCATTATGGTTTATCCCAGGATACTGAATATAGTTCCCTGTGCTATACAATAGGCCCTTGCTGTTTATCCATCCTATATGTAATAGTTTGCATCTGCTAACCCCAAACTCCCAACCCTTCCCTCCTCCAACCCCCTTCCCCCTTGGCAACCACAAGTCTGTTCTCTTTGTCTGTGAGTCTGTTTCTGTTTCATAGATAGGGTCTTTGGGTCATATTTTAGATTCCACATGTAAGTGATATCTTATGGTATTTGTTCTTCCTGTTTCCGACTTTCCTCACTTAGTATGACAATCTCTAGGTTCATCCAAGTTGTTGCAAATGGCATTATTTCCTTCTTTTTATGGCTGAGTACTATTCCACTGTGTGTATATGTATGTGTATGTATATATATATATATATATATATATATATATATATATATATATATGTAAAACACATCTAGAATGGGCAGGGTTTAATGGAAGCCACCTGGCCTCCATGGCCCATGTTTTTCACCTCATCAGGATGCTCCCGTCAACCACGTTTTAGTCCAGAACTAGAAAGCCGTGTCTACAGGGCCTGCACACAAGTTGGCACAGACCCCAGTGTTAGAAGTCTATGTGCTAAGATGATGGGGGGTTGCTTCTCCAAAGAAAGCAACTGGGGTGTGTAGGGGAGGAATACATGGTGTTGGAGGAAAAATAACCTTGATAAGTGGAACCTTCATTTTTATTTTATTTTATTTTATTTTTTATTTTTTTATTTTTTTCATTTTTATTTTTTAAAAATATTTTATTTATTTCTTTGGTTGCGCCGGTCTTAGTGGCGGCAGGCGGGCTCCTTAGTTACAGCATACGTGTGGCATCTAGTTCCCTGACCAGGGATCGAACCCGGTCCCGCTGCATTGAGGAGCGCGGAGTCTTAACCACTGCATCACCAGGGAAGTCCCGGAACCTTCGTTTTTAAGGAAAGTTCTCCAAAGTCACCCCATAACCACCTATTTACCAAATTGTAGTTTATCAGATGCTGGGCTGCGTGTTTGACGCCGTGTTTTCATTATCCTACAAGGTAGGACTGATTAACATTCTGACTTTACAAATAAGAAGTTCGACTAGGAAAGGCTCAGAGAGACGGAAATACCTGCCAAGGACGCACATTTTTATATTCGTTTTTAAAATTATGGAAAATGCATAGAACATACAATTTACCATCTTATCCACTTTTAAGTGTGCAGTTCCGTGGCATTAAGTACGTTCACAGTGTTGTGCACCCACCAGCACCACCCATCCACAGAACTCTTTTCATCTTCCCAAACTGAAACTCTGTCTGCGTTAGACAAAAACTGCCCCCCCCCAGCCCCTGGCACCCACTATTCTACTTTCTGTCTGTGAATCTGACTACACCAGGGACCTCATGTAAGTGGACTCATGCAGTATTTGCCCTTTTGTGACCGGCTTATATCATGCAGCATAATGTCCTCAAGGGTCACCTTTTAATGTGGCGCAAGTGAGAATTTCCTTCCTTTTTGAGCTGAATAAATATTCTATTGCATGTATATGTCACACTTTGTGTATCCATCCGTCTACTGACGGACACTTGGGTTGCCTGCACCTTTTGGATACTGTGACTAGTGCTGCTATGAACACGGATGCCCACATATCTCTTTGAGTCCCTGCTTTCAATTCTTTTGGGTACGTATACCCAGAGGTGGAATTGCTGGATCATACGGTCATTCTATGTTTAATTTCTTGAGGATTCTCCGTACTGTGTTCCACGACAGCTACACCATTTTACATTCCCATCGGCAGCGCTCAAGAGAAGAACACACATTATTATTTATTCACAAATAAGGAATGTGAACCTAGAGAACTCCAGGCTGGGATTTTAAATGTAAACTCGGTCTGATACAAGATTCTGGAATATTCCATCCTCTGCTGATTATCAGCTACCTCCACTTCCACCTTTTAACAGTAGTTTCCATGGCAACAGATTGAATATTGGCTGTGGCCAGGGACATAAACATTCAGTGTCCTCGCTATATTTTCATCCGTTCTTTCACTTATTCGTTCAACAAATATTTATTGGGTATCTGCTCTGGTAAGTCAATGTGCCAGGCCCTGGTAAGAAAAACTGACATGATGTTGGGGGACAGCAGAGCAGGCCACCCCAAAGTATGACCGTAGGAGTTCAGGACATGCCACCCCCAATAATGGGACTTTGGTGTATTAGTTCACTGAGCTGCAGGCACTTGAAAACAGCAAATGCAGAGACAAGCTTTCTCTGAACTCCCTTATCTGCCTAAAGACAGATCCCCCAAAGGTAACTCACTTGTCAGAAATCCCCTCCCGGACATTTCGTCAACCAGGAAAGACTACTTCTTGTCACAAAGAGGAGACTCGACACAGACACCACACCCAGACAAACGTTGTCACAAACTATCTTGTCATACTGCTTGACTATTCTTCTAAGGGCACATTCATCTTTCCTGAAAATCATTCACTCCATCCAGCTCCACTTCTCCGATTAAGATGGTATTTAAGCCCCAATTCTAGGCCACCTCAGGGAGTTATTCATTTTCCCCTGGGTATCTCCCATGTTAATAAACTTCTGTTTTTCTGTTGTTAATCTTTTATTACAGGGGTCTTTAAGTCAAGAACTTAAAGGGTAGAGAGAAAATTATTTTCCTCCCTTATTTTTATTTTCTTGTAGAGATTAGGGTCTGCTTGGAGAAGCTTCCATCTGATAATTCATCCTACAAATATTCACTGTGGGTCCACCCTGAGCCGGACACTATGTTAGAAGAGAGAGAGACGCACAGCCCCTCCAGGAGATGACGGGGTGGGTGGCAGTCAATCCTATCAGATAAGCAGTGCCTCACCAGTGACACATGGACTGTTTATTCTTCATAAAAATGCATCTATGGAATGTCCTACATATTTTTTTTAAATAAATTTATTTTTTTTTAATTTACTTTTATTTTTGGCTGTGTTGGATCTTCGTTGCTGCGTGCGGGCTTTCTCTAGTTGTGGCGAGTGGGGGCTACTCTTCGTCGCAGTGTGCAGCCTTCTCATTGCGGTGGCTTCTCTTGCTGCGGAGCACAGGCTCTAGGAGCACAGGCTTCAGTAGTTGTGGCACGGGAGCTCAGTAGTTGTGGCTCACGGGCTCTAGAGCGCAGGCTCAGTCGTTGTGGTGCACAGGCTTAGTTGCTCCGTGGCATGTGGGATCTTCCCGGACCAGGGCTCAAACCCGTGTCCCCTGCATTGGCAGGTGGATTCTTAACCTCTGTGCCACTAGGGAAGCCCTTGGAATGTCATACCTCTTGATTGTGGGGTTGATTACACACTTGCGTACATTTGTCAAAACCCATTGGTTGCACGCTGGCAATGGCTGCATTTTGTTATATGTAACTAATACAACAGTTAAGTTGTCTTTTTTTTTAATGCATTTTTTGGGGACTTCCCTCGTGATCCAGTGGTTAAGACTCTGCGCTTCCACTGCAGGCAGCACGGGTTGGATCCCTGGTCTGGGAAATAAGATTATTTTGGCGTGGCCAAAAATAAATAAATAAATAAAATTTTAAAAAATAATAACTAAAGTTTTAAAAAATAAAATAAATGCATTTTAGGACAGTGTCAAAATTTTACTATTTGGACCTCCGTGGACTCTGAAAGAAATCACACGTTTCATAAAGCTGCTGATGTAAGCACTGTCTTCTGGCGACGAGGGTCTGTGTGCCCCACAGCCAGAAGCAGACGGATATTGACACAGAGGGTGGGTTACCGTGTGAGATAAATAGTAATATTATGATGTCAGGGGAAGCAAGGCTTTGGGGTGAAAAAAATAGAGAGGGAAAGGGGGGCGCTGCTCTGGTTTAGCTCTGGTGGTCATAGGCAGTGATGTTGGAGCAAAGACCCGCATGAAGGTGGGACCAAATTATGGGAAAATCTCAGGAAGACCAGAGTAAAGGTCTCAGCAGGTGAGAGGGTGGGTGGGTGTTGGGGGCTGTTCTCACTGGTACCCAGGGGAGGTTTGATTTATGTGGGTCACTGAGCGACTACAGAGAGCCTAAGGCCATTGAAAGATTTTTATCACTTACATTCCCTAAAGGAAGGGACGAGCCACTCAGGGCCACAGGGGAGGCCCCAGGGGCCAGGAGACAGAAGGCAGGAAGGAGGGGAAAGTCTAGCCAGATCCTTCACTGGGGTTTCCATGGGAAAGGCAAAGCAGGAGAGGATGAACAGCTTATGGTCGGCTAGTTTGAATAATTCCTCAGGCTTTGGGCTGTAGGGGGTGGTCTCTAGTGCCTGGTACCCGGCCCTGGGATGATTCAGGTCAGGAAACAGGGGCTTGGTGTGTGAGGGTCAGGTGAAGAAGACGGTTGGGGCTATGGGCTTTGGATTTGTTGGTCTGCACATAAAAGATGTTTGTAGGCGAGATTTTATTACCTTTAGGGCTTAGGCAGCCCTTCAAGGGGCAGTCTCCCCTGGGGTCTGTGAGCAGCTCCCCCCGCCCCCCACCAGATGTCAAAGCATCATAAGATACAGAAAATAAAAAACATAATTAATATGGGGGGGCAGATGGGTCAGTGGATGGATGCATGAATTCAAACGCTGACTATATAGATTTCCACTCCCACAATGAGAAGATTTTCGAAGTACAAGTAGAAATGAGGTATGTGACGGCCCTCCCTCCACCACCCACTAGGTGACCCCTCAAGATACAGTTATCTCTTCATTCACAAACATTTATTAAGTTCCTATTACTTGCTGGACCACCACCATTATTAAACCACACAAAATCTTTAGCCAAATCATGGAAACTTCCAGTCTCTGAGGCTCCCCAGCTCCAGCTGCAGTTTCCATGGCAACAGCCTCAGCCAGTCACTGTCCAAGAAGCACAGACTGGATGATAAAACTTCCAGCCAGGGTTGGGGAGGGGGACGGGAGAATTATCATAAACTCTCCAGGCTGCTGGCTGGACAGCAGTGGTCCAGTTAAGTCCTTTATGCGCATTAAAATGAAAAAGAGTGCTGCAGAACAGTGGGGGAAACGGGGGTCGGGGTGGGGAAGGAGGAATGGCCGCTCAGTCTGGCTCAGCAGACCTTTTTTTTTTTTTAAAGATTTTTCTGATGTGGACCATTTTAAAAGTCTTTACTGAATTTGTTAACAATATTACTTCTATTTTATGTTTTGGTTGTTTTGGCCGCAAGGCATGTGGGATCTTAGTTCCCCAACCAGGGGTTGAACCCAAACCCTCTGCACTGGAAGGCGAAGTCTTAACAACTGGACCGCCAGGGAACTCCCTCTGCAGACTTTTTTTTTTTTTTTCCCCTTGCGGTAAGCGGGCTCTCACTGCTGTGGCCTCTCGTTGCGGAGCACAGGCTCCGGACGCGCAGGCTCAGTGGCCATGGCTCACGGGTCCAGCCGCTCCGCGGCATGTGGGATCCTCCCGGACCGGGGCACGAACCCATGTCCCTTGCATCTGCAGGCGGACTCTCAACCACTGCACCACCAGGAAGCCCTGCAGACTTTTTAAAGGAATCGCTAATCTACCGCAAGCCCCGGCAGTATGAACGTTACCTGTCCTCATCACTCACTCATTGAGTCAGTCAACAAACACCACCTGAGTCCCACTGTGTGCCAGGCACTGTCCTAGACATAGGGACCAAAAAGGGAAGTAAAAACAGGCACCAAATGGACTCCCCCCTGGGTCTTAGGCAATCAGAAGATTCATTCATTCTATTGCTTCCCAACATTCATTTGTTCCTTCAACAAGTATTGAGGGTATCCGCAATGGGCTAGGTGCTGTGCTACACACGGGATTTGGGTGAGAACAGGACAAAGACCATGCCCTTCTAGAGGCTTCACTCCAGTGGGGGAAACAGGGAAAAAGTCAGTGGGTGGGAAAGATTAGGAACAAAACGAAGGTGGGAGAATTGGGAGGGGGAAGCGCGTGGCGGCAGGGGAGCAGGTGGTTGGCAGTTAAGGGATGAAGGAAGATCTAATATCTGAGCAGACGTGAAATAAGAGGATGAGCCACATCACCCTGCGAGGTGGTGTGATTCCATTTACCTGACAATATGCAGAAGGCAAAATTATAGGGACAGGAGATGGATCAGCAGGGGTGAGAGGAGGGTGTTTAGCTGCCGAGGGGCGCAAGGGAATTTCTGAAGGTGGTGAGTTAATTGCGGGGGTGGTTAGAGGACTGTGTGCGTTTGTCAAAACGTGTAGAACTCTACATGGAGAAGAGTGAATTCAACTGTACGTAATGTGAAGTGAGTATAATTTTTAAAAATGTCTCTGAACGTGAAGGATGTTTGCTGGAGGAAAATAATTAGTTGCTTGAGTCTTGGCAGACTGTGCTGGAAACCACACTTCTTGTGGAAACATCGGTGCTTGTAATCTGTTCCCACCGTTCATTTTTCCAGCACACACTGAAGGAGCCCTACTGTGTGCCAAGCTCCCATCTCCACGTGAGCAGGACATGGTGGGCAAGAGTCACAAACTCTGCCTGCAAGGAACTCGGAGTCTATCCAATTCATCTTTCTTCATTCAAATATTTCCTAAGTGCCTAACAGGGGCCAGGCACGGTGATAGGCATTAGTGAAAGAATAGAGAACAAGAAAGACTGTCTCCCTACTCCCATAGGGCTTACATTCTAGTGGGTGAGATGGACAACAAACAAAACACACTGCAATGCTGGTTGGTGATGATGGCCGTGAGGAATAATAAAGAAAGCTAAGGGGATAGAACTCAAATGGGAGTGAGCTATTTTTGATCAGATGGCCAAGAAGTACCTCTGGGGTGGTGATATTTGAATAGGATGGAAGGAAGGAAGAAAGGAAGGAAGGAAGGAAGGAAGGGAGGGAGGGAGGAAGGGAGGGAGGGAGGGAGGGAGGGAGACAAAGGAATATCAGAGTGGAAAAGCATTCCAGGCAAGAGAACAGAAAACAGACGCTCTGAGTCAGGAGCATGCTTGCACAGCTCAGGGACAGCAAGGAGGCCAGTGTGGCTGAAGTGAAAGGAGCAGAAGGGTGAAAATGGGTAGATAATGGTAGAAAAGGGGCCCAGGTCACCAGGAGCCCACCTACCCATGATAACGGGGGTTGATGTTTAATTAATCCAAGATCTTTCTCCTTTTGGGTGAGATAATGCTCGGGCTTGTACTCTACACAGTTTCCTAGAGTTTCCCTCTGGGGTCAGCTCCAATGTGTTCTTTCGTAGCTCGAGCACCCTGCAGCCTCTGTTAGCTGCCTTCCCCTCCTCGTCGCTCTTCCCAACTCCCCTGCCAGTATTTCCCGGCACCACCACCTAAATAAACCACCTGCACGTAAAACCACGTGTCAGGGCCTACTTTGGGGGGGACCCAAACTAAGACAGGTGTCCCTCAACACAAAAGGTGTCTCCAGATCAGCGCTGCATCTGGATACTTTTATCCACGATCCCAGCTCAGGAGAGGGTGTCATCTTTTGCCCAACTGCACAGGGATGAAACCAGGGCGTCAATGTTGCCTCCTCCTCCCCCACACCCCTGCAAACACGACCAAGTCCTAAAGTTTCGTCCTGTAAGAGAGCTGCTAAATCAGGCCACATTGCCCATCTTTTCACCTCCTCTGTTGGCTTTCCTCTCTTCCTACATGTTCTCAAAGGAAAACTTGACCATTTTGCTCCCTGAAAAAAAAAAAAAAATCCATGGATTCCCTATGGTCACAGAGTAAGGATCACTCTGCACCATATCCGACAGGCGATGGTGGCCACCAAATTTCAGTGTGGATGAAATTCAGAGATGACTCCAGAGATGTGGCATATGGACCACACCCTGAAGACGCGACGGTATTCCTTTCACAGTGATGACGCAATCCTGCCTTTTACAGACAGCGACTGGTACCTGTGCACGGCTGTGTACATACGTGCAAATTCAGTTGCGATGTGACCCAGTGAAATCCTTCTGGCTGCTTCAGAGTTACATGTGGGATGCAGCTCAGGTGTTCAGTTCAATAAACATTAATTGAGCACTTCCTATGTGCCAGGCACAATGATAGGTGCTCACAACCACGGGCTGTTGCCTTTAACAATCAGTGGGACAAGACTGGGAGCCCTAGAATTAGAAGGACATTTACTTAAGTCTGTTCAAGAGGTGCTATCTGCCACAAAGACTGTTAACTTGATGCCTTTTTATATAGTGGAAATGGGTGTCTCCAAATCATTAGCCATGTTGAGCTGCTTCCAAGAAAACCATTAAATCCTTTTATTTATATATTTATTCATTTACTTGAATTTTATTTTATTTATTTTTTTATATAGCAGGTTCTTATTAGTTATCCGTTTTATACATATTAGTGTATATATGTCAATCCCAATCTCCCAGTGCATCCCACCCCCCCGGCCACTTTCCCCACTTGGTGTCCATACGTTTGTTCTCTACATCTGTGTCTCTATTTCTGCCCTGCAAACCGGTTCATCTGTACCATTTTTCTAGGTTCCACATATATGCATTAATATATGATATTTGTTTTTCTCTTTCTGACTTACTTCACTCTGTAGGACAGTCTCTAGATCCATCCACATCCCTACAAATGACCCAATTTCGTTCCTTTCTATGGCTGAGTAATATTCCATTGTATATATGTACCACATCTTCTTTATCCATTCGTCTGTCATTGGGCTTTAGGTTGCTTCCATGTCCTGGCTATTGTAAATGACGCTGCAATGAACATTGGGGTGCATGACTATTTTTGAATTATGGTTTTCTCTGGGCATATGCCCAGTAGTGGGATTGCTGGGTCATATGATAGTCCTATTTTTAGTTTTTTAAGGAACCTGTTCTCCATAGCGGCTGTATCACCATTAAATCCTTTTGATTGATGGCAAAGTGTGTAGAGCTCGGGCTCCATCGGGCATTTAGCTCATGAATTAGGAGAACATTTGGAGGTGGAGGTTGACCAGCCGACACCTTGACTGCAGCTGATGAGACCCACAGAAGCTGAGATAATAAGTGGAGTTACCAGTCTCTCCGTTTGTGATAATTTGTTACACAGCAAAAGATAACCAATACATCAGTTGACTGAGTGGATGAACAATTCCTTTAAAAAGAGGTACTTTTTTGGTCCACAGTTGGGGTCACCGTTAGATAAGTGAACTGAAACAATTTGCCAAAAACTGCACTTGACTCGAATTTCGGTGGCACAAAATCTGTTTTTAGAAGCCAACGTGCTCAGGAGGAGAGGGGTCATGATTTCATTCCTTTTCTAAAGACTTTTCTCAAAGAAAATCAACTCCAGAGACTCTGTCTTAAATGAGAATCTATTTCACAAGCTCCCTAGGCAAGGGGCGCTCTGAGGAGAACCCACGGAGAAAACCACCTCATACAGCATCGCGGCCTGGGCTGAACACTGCCGTGTGCATTACCTCTGCAAGCCCTTCTCTTCTGAGGAAGGAAGGGAAACTGTTTTACTGGGGACAAAGACCCATATTTCAATTCATTCGTTTATTGCAAAGCAAGCATACAGTGTGAGTTCAGAGCCTGGAAAATCCCAGCCTCCAAGGCTCTCTCTGCTCCTTCACAGCCCGCTCCCCTTCTCCATGCTAGGCGCAGTTTCCATGGCGACAGCCTAAAGTCGGGGCGGGCGGGGGGCGCGGGGGGCGCTTCTGATGCAGAAACCCCATAAAGGCTTCAGAGGGGAAATACAGCTACTGACATCAAATCGTCTAACCGATCAGGATCGGGTGTGGAGAAGACCCTTTTTTGTGTGTGTGTGTGGTACCCAGGCCTCTCACTGTTGTGGCCCTTCCCGTTGCGGTGCACAGGCTCCGGACGCACAGGCTCAGCAGCCATGGCTCACGGGCCCAGCCGCTCCGCGGCATGTGGGATCTTCCCGGACCAGGGCACGAACCTGCGTCCCCTGCATCGGCAGGCGGACTCTCAACCACCGCGCCACCAGGGAAGCCCTGGAGAAGACTCTTAAAGCTGCAGACATCTCACCAGAAGTTCAAGCACATTGAAAAAAAAACCAATTTATTGTGGTAAATATGCATACAAAATTTATCGTTTTAACCATTTTTATGTATATGGACTTGTACGATTGAGTATAAATTCACATTGTTGTGAAACCATCACCACCATCCATCTCCAGGACTTTTCCATCTTCCCAAACAGAAATTCTGTACTCATTCCATATTAACTCCCTACTCTCCCCTTCCCCAGCCCCAGACAGCCACTGTTCTGTCCCTATAGCTGTCACTCATCTAGGTACGTCATATAAATGGAATTATATGATGTTTGCCCTTCTGTGACTTGCTTATTTCACTTAGCATAAGTCGTCAGCGTTTGTAGCATGCATCAGGATTCCCTCCCGTTTTAAGGCTGAATGATATTCCATCATATGGACACACTGTACGTCACTTATCCATTTATCCTCAATAAATACATGGGTTGCTTCCATGTCTTGGCTATTGTGAATAATCCTGCTGTGAACATGGGTGTACAAATACCTCTTTGAGACCCTGCTTTCAATTCTTTGGGCATATATCCTGAACGGGCATTGCTGGATCATACGGTAATTCTATGCTTAATTTTTTCGAGGAACCTCCACACTGTTTTCTACAGCAGCTGTGCCATTTTACATTCCCGCCAGTAATCGTGCATCTTTTATGCCCTTCGAATTGCTTCCTAAGTCTTTGCAGATGGGCAGAAGGATGGCTCTGGGGTTTCTGCAGACTTTCAGTTTTTAGTCGAGCAGCAGCTGCAGGTGCCAGTGGCATAAATATCATCTGTCTCCCACCATCCATTCTTCATTTGTTTAATCATTTGTTTATACGCTCATCCCCTCACAGTACTTACTGAGTGTCTACAATCTGCTAGGCACTGGAAGTAAAGCGATGAGAAAAAAAGGACCCAGTCTCCATGTTCATGGAACTTAGAACACACTAATTCAGTCATTTATTCCATGAGTTCCTCCCAAGGGTCCACTCTGTGCCTGGTACTGTGCTGAGGGCCGGAGGATTGGTTGGTAAGCAAACCACACCATCTCTCAAGGTGATTACAGGTGTGTTGTGGCTTAGACATTAATACACAAACCACGTCCGAACAGCAGCTAACATGGCATCTCCTTAGTGATGCCAGACCACGGGGAAATGGTGCAAAAGAATAACCAAGGACCAGTTCCTGGTTTCATGGAGCTTACCTTCAATAAGGGGGGGGGCACTTAAAATAGAGAAACAATTCTGTCAGGATGCATCTGGTTCCAAGAGACAAGAAATGCAATTCAGTTTGGCTTAAACAGTGAAAGAAATGTATCAGATGTACAGACTGAAAATGCCAGCAAGAGAGCAGGCTTTGTGCAGTTTTGCATGGATGGCCACTATTTTTTTAAAAATTTTTATTGGCGTAGAGTTGATTTACAATGTTGTGTTAGCTCCTGCTGGACAGCAAAGTGAGTCAGTTATACATATACATATACCCACTCTTTTTTAGATTCTTTTCCCATATAGCTCACTACAGAGTATTGAGTAGGGTTCTCTGTGCTATACCCTTATTATATATTAATATAATATATATAATATATATATATAATAAGGGATATTATATATCCCTTATTAGTTGTTTATTTTATATATAGTAGTATGTATACATCGATCTCAGTCTCCCAATTGATGGTCACTGTTTATTAAGGTTTGTAATAACCATGTTTTCTAGTTTTTAAATTTGATCCTTTACCACTATTTACAGTAGACAAGACATGGAAACAACCTAAATGTCCATCAACAGATGAATGGATAAAGAAGACGTGGTTTATATAGACAATGGAATATTACTCAGCCATAAAAAAGAATGAAATAATGTCATTTGCAGCAACATGGATGGACCTAGAGATTATCATACCATGTGAAGTAAGCCAGAAAGAGAAAGACAAATACCCATACGGTATCACTTATATGTGGAGTCTAAAATATGACACAGATGGGGCTTCCCTGGTGGAGCAGTGGTTGAGAGTCCACCTGCCAATGCAGGGGACACTGGGCCCGTGAGCCATGGCCGCTGGGCCTGTGCGTCCGGAGCCTGTGCTCCGCAACGGAAGAGGCCACAGCAGTGAGAGGCCCGCGTACCGCAAAATAAATAAATAAAATAAAATATGACACAGATGAACCTATGCATGAAACAGAAAGAGAGTCATGGACACAGAGAACAGACTGGTGGTTGCCAAGGAGAAGGGGGGGTAGAGGAGGGAAGGACTGGGAGTTTGGGATTAGCAGATGTGAAGTATTACATATAGGATGGATAAACAACAAGGTCTTACTGTATAGCACAGGGAACTATATTCAATATCCTGTAATAAACCATAATGAAAAAGAATAAGAACTTTATATTTAGCTAATGGGCATATCTAATATTTTAATTTTTCTAAGACTTTCCATTAATAATGAAAGAGAGGGGAATCCCAGTACACACTACATTTAAAAATAAGTTAACTCTATATTGGTGAAAAACAGGTTATTAAAAATAATAGGTACTACTTCAATAAAAAGCAACTTCTTCAAAGTTTTTTTTTTTAAAATAATAAATTTGATGCTTTGACATCTTGAGACCCTGCTGATACTGGAGAAACTGCCCCTCCCGGGGCTGGTTAATGGCTTGAGATAGGAAATAACTGACCTGGGAGTGTGGTCTTCACGTGTAAACCAAATCATCCTGCGCACCTCCAAGCACCTCCTCTATGGGGCTCTCACACTCTGGACAGGTATCAGACAACCAGAGACAGCGTCTGTCTCTAGATCCCACTGAAATTATTCACACTAGCCTATTCCAAGCCTTCTTTCCCTGCCTCACCCATTCCTTCCCCAGGGAAAGCACCGTAAAGGCTCTTGCCCACATCTGTGCACCCTCTTCACCTCCTGATGGAACATGGTGCTTCCCCATGTGGCCCTGCATGGTGTGGCACGCCCATTTCTCTTGAGATCTGTGAACTATAAACTGTCTTTTCAACGATATGTGTCTCCTGATCTGTTGACACTCCCATTTCTGAATAATAATAAAACCTATATTTTAAAAACAGAGCTCTACTCTGGTCTCTTTCCCCTGGGACCCCAATCCTGTCTTCTTCCCAGCTTTGTCTTCTCAGGACTGTAGTCCATCTTTAAAAGGGAACTTAGGGAAAAAAAGGGAACTTGGGGTTCAGAGAGGGAGAGATGTTTGGGCATTTCTCCCAGACCCGTCAGCTGGGACTTTGTTATTCTTCCCTTCCTCCAGCCACACAGTGGTTATACTTGGCTTCCCCTCCCTCTAAAACACGTCTGCTCATCCAAATAATTTTAAATATAATCCTGGTCTCAAGGAAGGGACCAGCCCGTTCCCTGACTCTCTGCTTTCCACAGCATCAGCCTGGAACGTTGCTATACCTCAGCTCCCCATCTATTCAACCTTCTCATGTTTCTTAGCCGATTCAAAAGAACTTGTTCCTTATCACCTCACACTGATCAGAAGGGCCATCTCCAAAAAGTCTACAAATAATAAATGCTGGAGAGGGTGTGGAGAAAAAGGACCCTCCTACACAGTTGGTGGGAATGCAAACTGGTGCAGCCACTGTGGAGAACAGTGTGCAGGTTCCTTAAAAAACTAAAAATAGAGCTACCATTTGATCCAGCAATCCCACTCCTGGGAGTATATCCAGAGAAAACCATAATCCGAAAGGATACATGCACCCCAATGTTCACAGCAGCACTATTTACAATAGCCAGGATGTGGAAGTAACCTAAATGTCCATCGAGAGATGCATGGATAAAGAAGATGTGATACATATATACAATGGAATACTACTCAGCCATAAAAAGAATGAAATAATGCCATTTGCAGCAACATGGATGGACCTAGAAATGCTCATACTAAGTGAAGTAAACCATACAGAGAAAGACAAATATCATATGATATCGCTTATATGTGTAATCTAAAATATGACAGATGAACATATTTACAAAATAGAAACAGACTCACAGACATAGAAAACAAACTTATGGTTACCAAAGGGAAAAGGTGGGGGGGAGGGATAAATTAGGAGTTTGGGACTCGCAGATACACACTACTGTACTATATATAAAATAGGTAAACAACAAGGTCCTACTGTATAGCACAGGGAATTATATTCACTATCTTGTAATAAACCATAACAGAAAGGAATTTGAAAAAGAATAGACACATGTATATGTATAACTGAATCACTTTGCTGCACATCTGAAACTAGCACAACATTGTAAGTCAACTATACTTCAATTTTTTTTTTTTTTTTTAGGGTACGCGGGCCTCTCACTGTTGTGGCCTCTCCTGTTGCGGAGCACAGGCTCCGGACGCGCAGGCTCAGCGGCCATGGCTCACGGGCCCAGCCGCTCCGCGGCATGTGGGATCTTCCCGGATGGGGGCACGAACCCGTGTCCCCTGCATCGGCAGGCGGACTCTCAACCACTGCGCCACCAGGGAAGCCCTATACTTCAACTTTTTTTTAATTTATTTGTTTATTTATTTTTGGCTGCGTTTGGTCTTTGTTGCTGCACGTGGACTTTCTCTAGTTGTGGTGAGCGGGGGCTACTCTTCGTTGCAGTGCGCAGGCTTATTGCGGTGGCTTCTCTTGTTGAGGAGCACGGGCTCTCGGCACGTGTGCTTCAGTAGTTGTGCCGCATGGGCTTAGGTGCTCCGCGGCGTGTGGGATCTTCCCGGACCAGGGCTCGAACCTGTGTCCCCCGTCTTGGCAGGCGGATTCTTAACCATTGCGCCATCAGGGAAGTCCCTTCAATTTGAAAAAAACCCTTCAGGTCCCATATTTGAAAAAAAATCTCAATGAACAGACACATCCTTGATGTTTCACTCCCTTGAACCTACTTCCTCACTCCCTTTCAGAGCTTCAGTGTCACTCTCACTTTTGGTCCCACAGAAAAAGACATACTGTGCCTTGTGCCTTCTCTTGTTTCCAAACGTACATCGGGCCTCTTCTCCAGTGTACATTTTCAATTTACACTTTTGGAGTCCATTGATTTGCCCTCTCTGCCCTGCGGAGAGCACAGCAGTTCCTGGAAGTGGTGTGTGTGTGTGTGTGTGTGTGTGTGTGTGTGTGCGCGCGTGTGCGTGTGTGTGTGTGTGTGTGTGTCAGGGACTCTGAGTGCCTGGGCCCAGGAGAAAGCCTCTCATTCTGATGCATTCGAGGCGTCGGATGTGGGGTTTCCAGCCTCTCGTCCTCCCAGCACTCTCCTTCCTTCCTGCACTGAACTTCTTACAAACAGCCAAGTCTTGTTTGTAAGGTTTGAGTCTGTCACCTCCTCCGCAACAGATTCCCGCTGAACGGAATTCCCCAAATGTGCCCAACGTGTAACTGGAAAGTATTTAGAAGACTTTGAATGCTGTGCGTTGTAACCTGACGTACATGCATGCGTACGTTCTGAGTCCTCGGCTACGCTCACTCTGGCCGCTGCCTGATCCCTCGTTTCCCCGTAACGCAGTTTTCGCCACATTGCTCCAAGAAGTTGCTCCGTCCATGTGCCAGTGACCTCCTGGCTCCTACTACATCCGATGACTGCTTCCCTGTCCTGCTCTCAGGTTTGAGCTGCTCACTCCTTCCTTCTGTTACCCTTGGGGGTCACTAAACTCCCTCTGGCCTTTGTCTTACTTCCCCAGGTGCTCCTAGGTGTTAGACTCCTCTGCTCCACCCCTAAGTATTGGAGGGCTCCAGGGCTGGGTCCACGCCCACCTTCCCCATCTGCATTAGTCACCTACGGCTGCATAGCAAGTTACCCCAAGACGTAAAGCAACAAGCATTTATCATTTCACCCAGTGCCAGAGTGGTTCTGGCTCAGAGTCTCTCGTGAGGTTGCTGTTAAGACGTTGAGCGTGGTTGTGGTCATTTGATGGCTTGACTGGGACTGGACGATCCACTTTCAAGGTGCTTTACTCATACTCCTGGCAGGAGGTGTCAGTTCCTCACCACGTGGAGCTCTCCAGAGGGCTCCTTGAGTGCCCGTGTGACAGGGCGATGGGTTTCCCCCAGAGCCAAGACAGAGCAAGAAGGAAGTGAGATGCCTTTTACACCCTGGCATCGGAAACCATACGTCGACACTTCTGTAATCTGTTGCTGGCTGCACAGGTCAGCCCCAAGCATCCTGGGGGTGGGGACCACACAGGGGAGTGAGTACTGAGAGGCTGGGGACCACCTCAGGGGTTGGCTTCCACACCCCCTCTACTCTCTCATCCAGAGCTGCCTTTACAAAAACCGCCTCCAAGCTAATTTGTATCTCCAGCCTTGATTTTGCATCTGAACTCCTGCCTCCTGGACACTGCTCCGGGAATGTCAAATTGACGTCTTAAGCTAACGTGTCCCAGGACAAATCTTCAATCTCCCTTATAAACTACTCCTCACCCGCAGTCTTCCCAGCCTCTATGAAAGGCATCACTCTCCACCCCAAAGCCCAAACTCAAAACAGAAAAACACAAAATAGAAGCCGTTCCTTTTTTTTTTTTAATATTCTTTCCCACTATGGTTTATCATGTGACATTGAATATAGTTCCCTGTGCTATACAGTAAGACCTTGTTGTTTATCCATTCTCCGTATATAATCGTTTGCATCTGCTAACCCCAAACTCCCAATCCTTCCCTCCCCCTTGACAACCACAAGTCTGTTCTCCATGTCTGTGAGTCTGTTTCTGTTTCATAGATAAGCTCATTTGCGTCGTATTTTAGATTCCACATATAAGTGATATCATATGATATTTGTTTTTCTCTGTCTGGCTTACTTCACTTAGTATGATCATCTCTAGGTCCATCCATGTTGCTTTAAATGGCATTATTTCCTTCTTTTTTATGGCTGAGTAGTATTCCACTGTATATGTGTATTTCAATACGACTTCTTCTTTAACCATTCATCTGTTGATGGACATTTAGGTTGCTTCCATGTCTTGGTTATTGTAAATAGTGCTGTTATGAACATAGAGGTGCATGTGTCTTTTTGAATTATGGTTTTCTCAGGATATATGCCCAGGAGTGGGGGTGCTGAATCATATGGCAGCTCTAATTTTAGTTTTCTGAGGAACCTCCGTACTGTTCTCCATAGTGGCTGCACCCACTTACACGTCCACCAGCAGCGTAGGAGGCGTCCCTTTGCTGTACAGCAGAGATTGGCACAATTGTAAACCAACTGTACTTCAATTAAAAAAAAAATAGAAGCCATTCCCCATTCTTCTTCTTCTGTCCACACCACATATCCCCGCCAACACATACCCTGCCTCAGCTCAACCTTCAAGACACAACAGGATTCATTCTGTTTGCATCCACCTCGAGCTGGGAGCCACCATCTCTCCCTGGATAACCGTGACATCCTGATGGCTCTGGTCCTTCCAGTTCCAGAGTAGTCTATCCTCCATGAAGCAAGCCCCAGGCCTTCTTCAGACAAGTCACATCATGTCACCCCTCCCAACTCAGCCTCAGTCAGTGGGCCCACAACACACATAGACTGAGAAGTGCCCGCAAGGTCACCGGCATCCTGGCCCCCAACAGCTGCTCATAGCACAGCCCTCATTCCTTGGTCACCACACTCTCACCACCCTGCCTTCCTGCTGTCCCTGAAAACTTCCTCTGCCCCCTGACCTAGACTTTTGCATTTCCTCTCATAATAATTCCTTTTCCTCATAATTCCCATGGCTGGTTCCTCCTCAATCTTCACATCTCAGCTCAAAGGTCACATTCTCAAAGGCAGAGCTGGGACCAGGATGAGGTGAACTTGAAGGAAGCACCAAAAACCTCATCATCAAGATAAATAATATTTTAATGTAATGTTTTTTTTTAAAGATCACCATGAATGCCAACAAAAGGAAGGAAAACATATCAAAAATTTAAAGTCCAGTGTGTGCTGAGCCATATTGAAGCTTGAAACAAAAGAAAATGGAAGCCCCTATAAATGTGTTTTAATGTAATTTTTTAAGGATTAATTTTTCCAGAATATTGAAAAGTAGGCATGTTAAAATTGAAAAGTAGGCACGTTAAAACTCACAACATTATCTTATGTTTAAATATTTTAATTATACAAAAGAGAAAAGACTCCAGCATTTACTATAATTCTACTTTCCTGGCTTTAACAGAAGCAAACTGATCAATAATATTTTCTTTTTTTTAAAGGACGGTCTTTTATTATTATTATTATTATTATTTTGGCCGCACCGTGTGGCATACGGGATCTTAGTTCCCTGACCAGGGATCAAACCCGTGACCCCTGCTTTGGAAGTGTGGAGTCTTAACCACTGGACCTCCAGGGAAGTCCCCAATAATATTTTCAAAATCTATTTCTGGAAAACAGTTTACCTTTAAAAAATATACAAAAGCATGGATAGAACAGTGTACGTTTCCTTTTGCTTCAGACTCCGATATGGCGTGGCACAAAATACAGTCAGATTGTTTCTGTATTTAAAATTTTATTATTTCATTCATCATGGATTTTTTTGCATTAATGTTTTTTCAAATTTTTTTTTCCAAATTTTCAAAAATTTTTTCAAACGTTAAAATACTACTTATCTTGAAGACTATGTGTTTTGTGCTGTTCCGTATTGAGTTTGCTGTGTGCCCATCGTTCTTTCCTTCACTCAATCCTCACATCAACCCCGAGAGTTGTGATGTGATGGATTTCCCCCACCCCAGGAGGGGGGACGGAGGGGGTGTCTAACTCTGCAATTAGAATGAGAGCTGACCACCCATTCTCCGCTGTGCCTCAGGGGTCTCATCTGTAAAGTGGGGAGTTAATATCACCCACCTTTGGGATGTGTCGTGGGAATTCAACAGGAAGCACTTAGCATGGTGCCTGGCACATGAGAAGCATAAGAAATGCTCGTTACTATATAAGGATAGTGACCATGGTGTAACAGCAGCCGTTGGCTCCACCCAAATCTAAAAATGCTGATTCTAAAGATACAAGAATTCTTCATCTCTGTGAATAGTTCCGCCATCTAAAATATGTCCACTTCTGCCTCTCCCTTGGCCGTCACGCTGATCGAGGCCCCCTGTCCTGTGCATGGCCCAGCCCCTGGCCTGGTGAAGTCACTGAGTAAACATTTGTTCTACTTTTGTGCGACTGTTTGATCTCTTTCTCCCTCTCCCGGTGGCCCCTGAGTCTAGGAGGCGGCAGTCACGTCCCCTTCTGGGCCCCGGAGAAAGCCTGGCTGAGACTAAGTGTTCCAAATTGACGACACCAACAGTATTAATAATTTTAGTAGCTAAACTATAAATCCCAAAGCTCTTATCATCTACAAGGCTCTTCTTGATCCAACCCTTGGCCCCCACCACCTAATAGCTCTTCAGCCGCTCTGGTCTCCTGGTCCTGCCTTGAATGCATGCAACAGGCCTTTGCACGTGCTGTGCCCACTCGTTGGAATGTTCCTTTCCCGTGACTAGCTCCCTGCCTTTATCTGTCTCTGTCCTCAGTCATCACAACCACTCAACACTTTCACCCCGCTCTCTTTCTCCCCTACTAACTCCCCCTCTGAACCCCTGAGTTCTTTATCACAGCACACAAATCGTGTTTCGTTGATGGGTCTGTGTGCTCCCTTGGATTGTTAAGTGCTGGGAGGATTTTCCAGGAAGGTTGTAACACATCGTTGTTCCTTAACTTCCCTACTGCTGACATTAGGGGCTGGATAATTCTGAGTGTGTGTGTGTGCGCGCACACGCGTGTGGCTGTCCTGTGCATTGTAGGATGCTTATTTAGCAGCATCCCAGGCCTCTATGCACTAGATGTTAATAGCACCCACCCTCCTTAAGTTGTGGTAACAAAAATATTTCCAAAGGCCCCTGTGGGAAGCAAAATCTCCCCCTGCCCCACGTTGAAAACCACTGCTGGATCCCCATCTCCTGGAAGAGGGTCTGCCACGGCTGTTGGGGTAAAATGCATAGTTTGTGAATGAATGGATGGATGGATGGATGAACGAATGAATGAATGATTAAAGTAGATAATGCGTCATGAGCTTGCAGTTGACTTGGGACATCTAACACTCCACTAACTCCAAGAGTGCCATTCAATTGCGGGGAAAGAACACATCCGGGCCTCTGGGGGACGTCCCTCAGGCCTGAACCCTCCCCACACCGGTTGGTTTTGTTGTCCACTGTTGCAGGCTGTTCTCACCTGGTGTGCAGGACAAAGGCCAGCTCAGCCTGTTGCCATGGGAACTTCACTGGGCAGGGGAGGGGAGGGGCTGCAGAATTGCGGGTACAGAGAGAGAGAGAGAGAGAGAGAGAGAGAGAGAGCCTCGGGGCATGGAAAAGTCTGGTCTCTTCAGGGAAGGGTGTGTGGGTTCAAGAACATCTTAGCGCCCTTGCCATGCAGCACTAGCGTGTGGAAAGAACAAAATATGTTTGACACCTACATGAACACCCACTCTCCCTGTGCCATGAGACAGGTTTCCTCCTTACAAGGCCATCTGCATTTGATTCTGGGGAGACTTATGCTGCCTAGTACTCCTTGCTAAATGATTTTTGTGAGTGTTATTCAAAGTGTGAATATCTAATGGAGAAAGGAACTAATGTCATCTCCTGGTATGATGATGAAAATAAAACAGGGTGTGATAGTTAAGGACTGACTTGTGAGCACAACTGTACACTGAGTTCTCCCAGTGAAACGTGGAACCTGGAGGGGGTCGGGGCTGGGGGACCCCAACACACAGGGCACTGAGAATTCTTCAAAGATGCAAATTGTATATAGGAAAGGGCTTTCTTCTTTGGACTGCAAGCCCCCACATCACTTATTTTACTTTATTTTTCACTGAAAGCTTTTAAACTTGCAGTTGTGGTTTCTTTTTTTTTTTTTTTTTTGCTGTACGTGGGCCTCTCACCGTTGTGGCCTCTCCCGTTGCGGAGCACAGGCTGCGGAGTGCAGGCTCAGCGGCCATGGCTCACGGGCCCAGCTGCTCCGCGGCATGTGGGATCTTCCCGGACCGGGGCACGAACCCGTGTTCCCTGCATCAGCAGGCGGACTCTCAACCACTGCGCCACCAGGGAAGCCCAGTTGTGGTTTCTTACAATGTTAGGGTACAGATTGTACATCACTTATTTTAATTAATTGCCTCGTAAACGTCTCCACGACGACCACAAGGTAGGCATGCGTGCTCTGGTGAGCTCCAGAAGCGGAATTGCTCGGTCAAAGGGCGAACATGTTTTATGGGCAGAAGACCTTAATAGACATTTCTCCAAAGAAGACATACAGATGGCCAGTAGGCCCGTGAAAAGGTGCTCAACATCACTAATTATTAGAGAAATGCAAATCAAAACTACAATGAGGTACCACCTCACACCAGTCAGAATGGCCACCATTAAAAAATCTACAAACAATGAGTGCTGGAGAGGGTGTGGAGAAAAGGGAACTTTCCTACACTGTTGGTGGGAATGTAAATTGGTGCAGCCACTCTGGAGAACTGTATGGAGGTTCCTCAGAAAGCTAAAAATAGAATTACCATATGATCCAGCAATCCCACTGCTGGGAATATACCCGGACAATACTATAATTCAAAAAGATACATGCACCCCTATGTTCATAGCAGCACTATTCACAATAGTGAAGATATGGAAACAACCTAAATGTCCATCGACAGAAAAATGGATAAAGAAGATGTGGTACATATATACAATGGAATATTACTCAGCCATAAAAAAGAATGAAATAATGCCGTTTGCAGCAACATGGATGCAACTAGAGATTATCAGCGTAAGTGAAGTAAGTCAGATAGAGAAAGACAAGTACCATATGATATCACACATGTGGAATCTAAAATATGGCACAAATGAACCTATCTATGAAACAGAAACAGACTCACAGACATAGAGATCAGACTTGTGGTTGCCAAGGGGGAGGAGGGAAGGATTACGAGTTTGGGGTTGGTAGATACAAATTATTATCTATAGGATGGATAAAAAACAAGGTCGCATGCCACAACTACTGAAGTCTGCGCGCCTAGAGCCCGTGCTCTGCAACAAGAGATGCCACCACAATGAGAAGCCCACGCACCGCAACGAAGAGTAGCCCCCACTCACCGCAACTAGAGAAAGCCCATGCGCAGCAACGAAAACCCAACACAGCCAAAAATAAATAAATTAATTAATTTTAAAAAAGAAAAGGGTGGGGGCGAACCTATTTTAGACTTTGACACATCGCCAAAAACGCCTGCCAGGGCAGATGTGTCCACTGCCCACATGCAGAAAGGAGCCTGCTTCCCCAGCCCAGTGTCAGCCTCACACTCCCAACTTTCGTCTTTGCCCGCCTGGTGTGGTGGAACCGTCTCAGTTTGTCCATGGCCTCCAATTTTTTGGATCACAAGTAGGTGAGATTTTCACTAACTAACGTAGGTCCAACGTTGCAATTATTTGCTTTGTGAACACCCTTTTAGATCCTCTGCCCTGTTTTTCTATTTTCATGTTCAACTCTTAGTCACCGAAACAGAATTTATATAGGAGAGATATACATTCCCTGGACTACCACGTCTGCAGCATTGAATTTAACCTGTTGACTCCCCCCCTCCAATCTTTGCTAACTGTGGTGTTCCTTTGTACATAGCCATACACACTATTTAAAATTTTTTTAAATTGTCCCCAAATACACATAACATAAAATTTACCATCTTAACCAGTTTTAACCACACAGTTCAATGGCATGAAGTTCATTCACATTGTTCTGCTGCCATCACCACCATCCATCTCCAGAACTCTCTTCATCTTGTAAAACTGAAACTCTGTCCCCATTAAACACTAACTCCCCATTCTTTCCTTCCTCAACCCCTTGAAATCACCATCTTATTTTCTGTCTTTATGAATTTGATTATTCTAGGTACCTCATATAATTGGAATCAAACAGGATTTGTCTTTTTTTCAGCTGGCTTATTTCACTGAGCATAATGTCCTCAAGGTTCGTGCATGTTGCAGTCTGTGTCAGAATTTCTTTCCTTTTTAAGGCTGAATAATATTCCACCGTACGGATGGACCACATTTTGTTCATCTATTCATCCACTGATGGACACTTGGGTGGCTTTTACCTTTTGGCTACTGTGAATAATGCTGCTATAAACACGGGTGTACAAATATCTCTTTTAAGACCCTGCTTTCAATTCTTTTGGATGTATACCCAGCAGTAGAATTCTGGGATCATGTGGTTATTGTCTGTAATTTTGTTTGAGGAATCTCCGTACTGTTTTCCATAGTGGTTGCACAGTTTTACATCTCCACCAAAATTGTGTAAGGGTTCCAATCTCTCCACTTCCTCTCCAACACTTGTCATGGTCGCTCAGTATCTGCAGGGCATTGGTTCCAGGACCTCCGCAGATACCATACTCCGAGGATGCTAAAGTCCCTACATGCGACCCTCTGGTATCCATGGATTTAATCAACCGGGGATTGAATCCATCTGTGGTTGGCTAAATCTGCAGATGCCGAACCTGCGGATACAGAGGGCCAGCTGTGTTTTCTGTATTTTTTAAAGAAATATATAGTAGTGTGTATATGTCAGTCCCAATCTCCCAATTTATCCCTCCTCCCCCTTATACCCTGGTAACCATAAGTTTGTTTTCTACATCTGTGACTCTACTTCTGTTTTGTAAATAGGTTCATTTGTACCCTTTTTTTTTTAAGATTCCGTATATAAGTGATATCATATGATACTTGTCTTTCTGTGTCTGACTTACTTCACTCAGTATGACAATCTCTAGGTCTATTGATGTTGCTGCAAATGGCATTATTTTGTTCTTTTTCTGGCTGAGTACCACAGGGAACTCTACTCAATACTCTGTAATGGCCTATATGGGAAAAGAGTCTAAAAAAAAAAAAGAGTGGATATATGTATAACTGTTTCACTTTGCTGTACACCTGAAATGAATACAACATTGTAAATCAACTATACTCCAATAAAAATTTTTTAAAAAAGGAAGAGTTACCCTCCTAATGGGTATGAGGTGGCATCTCATTGTTTTTATGTGGTCAGATTTACGTATCTCTCTTCTTTCATGCTTGTGTGCTTTTGTGACCGGTTAACAAGTCCTTCCCTGTCCATGATGATAAGAACATTTACACAGTCTCATGTGGAGCTGAAAAGAGGAGACCATTGGTGCACACTATGCCCACATAGAGAAAACTCTGTTCTTCCCCAGGGTCCTGGCTGCAGTTGCTCATAGAGGAATCTGAGCCAGAATTAAACTGAAAAGACGGTTCATATGGGAGAGAAGTTTCTCCCGGAAACCCAGGGCCCTTTGGACGGAGCTCTGAGAATGTCAGCATTCAGCCTGAGTGCCAGTTAAATCAACCCACCTCAGAATTTTCCCTGATTAATGAGTTAAATGCCAGACTGGAGTCCAAGCTCTGTATATATTGCCTTCTAACTCAGGAAGGGAACGGCTTTCTCGGAAACAGTAAAACGTAGCCAGTATTCTGGAGACATTCATTCCCAAACCATAAACATATTTAAGACTAGTTGTCTGTTCTGTAGATTACATCCCTGGAGCCAGTTACAAATGAGTTTCTCTCTACTTCCCTGGAGTTAAAAAAAATCTTGATTCTAATATTCTGATGGTTTCAATGCCTGTGCCCAGTGACTTTATTGGGACCTTGCAGGCATTGAGCATTTATGGCCCACTTCCAAAATTTGGTATTACGTTGAATTAACGTAAAAGATCAACAAGAATAATTATAATGACTGGGATATAGATGTATACCACTTGCAGATAATAAATGAGAAAAATCTTTACGATTTTGTAAACTTGCTTTTTGTGTATGTGCTTGTAAATCCATCCACAGAAACATAGTGAAATGAATCCCTGTTCTTTCTCTCGTTCTCATTCTTTCTTTCTTTCCTTCTTCCCTTCTTCCTCCCTTCCTTCCTTCCTTCCTTTTTCTTTCTTTCTTTTTCTTTCTTTCTTTCTTTCTTTCTTTCTTTCTTTTTCTTTCTTTCTTTCTTTCTCTATCTCTCTCTTCTTTCCCTCCCTGCTTGTCTTCCTTCCTTTCTTTTATTTTTTTTAAACATCTTTATTGGAGTATAATTGCTTTACAATGGTGTGTTAGTTTCTGCTGTATAGCAAAGTGAATCAGCTATACATATACATATATCCCCACGTCCCTTCCCTCTTGTGTCTCCCTCCCTCCCTCCTTATCCCACCCCTTTAGGCGGTCACAAAGCACCGAGCTGAGCTCCCTGTGCTATGTGGCTGCTTCCCACTAGCTACCTCTTTTACATTTGGTAGTATATATAAGTCCATGTCACTCTCTTACTTCATCCCCCAGCTTACCCTTCCCCCTCCCTGTGTCCTCAAGTCCATTCTTTATGTCTGCATCTTTATTCCTGTCCTGCCCCTAGGTTCTTCAGAACCTTTTTTTTTTCTTTTTTAGATTCCATATATATGTGTTAGCATATGGTATTTGTTTTTCTCTTTCTGACTTACTTCACTCTGTATGACAGACTCTAGGTCCATCCACCTCACTACAAATAACTCAATTTCGTTTCTTTTTATGGCCGAGTAATATTCCATTGTATAGGGCTTCCCTGGTGGTGCAGTGATTGAGAGTCCGTCTGCTGATGCAGGCAACACAGGTTCGTGCCCTGGTCCGGGAAGATCCCACATGCTGCGGAGCGGCTGGGCCTATGAGCCATGGCCACTGAGCCTGCGCTCCGCAACGGGAGAGGCCACAACAGTGAGAGGCCCGCGTACCGCAAAAAAAAAAAAAAAAAAAAAAAAAATTCCATTGTATATATGTGCCACATCTTCTTTATCCATTCATCTGTCGATGGACACTTAGTTTGCTTCCATGACCTGGCTATTGTAAATAGAGCTGCAACAAACATTGTGGTACATGTGTCTTTTTGAATTATGGTTTTCTCAGGGTATATGTCCAGTAGTGGTATTGCTGGGTCATATGGTAGTTTTATTTTTAGTTTTTTAAGGAACCTCCATATTTCCTTTCTTTCTCTCTCTCTCTCTCTCTCTCTCCTCCTCCTCCTTCTTGTAAAGACATGCCCATTAGTGGAACAGCAGAGGACGCCTTCTAGATCATGGGAGCTCATTCCCAGAGGCAGCAGAAGCAGCAGTGAATTCCTGAGTCCGGGAGCGGCGGCATCTGTGTCCTCCCTGGGCCAGTCCTGCGGCCAGTCTCTGAAGAAGAGTCTGGCTCCAGAAACTCACCTAGGAATCTAAAGCTTCCCTGGCTTCTCTAAGATCTACCCGCTATCCCCTCAGCATCTCTCTGAACAGCTGGAGTCCATCATAGTGGTTTCTATTGCTCACTGCCAAGAATGCTGGCTGTCAAACACCGGCATCTCTTTGATCTGCTGTCCCAAGTTCCTGGGAGGCTCGCCCGGATCTTGGTCTCTGTGGGAAGTAGCAAAAGACGCTGCTTCTCTGGGAGGGTGCAGCCTCGTGCCACGAGGCACAGCTTGGATTCCAAACCTCTCACTTGTCCCCTTGTGCAGTGAACAGCCTGCCCAGCCATACACTGAAGTCCTGTGGCCACACTTTCCAATCTTTAGCAAGGCAAGTAAAAGCTTCTGACTTCCCCTGCTGCACCTAGCTTGCGTGTACTGAGCGCTTCCTGTATGCCAGCCATAAACTCGCACGTGAAATTTAGTCTCAGATCCCTCTGGGAGTCAGGAGTTCCTGTTGCCTCTGTTTCTGTTATAACCCCTGTTCACATAGATCAATGATATTATCTATAGTGATACTTAGGGTGGCTTATTAATAAAATCAAAGGGTTTTCCATGGCTTCAAGGGCCCTCTTGACCAGAGGAGGAAACAGAGGCTCCAGTGATGACACAGGAAGGACATGATGGATGAGCACTAAGCAAATCTGAGTCCAGCGTCCCCATATTTGACCAGACGCCAGAATGACCTCCTGTGTTCCTCTCTGAGCCTCAGGGACCTCATCTGTCACCTGGAAGGGAAAGTCCCACTCACCTTTGTGGAGTGCTAAGGGGAGTGAATGGAAGGCATACAGCAGGTGCCTAGCATAGCACAGCCAGCCAATCGGGTTAAGTATTTTGTTACCACTATTACCATCATGGTCACCACCTTTGGTCCCTTCCCAACTGTGGTACAGACAGCTCTACACGATGCACTTGTCCCGTCCCATCCCAAATCCATCCCTGATGCCTCTCTCTGTGGCCATCTCCACGCCACTGTCTTTGTTTTCTGTTATTCTTTGGATTTTTTTGGGGTGCGCCCTGCAGCTTTCGGGATCTTCCCTGACCAGGGATCGAACCCAGGGCCCTGGAAGTGAGAGCGCTGAGTCCTAACCACTGGACCTCCAGGGAATTCCCTCCACACCACCGTCTTGCTCTTGTCCTGTTCACTTCCAGTTGTCTGGCATCCAGCGCTGCGGCCACGCAGCACGGAACGGTCACCGAGTAAACGGTCTGTCCTTCTGAAGTTCCTCTGTGCACTCATCCGTGTGGTTCCCCTCCCTCCCAGTGGACTCTGAGCCATGTGGACGCCTCCATCTGTGAGTCATGGATGGACACCATGGATGCAAATAACATTGTCTATATCAAAACATACAATCCAAAGTGCTTTCCATCTCTTGACATACCCACACTACTATATATAAAATAGATAACTAATAAGGACCTACTTATTAGGCACAGGGAACTCTACTCAATACTCTGTAATGACCTATATGGGAAAAGAATCTGAAAAAGAATGGATATATGTATAACTGATTCACTCTGCTGTACAGCAGAAACTAACACAACACTGTAAAGTAACTCTACTCCAATAAAAATTTTTAAAAAGTAGAGAAATAGGGCTTCCCTGGTGGTGCAGTGGTTGAGAGTCCGCCTGCCGATGCAGGGGACGCGTGTTCGTGCCCTGGTCCGGGAAGATCCCACATGCCGCGGAGCGGCTGGGCCCGTGAGCCATGGCCGCTGAGCCTGCGCATGCGGAGCCTGTGCTCCACAACGGGAGAGGCCACAACAGTGAGAGGCCCGCGTACCGCAAAAAAAAAAAAAAAAAGAGAGAGAGAGAAATAAGTTGAGATGAAGGACAGGTTTACTTAATTTCTTATAAAATTTCCAGTACCAATTAAATTGTAAGAACATATGTATTAAGTTAATGTAAGTGGAATCAAAGTTTTATGAACAGACTTTCAAGAAGAAAAAAACAAAAAAACCCCAAGTGCTTTCCATGTCGACCTGAGCCTGCTCCACCCGTGTCTTCACCTCCTGTGCTCTGTTCACTCACACTGCTCAGGGGCTCCTGGATTCCCCTGCAAAGTCCCTGTAAGGCCCCGCCTCCAGGCTCCTGCTCTGCTGCTCTTCCCTCATACTTTGTCCACTCCCTTCACTTATACATCTGCTCAATTCCCACCCCCTCCTGGGTCCTCTTGCTAAAACAGCTGCCCCCAATCACTCCCTATCCAACCACTCCTTTACTTTTTCTTCACGCTCTCATCACAACGTGATTTCTTCACCGCTTGTAACCCAACTACAACAAAAGCTCCAAGAAAGATCTGTTGTTGTTGCTAATAGGCACTGAATGCATTTTTTATTTTATTTTTGTAAATTAAATTTTATTGGAGTAGAGTTGCTTTACAATGTTGTATTAGTGTCAGGTGTACAGCAAAGTGAGTCTGTTATACATATACATATATCCACTCCTTATGAGATTCTTTTCCCATATAGGTCATTACAGAGTATTGAGTAGAGTTCCCTGTGCTGTACAGTAGGTCCTTATTCGTTATCTATTTTATGTATAGTAGTGTGTATCTGTCAATCCCAAGGAAGAGATTTTTGACTGTTTCTGTTGCATCCACACCCCTGGTCTGTTACCCAGCCCAGAGCGAGCCCTCGGTACCTATTTGTCAGATGATTAAATGCATGTGTCGGATGAATGGGTGCCTCAGACTAATTAGGGTCTTGGGCAGACACCGCTTGTTTTTTCCTACCACTTCATCCCTGGCTTCAGGGAAAGCAGCCGCCACAGTGGGGTTTGACCAATATGTTGAAGGTTGAAAACCTAAGAACGATATCCCCGGCGCTTGCAGGAGGTTTGTTAGTCATATAAGGACTGCAGAGACCCAAGGAGCCAACTTCCTTTTCTTCTGCCGTGACCCCCGTCTGAAGATGCGGGCAAATGTACACAAAAGACGGGCCTGACCCGGCGGCGAAGGGAAGGAGGGGCTGCAGGTGTGAGTCCTCCCCTGCCCCGTACCCCCCTCTCCCAACCGGGGCTTCGTCTTTGTCATCTGTTTTCCCTCAAGAACTGTCACCTGGTGTGTGGGGCAGGGGCAGGCTCAGGCCATTGCCATGGAAACTGTAGCCTGATCAGGCGGTGGAAGAGAGGAGAGGGGGCCGGGGAGACGCAGCTGGAAATTTCCAGTTCTGAAGTTAGCCGGTGTGGGGATCCAAAAGCCTGGCTAGCACGAGGCAGGTGCTTCTTTTTTCTTTTTCTTTTTTTAAAATTTATATTGGAGTAGAGTTGATTTACATTGTTGTATGAGTGTCAGGTTACATTACAGAGGATTGAGCAGAGTTCCCTGTGCTAGACAGGAGGTCCTTGTTAGTTATCTGTTTTATATAGAGTAGTGTGTGTGTGTCATGCTTCTTCGAAGTCTGCTGTGGCAGTGATGGGCTCTGCACCCCCTCCCCAAGTCTATCAGAACCAGGAGGATTTGCTCCTCATTGCCCTGTGTTCTGAAGACAAACACACACGTGGGGCCCACCTTCCAAGAGGACTCCTGTCCTCGAATCCAAAACAACGCCAGCTAAAAGCAGCGAACAAAGAGAGAGGAGAGAAAACATTTTGGAGAATGTGAGGGCAGCAAAGAAGTGGAACAGGGAGGAAGAGAGACTGGCTGGTGGGGGGGGGGGGGTCTTACGTCAACAAATCATTCAGGTGCGTGTGCCCATTTTCTCTTATTTGCTTTTCAACTGCACATCATACTCCGTGGGGTCAACGGACCTCAGTTAATGCGCCCATTCTCCTGCTGGTGGACATTTAGGTTGTATTCGGTTTTTCTTTTTTCCCCTTGCTATGACAAGCCCCGCTGGAGGTTTCCAGGGCCCACAGCAGTGCCTGGTGCGTGGTTTCTGCTCGATAAACGTTTGTCAGATGAGCGAGTGTCACAGTGAACTGGTCTCCTTCCACACGTGGGAGAGTTCTAGGGCACAGACCTCAAAGTGGATTTTCTGAGTGGTGGGAGAACGCACATCACCAGCTCTTCTAGATATTGTCAAACTGCTCTCCAAGATGGCCTTGGACTTATGTAGAAAAAAAATTTTTTAATTGAAGTATAGCTGATGTACAGTGTTGTGTTAGCTTCTGCTGTACAGCAAAGGGATTCAGTTATACATATATATACGTTGTTTTTCATATTCTTTTCCATGATGGTTTATCCCAGGAAATTTACTATAGTTCCCTGTGCTATACAGTAGGACCTTATTGTTTATTTATTCTATGTGTAATAATTTGCACCTGCTAATCGCAAACTTTCCGACAATAGACACATTTTCTGTTGTCCATCATTCCCTGATGGAGTGTCTGGGACACCACAGGTATTCAAGAGATGCTTCTAGGAGGTGAATATGTGGGCGAGCGGGTTATATTGGCTCACATTTAGATAATGATGCGTATACAGGTATTTATTCCAGCTCTTGTTTATGTAACATGGAATGCTAACATTCAATAGCCTTCAAAACACAATTTCTTCATCACGCAAAAAATTTGTCTTTGGGCTCTAAGATCCTGCTGCTGGCACTTTTTACATGCCACACATACTAGGACTTTTCCATCAGTCACTCCCCCAGCAACACTGCCCTGAGCACCGTGTGGGTGTGTGTACTTTTTGAGTGTCTGCAGGGAGGAGATTCCCAAGGTTGGATTTGCTGAGTCAAAGGGCATGCACATACTAAACCTGGATGCCTTCTGCCAAAAGAACTTGCCAGAAAGTTTATAACAAATTGCATTCTCCCCACTAGCCTGGGAAGGCATCCATTTTTCATACAATCACCAATTCTCCTTGTCTATATTTTCATTTTCGTCCACCTTACAAATGGAAAAAGGACTTGCCACTTTGGTTTTCATGTCCTTTTTTGTTTTTTTTCTTGGAGTACAAAGATTGGAATGTCATTTTGTCATTTTTTTTTTTTTAACATTTCAATCTTCTCCTTTAAAGCCTTTCTGTCCATTTTGAAGGCCTGTATTTTGAAGTTCATTTTCTCCCATGTTTTTAATTCATTTCTTGTAAATACAACTGACATGTGAAAGATGTAATTTCTTTGATTCTCATTGGGTTGCAAGTAGTCTTACCCACTTTGTCACTTTATTTTGGCTTATATTATTTTTGATTTCTTCTGTACCTACTTTTTCAGCTCTTACGGAGTCAGATTAATTTATCTTTTTCTTTCTGTGGTTGTAAGCTCTAGCACTGTGTTTACCGAGCTTTTTCTCCACTCAAGTTATAAAAAATACTCACTCAAGCTTTCTGCTGGTGAGCAGAAAATTGAAGGCCACCAGCTCTCTCCCTGCCCAAATGTTGCCCTCTTGCTTCCTACTCAGACAAATTCTAGGGTATTCAGCATCCAACCAACTGCCCCTCCATCCAAGAAAGTAAACTTAATGCTATGCCATCATGTTAAATGAATAAAGGCACCAGAATCCAATTTTTGAGCTGAACAGAATCCATTCATTTGTTCATTTATTCATATTCTAAAAATGTTTGAAGGTCCTACTAAGTGCCAGGCATTCTGGGCAGGGATTTTGACGTTCTTTCTTTATGATGTATTCCCTACGCTTCCCATGACCCCTGGCATGCGGTGGTCCTTCCATAAACTTTTGCTAAATGAACCTAAAAAAGTCTTGTTTGAAGGAACGAATGTCGCTGGCAGCTCGGCTCTCAGACCAAAGAGCGTACCTTTCCCAGTGATTGTTTGTTTGTTTGTTTTCTCATCCCACCAGCTCCCAGAACAATTGATCCATATTTGTTGAATAAATGAATACATAAATGAGCAAAGAAGAAACGATAGCTGATGTCACTGATGCTTAAATGACGTGTGTGATTTCTCACCGGGTCCACGGGCAGGCCCTCACAGGCAAATTGGTGATCTTTTTGCAAAGCTCCCATTCAAGGGTGTATTTTAAGGGGCACAGAGGTCCTGCACAGGCCACTGCAGGAGGCCTGTGGGTTGAGCCTTCCCATCCCCCAAGCTGCCCCTTCCCTTTGAAAGCAATTACCTGTTGGAGAAGGAGGCAGGCTCAGGCTGTTGCCATGGAAACTGCAGCTGGAGCAGGGGAAGGAGGGGGCTGGGGACCGCACCACCACCGAGACTGGAATTTTCCAGGGTCTGATGTCAGAGTGTGTGTGTGGTGGTGATGGTGGGGGTGTTCAAAATGCCAGGCGAGCATACTTTATGTGCATAATGTTTGTCAAAAGAAATGAATGATCTGCCCCTCCTGCCCCTACCTGAGTCCACAGATGCCTGGGGAAAGTTGTCTCCCCTCTGCAGGGTAGAAATCTGTGTGTCTATGTGTGATTGCCCTGTGGTCTTTGTTCACTGAATGGTGATGGGAACTCAAAATGCTAACTCAAAGCTGTAAACCCTTGGGGACCTCTCTGGTGGTCCAGTGGTTAAGACTCTGCTCTCCCCAATGCAGGGGGCATGGGTTCGAGCCCTGGTCAGGGAACTAGATCCCACAGGGTGCGGCCAAAAAAAAAAAAAAAAAAAAGCTGTAAACCCCCCTAGGGAAAGAAGGGCTTTGGGGCAGTTGTAGGATCAAACACATGTGGCTGGGAGGTGTGGCTGGCTGAAGGGTGGGCTGTCGGATTAGTGCAACTTGCTTTCGCCTGTTGAGATGTATCAATATCCAGATGGATACACTACCTCCTTCTTTAACCTGCTACATCGTATTCTGCTGTAGGGATGAACCACAATTTATTGATCCACACTCCTATCGGTAGACATTTAATTTTCACTACAAAGACTATAAATAGCCCCCTCCCTAGGACAGTGCTTGGCACACAAATGGCACTGAATAAATATTGCAATGGGTACTCTTGTACTTGAGGGGGGGACAGGGGCAAGCTCCCCCCCTCCCTGGAGCCTCTATCCAGAAGCTGAACAGCTGGGCTACAGAGTGGCTTCCTCAACCTCAACACAGTTTACATTTTGGGCAAGTTACTCTTTTTCTGGGGGGGCGTGGAAGGCTGCCCTGTGTATTGTAGGATGTTTAGCAGCATCCCTGGTCTCTATTCACTGTGTACCGTGGCGCCCCTTCCCCCTGGTTGTGACAATCAAAAATGTCTCTAAGCCTTGCCGAATACCCCCTCGGGTGGAAAAGGCAAAAATCACCCCCCCGCCCCAGAGAACAAATGGCTACAGAGAAAGCACATTTCCAGCTTTTCCAGACACTGACAAATCGCTGTCCTATCTCTTTTGTACTTTTTTCTATCTGTTCTCCTACTTAACTGAAGTTCTTTGTGGGAAGGGACCTTGCCTGGGTTTGTTCTGCTGGAGCAGACCCTGCTGGTGTATTCTTTTTGAGTTTTGATGAAGACCCAGTTCCCAGATGGGGAACTGCTCCATCAGAGGGTGTTTAAACATTTTTTAAAAATTTATTTTATTGAAGGATAGTTGATTTACAATGTTGTGTTAATTTCTGCTGTACAGTAAAGTGACTCAGTTATACATACATACATATATATATATTCTTTTTCATATTCTTTTCCATTATGGTTTATCACAAGATATTGAATATAGGTCCCTGAGCTATACAGTAGGACCTTGTTGTTTATCAATTCTACATATAATAATTTGCATCTGCTAATCCCAAACTCCCAATCATTCCCTCCCCCTCCCCACTCCCCCTTGGCAACCACAAGTCTGTTCTCTTAAGTATGTGAGTCCGTTTCTGTTTCATAGATAGGTTCATTTGTGTCATATTTTTAGATTCCACATATAAGTGATATCATATGGTATTTGCTTTTCTCTGTCGGACTTATTTCACTAAGCATAATATCCTCTAGGTCCATCCATGTTGCTGCAAATAGCATTATTTCATTCTTTATGGCTGAGTAATATTCCATTGTATATATGTACCATGTTTTAAAAAAACTTTATTTATTTATTTATTTTTGGCTGTGTGGGGTCTTTGTTGCAGTGTGCGGGCTTCTCATTGCGGTGGCTTCTCTTGCTGTGGAGCACAAGCTCTAGGTACGTGGGCTTCAGTAGTTGTGGCTCACGGGCTTAGTTGCTCTGCAGCATGTGGGATCTTCCCGGACCAGGGCTCGAACCCAGGTCCCCTGCATTGGCAGGAGGATTCTTAACCACTGCACCACCGGGGAAGTCCCACCACTTCTTCTTATCTATTCCTCTGTTGATGGACATTTAGGTTGTTTCCACATCCTGGCTATTGTAAATAGTGCTGCAATGAACACTGGGGTGCATGCATCTTTTCGAATTACAGTTTTCTCCGGATATATGAAAGTGCATTCAAACTTATTGCTAAAATATGGATCAGAAATGTAGCACCAACTTACACTTTCACACCAGCCTGTGAATGCACCCGTTTCCCCATGCCATGCCCTTACCCTCCCCACATACTAATTTTTTTCCATCTGTTTCTGTCTGAATTGTGGAAAGTGACATGTTTTGATTTTTTGTCAGACTTTAAGTGGAATATCTTTTCACAGTTCTTCATAATCTGAATTTTCTCTTGTACTAAGCAGCTTCTTCCTAACCTCTTTTTTTTTTTTTTTTGCTCCGTGCGGCTTGTGGGATTTTAGGTCCCCAACCAGGGATTGAACCTGGGGCCTCAGCAGTGAGAGTACAGAGTCCTAACCATTGGACTGCCAGGGAATTCGACTCTTCCCAACCTCTTTTGGTCTTCATTTTTGTCTTCTGGACCTGCCTGTAGTCTCTGTATATTCATCGCATAATTTTTGACTATGTTGCATCTGTTTCTGGCAGCTTCTCTGTTCAATTTTTTTTGTGTGTAGTATATTCTCCCCAGTTACCTGTATGTTTGTTCAATATATACAGAGTCATATTTACCCATCTCTTCTTTTATGTGTACTGGTTGTTGCCCTGTTCCTTAGGGAGCTGTTTCATACCACACGCTTATTAAAATATTCTCCCTGTCTGCCTTGTGGTGAGCAGACGGTTCTGGGCTCTGGTGGCTGCAGAAGAGTTTGGGGCTCAACACGAATAGAAAAGAGGATTCAGGTGGTTAATGGTTAGCTGTTGTACAGGGTGTGGACCGAAAGCAGCCGAAGACTGTGCCTTGGGGCAGTTGGAAAACAGCAAATTCATCTACATGTTTACAGATGGTGGGTCCTGACCCTGAGGTGGGTCACGCTGAAATGTGTCTGGATGGGTAGAAACTGTCCAGCAGGATAAAACCCAAGTGTGTCCACACTCTAGGAGGAGAAGATGCAGTGCCCACCGGGAGGAAAGGTCAACCCAGAGAGAACTGGGCTGAGAGCTAGTGGAGAATGTCACCTCCCCGTCATCTCTGAGCAACTGTCTTGGGAAGGAAGGCGAGTTCAGACAGGATTTTGTTGCTCAAACAAGGGCCCAGGTACCAGTGCCACTGGGCCATTGCCATCACTGGTGGGGCGACCAACCACCCCGGTTTGCCTGGGGCCAACGGGTTCCCTGGGATCCAGCCAAGACTGAGGGCCCCAGCCAACCAGTAAGGTTGAGCACTTTTTAAAATGTTATTTATTTATTTATTTATTTATTGGCTATGCCGCGTGGCTTGTGGGATCATAGTTCCCCAACCAGGTGTCGAACCGGGGCTCTCCACAGTGAAAGTGCAGAGTCTTAACAACTGGACACCCGGGAATTCCCCAACCACTCTTTTTTATTTTTTTTTTTTTTTTTTTTTTTTTTATTTTTTTTTTTTGCAGTATGCGGGCCTCTCACTGTTGTGGCCTCTCCCGTTGTGAAGCACAGGCTTCAGACGCGCAGGCTGAGCGGCCATGGCTCATGGGCCCAGCCGCTCCGCGGCATGTGGGATCTTCCCGGACCGGGGCACGAACCCGTGTTCCCTGCATCGGCAGGCGGACTTTCAACCTCTGCGCCACCAGGGAAGCCCCAAGCACTCTTTTTTAAACTTAATTTTTTATTTTATATTGGAGTATAGTTGATGTACAATGTTGTGTTAGTTTCAGGTGTACAGCAAAGTGATTCAGTTTTATATATATATATATATATATATATATATATATATATATATATATATATATATATATTCTTTTTCAGATTCTTTTCCCATATAGGTCATTAGAGAGCACTGAGTAGAGTTCCCTGTGCTATCTATTTTCTATATAGTAGTGTGTGTATGTTCATCCCAAGCTCCTAATTTATCGCTCCCACCCCACCCACGTTTCCCCTTTGGTAAACCTAAGTTTGTTTTCAAAGTAAGGTCAAGCACTCTTAACCCCCAGGAACTTGTTAGAAATGCATAATAATGGGCACCCATCCAAGACTTACTCAATCAGCTCCCCCCAGGGATTTGAATGCACCTTGAAATTTGAGAAGCTCTGCTTTGGATTAGGCAGAGCTGAGAAGGAGAGAGGAGGCTGGTGGGACCAAGCCTCACCGGGCAGCATCCTGCCTCACCCTCAGCTCTGTCCGTCCCTGACCCCCTACCCTCACCACCCAGTAGGAGGACGGAGGGACCTGGAGCTGCCTCGGCCCTCTCCCGGGTGTACTAACCGTGCCTCTTCTTTCTACATTCTGATGCTTGGGCATCTTGGGGTCCTTCTGACCCTGAAGAGATGGCTTCTGTCAGGGTTGGCCAGTTCCTAGAGAGCGCAAACTACTGGCCTGGGAGTGTGCCTTTTATATGCAAAGCGACCCACCCAGAGCCCTCACCCACCACCTCCTGTCAGGCTCACACACTCCAGCCATCATCCACCTGCCCCATCACCCCAGGGCATGTACCCGACAACCAGGAGCAGCGGCTACGCTCCAGAACCCGCCGAAATGATGCAAACCAGCCCCTCCGGAGTCATCTCACCCTGCCTTGTCCATTCCTCCCCCAAAGCCACACTCCAGGCTTTGCCCACCGTCGCCCCTCGCTCCCTCTGCCTCCTGCTGGACCCTGGTGCTTCCCGTGTGGCCCTGCGTTGTGTGCAGGCTGTGCCCCCTCCTCTTGGGAATTGTGAGTAACAGATAATCTTATTTATCTATTTATTTATTTGCCACACTGAGAGGCTTGCAGGATCTTAGTCCCCCAACCGGGAATTGCACCTGGGACCACGGCAGTGAAAGCGCCGTGTCCTAACCACTAGACCACCCGGGAAGTCCCTAGTTATCTTCTCGATGGCAGTCATCTCCTGGTCTGCTGGCCTGGCCATACCTGAACAATAATAAATCTGTATTTTAAGCCAGTGGGTCACCGCAGAGCTGGGCTGGCTCGCTTATCTTGCAGGGCCTGGCATGGCTCAGGGACCCCCAGGAAGCAAAAGAGCAGCCTAAGTGCAGATGAGGATGAGAAGCGTGGAGACTGGGAGAACAGTGGGGATGTGGGTCTTGTCCACAGAAGAGATGATGGGGGTGCTGATGAGGGTGGAAAGAAGACCATCTGGTGAGGGCAGTGGGAGGGAGGTGTTCAGGCCATATGAGTCTTTTTTTCCTACTAACAGGTCCCTGCCCCTTCGCTTACATGTACTTGCAATTGTTACCTCGCACGCAGGACCTGTGAGAACCATGAACACCTCTATCTATTCTGTCTCTCATTCTTCTTCTTTTTAAAAAATATTTATTTATTTATTTATTTGGCTGCGACGGGTCTTAGTTGTGGCTCTCAGGATCTTTGTTGCGGCATGAAGGATCCAGTTCCCTGACCAGGGATTGAACCCATGCCCCCCCGCATTGGGAGTGCGGAGTCTTAGCCACTGGACCACCAGGGAAGTCCCCTGTCTCTCATTCTGAGCATGAGGCCTCGGGGGCCTCCTTCCCAGACATGGAAACCCTGTCAATCCCTATGTCTCGCCGTGTCTGCCTGCAGATCACTCTGTGTATCCTTGCTGACCATCTCTTTCTCATCTCCTGCAATAACCTCCTTGTGGTCCTGCTTCCTTCCCCAAGTTAAAAACGGCATGGCCCCTCTCTGAGTCGTGCTGCTGGTGCTTTTAGGATGAGCCCCCACCCCATAGTGAGGCCTACAGCAAGTGAGAGCTTCAGAATTTTCCTAGAGGAGGGGCCAGCGGGAGGCGGGCTTGCTCGGAGAAGGTTAGCAGGATTTCTCTGGCAGGCTCGTTCACAAAGAGTTCTAAACCCTAAAACGCCAGGCGCTGCCATGCCCACGAATGTGTGTGTGTGTGGAGATGTGGCGGTGCGTGTGCGCTGACATGTACACTGTGTCAGGGCACAAATTAACAGATGGACACGCTTCACGTTGCTTGAGTGTACTTGGGATGCACTGCAGAATCCAGGTAGTATTAACTTATTTATTGAGCATTTACTGTGTACCAGATCTGTGACAGCCCTTCAGGATAAAACACCCATCTATTTACTTAGATTTGTGCATGTAGGATTATCAGTCTTTCCTACAAATTGAGAAAAACTTGGTAAACACAGGATTTAAGCCTGCTATCTCCCAAAGAGCTGGTTGATATATAACCTGTGTTTGCATAGAGGGACGTTATTAATTTTGTTTAGTGGAGCTAATGGCATTGTATTTATATAAGAGATGGTTCCTGTTATCTGAGAGTGCATGCTGACGTGTCCAGGGATAAAGGGCCTGGAAGTCTGAAATTTACTTGAAAATAGATCTGTCCCCCCCAGCCCCCCACAAATGAGACATAAACAGACATGCAGACGACCATGACAAGTGAAGCAATTATTGAACGCATGGTGGATATCTTGCTCTTCACGGTAGTGTTCTTTCCTTTTCTCTATGATTAAAACTTTGGAACAGTTACAAGAGGAGTGATTATCAAAAAAAAAACAAACTATGTATGCTTTAGAAATGGATATCTCCAGAGTAGCATCTACAGTGTGCTTCTTTGGGGAAAGAAATTCTCTCCTTCCTTATATAGATGAGAAAAAATATATATATATGTCATATGTATATTTATATATATTTTATATATAAGAGATATGTGTTTATATAGAAATATATATGTATAAGAGATATATGTTTATAAAGAAATAGAAATAGAGGACTTCCTTGGAGGTCCAGTGGTTAAGACTCTGCGCTTCCACTGCAGGGGCCGTGGGTTCCATCCCTGGTTGGGGAACTAAGATCTCACATGCTGCGTGGCGCGGCCAAACCGCACCCCCACAAAAAAAAAAAAAAAATTAAAAATAAAATTAAAAAAAAAAAGGGCTTCCCTGGTGGTGCAGTGGTTGAGAGTCCGCCTGCCGATGCAGGGGACACAGGTTCGTGCCCAGGTCTGGGAAGATCTCACATGCCGCGGAGCGGCTGGGCCCGTGAGCCATGGCCGCTGAGCCTGCGTGTCTGGAGCCTGTGCTCCGCAACGGGAGAGGCCACAACAGTGAGAGGCCCGCGTACCGCAAAAAAACCCCCAAAACCAAAAGAAAACAAAAACCCCTAAAACCCAAACAGAAATAGAAATAGAAATATCTATATATATTTGGCACTATAGCCAGGAATCAATCTCACAGATCAGGGACCATTCCAAGATTGCTGTGTGAGGTTTCATCTGGTCCCTGGACACTCTAAAACCTTCTCCCCAGGGGTAGATCTCCCCTCACTGCACGATTCCCATTTTCCATTCCCACTTTTTTTTGTTTTTTTGGTTGCATAGAGAGGCATGTGGGATCTTAGTTCCCCAACCAGGGATCGAAAGTGCGGAGGCTTAACCACTGGACCACCAGGGAAGTCCCTCCATTTTCGCTTTCCATGTCAGCGCCCTCTCTGCTCTCCTGACCACATCCCTGTCACCATGCTGGCCCAAGCGTCCATGGCCAGACTCCTGGGTGGCTGTCACAGCCTCTCCCTCCTCCCCTCTGCACCGGGTGAATCATGCAGCATTTCTCTGTTCCTCGGCCTCCACACTCCCTCCTCCACCGATCAGCCAGACGGTGACCTTTCTGACAGACGGTTCGTCAATGCTGTACACATCAAGGCCATAATGTGTCTGGTTTGGTCTTCCCACTAATCCAGTTCAAAGGATTGATTCTTCATTACTGCAGCCCAAGTGCACAAAGATGTAGACAGAAGGGGATGGTCACAGCATGTTGGTGAGAGGGAATAATTAGAAACAAGACCTTAACATACAAGAATGGCATATCAGATGAGAACTTAGCACTGTGGTGATCAAGAGAAAATAATGAATCCCTTTCCTTCTGAAAATGCCATCAAAATCCTGAAGAAATAGTTCACATCATGCAGACATCCTCATCAGTGGAAAAAAACGGATGATAAACTGCAAAACTATAGACAGCCTCAATTTCTATTTTTTTTGGCCGTGCTGTGCGGCATGCGGGATCTTAGTTCCCCTACCAGGGATCAAACCCGTGCCCCTTGCATTGGAAGCTCGGAGTCTTAACCACTGGACGGCCAGGGAAGTCCCAATAGCCTCAATTTCAAGCAAAATACTATGCCCGTCTGTGCACGGAACATGACTAAACAGAAACACAAAACAACAAATAAACAGGGATTATGGCTGAGCCACGTGGCTGGGAATAAAATTCAGGAATACAAGCAAATCACGAGGACCATGCATCCCCTTTGACCCAGTAATTGGACTTGCAGAAGTTCTTTCTAGGGAATTAATGAGGTACACAGAGACAGATCTGAAAGGAGGTTGGGCATTCGGGTTTTTTTGTTGTTGAAAGAGTAAAATGTTAGAAAAACATTTTCCCATCACAGAGGCAGACCAAGCTCTTCCCTCTTCCTAGGAGGTCTCTATACTTTATACTTCCAAATCCTTCCCTTTCTCAGAGGGGGAGGCTGCCAGCCCAGTTCCCTAAAGCAGAAATGTATATTCCGGTATCAGTCAGAGTTCTACCGGAGAAACAGAACCAGTGGTGTCCTGGGCTGAGCTGTGTCCCCCACCCCAATTCATACATTGAAGTCCTAACACCCAGGACCTCCGAAGGTGACTGTGTTTGGAGACGGGGCCTTCCAAGAGGTGATTAAAAGTTAAATGAAGTCATATGGTTGGGCCCTCATGCAATCTGACTGGTGTCCTTATAAGAGGAGCAGATTATGACACAGACACACACAGAGAGGGAAGAAAAGACACCCATGTCCACTTCTAGGGTTCAAACACATTGATGGATTCATGTTGCCCTTTAGATAAAGATTCAGCTTCTTATCATCATCTGCAAGAAATCTAAGTTCCAGAATTCCTACATGGGATGGGGCTGGGGACACTCTGACTGGGGAAGCGTATTAATTTGCGAGGACTGCCAGAGCAAAGTACCACAGATGGGGCAGCTTCAGCCACAGAAATGCATTGTCTCCCAGGTATGGAGGGTGCATAACCGATATCAAGGCAGCAGCAGGGTTGGTTTCTTGTGAGGACCATGAGAGAAGATTTGTTCCAAGCTTCTCTCCTTGTTTGTAAGCTGTCAAGACGTCTTCCCCCTGTGTCTTCATGGGGTCTGAGGAGATGTGTTCCAAGCTTCTCTCCTTGTTTGTAAGCTGTCAAGACGTCTTCCCCCGTGTCTTCACGGGGTCTTCCCTCGGTACCAGGCTGGAACCCGAGCCCCTTGCAGCGGAAACGCCGAGTCTTAACCACTGGACTGCCAGGGAAGTCCCAATTTTCTTCTTGTTATAAGGACACTGGCCCTATTGGACTAGGACCCACCCTAATCACCTCATTTTAACGTGATTCTCTCTGTAAAGACGCTCTGTCCAAGTAAGGTTACATTCTGGGGTGCTGTGGCTGAAATTTCGACATATGAATTTGTGGGGAGACAATTCAGCCCATAACAAGAAGTAACGGGTCATTTGCTGTGAGGCTGTGTTTCCACAAAGTTACTATTATGCAAAATAGGCATCATAGTTAGAATAGAACGCATAATAGTTATGTAAAAGGCAGACAAACCCTGGGAGAGAAGTATGTGTGTGTGAACTTAATTTACACATACACAGGGAGGTGAAGTAATAAAAGTAAGTTCTTATTGATCTGGTTTTGAATTGAACCAATTATAGAAATTTATTCCCACGAGTGTATTCAGGATTACACTGGAGTCACAGCTGAACGTCATGGAACCAGAAAATAAGGAAGGGGGAAAAAACTGCCCCCAAATGATTACTGACAGGACCAGGGGACACTGTCTGTAAAATGACAGCCAGAATGAAGTATTTTTACAGTTTGGAAATAGAGGTCTCCAAACAGTGGCCAGGTCTGGCTGTTTCCGAGGAAACCGTTCTGTTCCTGAGTGTGGATGGCAACATCTCCACTGCTTGGATTCCAGCTGGGCATTTAGCTTCTGAATCGAGGAGAAAATTCTACGGTGGGTCATTGAACTGAAATTTCATCTGGCAGTTGACATTCTAACTGCATCTTCTCAGGGACTGTGGGCATTGAGTCAGAAATGTCATTCCCTTCTGACCCACTTTTCTATTCAGGTTTAGCTCAAATTCCTCCTTGAGCATTGGGAGTCTGGAGTGTCCCTGGAGGGCTAGAGCTTCTACCCGAGGCTAGGAGGGCAGTGTTGGGATGGAGAAGGGCATCTCACGCATCACAAGACCGCATGGGGGAATATTTCTATAACCTTGGGGTGGATGGGGCAACACAACCTATAATGCTAAAACCAAAACCCATAAACAAAAATGTTGATAAATGTGGCTGCAGAGCAATTGAAAATTTACACAGGGAGTGGAGAAAAACGTAAACCAGTCAGAAGAAAACGGGGAAATCACTGTAATATACAAGACCGTCAAAGGCACCGTATGCTACTTTATAATTTGTAATTACACATCAGTGAGAAAAAGTCAAACGTCAAAATAGAAAAAATGGGCAAGGATCTGAACATAAAACAGAAAGTCCAATGCAAAGAACAGTGAAAGGTGGTCCATCTCATTTGTAATCTAAAAACTGGACAGCAAAATCAAAAGGAGAGATCGTTTTTCTCTCTATGCAACTGGCAAGAATGAAAGAAAAGTACAATAGTTTAGGTTTGCAAACACCTGGGAGAAATCTTGAAATGCTTATAGAAAGGCTGGATGTTGATAGCAGCATTATTCATAACGGCCAAAAATTGGAAGCAACCTATTGGTATCCATCAACAGGAAAATAGATAAATAAATTGTCATATATCCATATCATGGAAAACTACTGGGCAATAAGAAGGAATAAAACATTAATTATTTAATAATTAATGTAACTAAACAAAACGTTAATCTGTAACAGCATGGATGCCTCTCAAAAACATTATGCTGGGTAAAAAATGTCAGAGTCCTAACCACTGGGTCGCCAAGGAAGTCCTTTAAATTCTCTGTCTTGATTGTGATGGCTGTTCCATGACTGAGTACCATCCCTAAGACACATCAAACTATACAGTAAAAGTGGGCAAATCGTTGTATATGTAAATCATACCTCAACAACCTGAAGGATTTTTTAAAAAATTTCAGCTTTCCAAATATTTCTTTCATGACGAGAAGATCATTTTTACCGCACAGAATGTTGGGGGTGGAGGAGACAAAGATTTGTTCCCGCTACAAACATTGCTTAACTGCCTGCTGTATGCGAGGCTGGGATCTTAATTTTTTTTTAATAAGTTTATTTTATTTTATTGATTTATTTTTGTCTGCGTTGGGTCTTCATTGCTGCACGTGGGCTTCCTCTGGTTATGGCGAGTGGGGGCTACTCTTCGTTGCGGTGCGGGGGCTTCTCATTGCAGTGGCCTCTCTTGTTGTGGAGCACAGTCTCTAGGCACGAGGGCTTCAGTAGTTATGGCTCGTGGGCTCAGTAGTTGTGGCTCGCAGGCTCTAGAGCACAGGCTCAGTAGTTGTGGCGCACGGGCTTAGTTGCTCCGTGGCATGTGGGATCTTCTGGGACCAGGGCTCGAACCCGTGTCCTCTGCATTGCTAGGCGGATTCTTAACCACAGGGAAGCCCAAGCCTGGGGTCTTAAACCCGCAGACAGCTGACTCCAGAGCCCTAGCAAATGTCGTTCTCTGCAGTCTTGGTTTCCACAGCAATGGCTGGAGCTTGAACCTGCCAATCACAGCAGATTAAAGCTCTTGAAACGGATGGGGGAGGGGGCTCAAGCCTGCCGTGTTCTCCACCAGTGCTCACATCATGGTTTTTATATACTTTAAAATATGTTCTTGGATGAGTTCTTTTTTTGAAGATCATTTAAACGCAATTTCATAAAATACACAAAGCTTAACAAAAATGAGAGACCCACATATAGCTTATAATGAAATTTTTACAAATGAAAACTTAAAATCTTCAAAATTAAGAGTCTCATGCTCTACCGACTGAGCTAGCCGGGCGGCTAGTAAAATCTTCAAAATTAAAAACACACCTTGGGGGACTTCCCTGGTGGCGCAGTGGATGAGACTCCGCGCTCGCAATGCAGGGGTCCTGGGTTTGATCCCTGGTCAGGGAGCTAGATCCCACATGCCTGCCGCAACTAAGGAGCCTGCCTGCCGCAACTAAGACCTGGTGCAACCAAATTAATTAATTTAAAAAACCCCACACACCTGGGAAAATAACATGGTATCCTGTCAATAAGTCTCTCAGATGTTTCCGAAGGAAAAATACATAAATTTATCCAAGGTTTCTAAGTTGTCATCTACCATTGATGAAACAGCCTTATACTCACTGGATGAGTTCTTTAGAGAGGAGGTTGCCATAGGGCATGTGAGCCACTGCTTTTTGAGTAAGAATTGTTGCCTCAACAGGAATGAACTGTGTCTTGCCTCCACGGGAAAGGGAGGTCCTGAAAGTGTCCGGGTAGATCCCAGACTCTCAAGGAAGGCTAGAGACTGAGATGCGTATCTCCGGGTTGAGTTTTTAGGACTTTGTGTTGGCTCCTGCTCTGGTTCTTTCTCCTCACTGCCATCTCCTCCTCTCCCCTGGTTACACCTAACAATTTGTTTCTCCACGATGCCCAGCCCAGTGACCCCACAGCCCAGACCTCCCTCTGGAGCTGCAGATAAATTGCAAATCAGATGAGGTTTGGCACTTCCATCTCGGTCCGTTCACAATGGATCACGTGAGAAATGAGAAACCGAGTCCATCTGCACATCAGATCAAATCACCCTCCAAAACGTATCTTCAGCCATTCCACTCACCCCTAAATAATTCCCCAATCCTCCTCATCCTCTCCTAAAACTCTGCCGTTACCCTGGGCTCGCTCCACAGTGTGGTGCTTAGATCAGTTGTCTCAAACGTGGTCACGTGCAGAAGTAAATGACTGGAACTCCTATTTTTATTTTATCTTATACTCTGGAAATTTTCTAAGTTTTATTTTGGACATAACATTTTTCTGTGTATACTCTTTACAAATAAATTCATATTATAAAAGTACTTTATTTATTTATTTATTTTTGCGGTACGCGGGCCTCTCACTGTCGTGGCCTCTCCCGTTGCGGAGCACAGGCTCCGGACGCTCAGGCTCAGCGGCCATGGCTCACGGGCCCAGCCGCTCCGCGGCATGTGGGATCCTCCCGGACCGGGGCCGGAACCCGTGTCCCCTGCATCGGCAGGCGGACTCTCAACCACTGCGCCACCAGGGAAGCCCTATGAAAGTACTTTAGAAGATTTAACTACTTCCTATATTTCCTGGCATGGAAGTGGCCCCGGCCAGCTCCCCTGGTATCTCCCTGCCCCCTTTTTTTCTCCTCCTCCCGCCTCCTTCCCTGAGGCCAGAGTGACCTTTCAACATTGCAGCCTTAACTGGGAACCTTTCCGAGCTCTATTGGTTTAGGAGGTTCAGCCTCAACAAAATTCAAAATTGACCTCATCTTGTACAACACAACTCATCCATCAACAGATCCGGTTAAGGCTGTCTCTAAACAATTTCTCTGGTTACTGCCTAAATCAGTCTTGTACCCTTTCTGTTTTCCCCAATTACACTGCAGCCACAGAAATTCAAAGTTTTAACCTGTCATGGGTAGACCAGTTGTTCCAAAACTGGATGGGTGTAGGGTGACCAAGGAGCAAAGGTTCTCAGCGGACATTTGTGCCAAGAAGATATACAAATAAGCACATGAAAAGATGTTCGATATCATTAGCCACCAAGGAAATTTAAATCACGACCACAATGAGTAAAATGGCACAGCTGCTTTGGACAACAGTGGAAGCTCCTTGAAAGGTTAAGGACTGAATTACCATATGACCCAGGTTTTCCACTCCTGGATATATACCTAAGAGAAATGAAAACACAACTCCCTACAAAAACCTGTACCTAAATGTTCACAGCAGCATTATCCCTAATAGCCAAAAAGTGAAAACAACTGAAATGTTCATCAACTTATGAGCGGATAAATAAAATATGGTCTATCCATACAATGGAATATATTTAGTCATGAAGAGGAATTAAGTGCTGGTACATGTTACAACATGGATGAACTAAAAAAAAATTAAGCTAAGTGAAAGAAGCTATACACAAAAAGTCATATATTGTATGATTCAGAATAGGAGATCTATAGAGACAGAAAGCAGAATAGTGTGTTGCCTAGGGCTGGGGGAAGTTGGGAGGAAATGAGAGTGACCCCCAATGAGCCCAGGATTTCTTTTTGGAGTGAACGTTCTAAAATTCATTGTGATGGTGGTTGTACAACTCTGTGAATATTCCGGAAACTCTTTGAATAATACCATTTGAATGGGTGAATTGTAGCGCATGTGAAGGCTATCTCAATAAAGCTGTTATGAAAACATTAAAAAAAGTGTATTCTCACGTATTTAGTTTTGTTCTGAATGCATTACAGAGTTTTATTCAGTTGGGGGTAGGCTGGCATCTTGCACCACAAGGTGAACTATCCACACACAACCACTCTCTGCACACCAGGACCCCTGACAGCCCCTCACAACAGGAACCCAGAAAATGAGAGGGTAGGATATTCACCCCCAGAAAAGGAAGAGGGGGCTGGGGGAAGGAAACCAAGGAAGGATGAAAATCAGGGACACAGTCTGCAAAACAGATGGCTAGCATTTCATAGTTTTATGGTTTGGAAATAGAGGTCTTCAGAACACTGGCTGGGTTGTGCTCTTTCCGAGAAAGCCAGTCCCTTCCTGAGTTGGATGGCAACATATATATTGCTTGGATTGCAGTCCAGCATTGAGGTCATTAATCAAGGAAAAACTCCACGGTGGGTTGCTGAACTGAGGTTTTATCTGGCAACTGGGTCAGATGTTGACATTCAAACGACTTCTCACGGACTGAGAGTCTCCACTCAGAAAGGCTTCTGCCATCGAACCCTCTTTTCTATTTATTTAGGTTGGGCACGAATCTTTCCTGAGGCAACAGACGCTGTCTTGAAGGACCCTAGAGTGATGCCATAGGATTGCGATTCAAGCTGCCTTGAAACTTTAAGTTTTCTATTAGCCATTACCATTCACCATCTTTGTTTTCTATTCCCTGTTTAAAAATGTGTGGGATCGATTTTACTATTACATTGCATTTAGCCCAGTATATCAAAAAATGCTATTGTTTCAACACGTAATGGATGTAAAAATTGTTGATGAGATATTTTACATCCTTTTTTCATACCAAGTCTTGAAACCCACCGTGTGGCATATCTCAGTTCAGTCCAGCCACGTTGAAAATGCTTAGTAGGGACTTCCCTGGGGGTCCAGTGGTTAAGACTCCACATTTCCACTGCCGTGGCCCAGAGTTCGATCCTTGGTCGGGGAACTAAGATCCCGCATGCCGTGTGGTGCGGCCAAAAAGAAAAACAAAATGATAATAAAATAAAATGCTTAACAGCCACAAGTGACCAGTGGCTATTCCCCTGAAGAGTTCGGCCCTAGAGTTTTGTCTGACTAGGGAAAGCAGTGTTTGGGGCAGAGGAGAGGACACATAGCTTCCATTTCATAGTCGTGGCAAGGAAACAGAAGGGAATGTTTTTGAAGCTATGGGATGAAGGACGATTTACTAAACATGGCAAAAAGTCAATGAGCATACAATAACAACAATCCTATAAATCTGACTCCACAAGAATTGAAAACGCACGTATGAGGGGAACCTCCACCATAAATAAGACTGAAATGGTCATCCCAGGTCAAATATGTAGAGATAGAGATTACAGTCAAGGACTTAATTTCACTAATACATGAAGAGTCAAGTCAGAGGAAAAGCTGAACGCCAAAATAGAAAAACGGACAAAGAATGTGGATCAACTATTTACAGGAGGAAATTTACATGTGCAATAAACACCAAAAAGATATGCCATTACACTTTTAATATCAGAACAGACATCTGAATCAAAAGGTTTAGGGAAGGTGGTATTTTGAAGTGACAAAGCTGAATAAAGAATAATAAAGTTAGGAAGGTTGCAGGGAAGTGGACATTCTCAAATGCTGGTGGCTGAGTATGTGTTTGGTGATCGGTTCCACAGTCTAAAAAGTGTGTGCGCTTTGACCTAGCAAGTCTATTTCTGGGAATCGCATGTCCACGAACATTCACAAATATTCGGAAATCTACAGAGCGGTCATCAGCCTTGTCTCTGTGACAGCAAGAAGTTGGCAACAAGTGTGTACGACGCACGCACAAAGGTATTCATCTGCAATCATGATACCACACGTGACCATCAAAATGAAATAAAAGAAAATAAAAGGAAAGATCTCTTTCCTCCTAAAGAGATCTTGTTTCTAGAGGAACACTTAATGTCATGATAACATGTTCAATGAAATGGTAGGATAAATAGATGTCTAGACACCTCGATGCCAATTTTAAGAAAAATAATCCATTCATTTACTCACCCACATTTGAGATACACAAACGGAGGATTCACTTTGCACCAGTTGCTGGGGATGCTTTGAAGAACAAAATCAAGGCAGGTCCTTGCTTATGGAGCTGCCAAGAGAAAACACAGAAAATACCCCCTTAGACAGAAATTTGGCGCTATTAAAAACAGAATTCGTGTTTTCCCTGTGGCTCCACCTGTATCTATTTGACCTGGAGAAATTCTCCACCCCGTGGGCGAGGCAATGATAAAAGTATATTCCTTGCAACATTCTTTCATTCAATATATGTTTGCATCAGGCACAGTGCAAGATACTAGGAATGACTGTGATCTGTGGATACTGCAAATAAAACATTAAAAAAATCAGCATGGGGAGCAGCCCAAACACCCATCAAGAGGAGAATAAATAAATGAGTGATGATGTAGTCACACAATGATTATCACACGGCAGCAAACGTTACCTGAATCGACATGGATAAATCTCAAGAATAGGATACTGATCAAGGGCAGCAAATTGTCGGATGCTGCCATAGATCTCCTGCCCGTGACACCATTGGTATAACACCCCAAAGACGGTCACTGTTATGTCATGGCTTGGTTTAATTTCTTCATTGCTCTACCATCATCTGAGAGTACCATCTTTCCTTTCTCCTTCCTATTTCTTTGTTATCCACTCCCTGACTTGAAATAACCAGGACTAAATGAAAAGTTGCTTAGAATCCAATGCTTAACTGATGTCTGCTCTGGAATGAGAACTTTCTATTAGGTACAGATAGGCTTATGGTGGGGGGCCGGGTGGGATACACTTATCCGTCCTTCAAAAAGGCGTAGATGATGCCACAACTCTGTGCCCGGATGTTTTTTTTTTTGATCCTGCAGGTATTTGTTTTTGCAGGGCTTGGAAAATTCCAGTATCAGAAGCTCTTTCCTCAGCCCCCCAGCCCCACCTTGGAGCCGTGGTTTCCATGACAACAGCCTGAGCCTGCTTCTCTCACCTGCTGCAGGTAAAGGGGAAGAACAGAGCAGAGCTCCTGACCATGAAATACTCCAGTGGGAAAAAGCTGAGGACTTCAGGGTGGGCTGGAACCCACTGTACCCCCAACAGGGGTGGGTGCCAAAATCCCTTGTTCAGAATCGACTTCATCTGAAACCATGTCTGCATCCTCATTTCCAGCTTCTCGATGGCTGGAAACACCATCCACAAGGAAAAAATCATGACTTGGGGGAATCTGATTCTCTGAGGTTAAGGTGGGAAATGAAGGGCGGGGTTGAGAGATATGTGGCTTAAGTGTGCATCAAAATCACCTGGAGTTCCCAATGCAGTTAAATCTGGGTGGAGCCTGAGCGTTTGCATTTCTAACAGGCTCCCAGAGGATGTTTCAGGTGGTCCGTATCTAACATTTCGAGAATGACCAGTCTTAACCCTGACTACCTTACCTTATGGAACTTACTGCTCATTTGTGGTCCACAGAGCAGCAGCTTGGGCATCCCCTGGGGGCTTTGTAGAAATGCAGGATCTCGGGTCCCCACCCCAGACCTTCTGTTATGGACTGAGTTGTGTCCTCCAAAATTCATGTGTTGAAGGAGGTAATTAAGTTTAAATAAGGGCATAAAGGTGAGGCCCTAATCCAAAAGGATGGTGGCCTTATAAGAAGAGACCAGAGACCTCTCTCTCTCTCCCCCCCCGACAAATCGCACACAGAGGAAAGGCCATGAGGACACAGCCAAGGAGAGAGTCTTTACCAGAAACCTCTTTAAGCCAAGGAGAGAGTCTTTACCAGAAACCAAGCCTGCTGGCACCATGGTCTTGGACTTCCAGCCTCCAGAACTGAGAGAAAATAAGTCTATTGTGTCAGCACCCCATCTGTGGTGTACAGCAGCCTGAGCGGCTAATACACGCACTGAGTCAGAATCTGAATTTTCGCAAGGTCTCCTAGGTGACTGACGGGCACCATAAGGGTGGTGAAGCACTGACGTACTCCACTGGGGAACGATTCTGGGTTTATAATGTCCCCGATCATGTCACACCTTCCTATTGGGTAGGAAAGATGTTCATGTTGAGTTCTACCAAACTTCAACCAAAGTCCTTGGCCCTTCCCTCTCTCTTTACTCTCACCTAACAAGGTCATCCTCTCCCCACCCCATGTCTCTCTTCCCAACCCAGACCTCTCTCTTGAATTCCGTCCACATTCCACACCACATATGTGTTTGGACTTCCAGCTCCATGGATTTCAAAATCCATCTCTTTGTGGACAACAAAATGAGTCTTGTCTCTAGAACACATCTTATGTCACGGATGACTCTTTTACTTTCTTTTGCTTTAATTTTTTTCTTCCAGTTTTATTGAGATATAACTGACCTCCAGCACTGTACAAGTTTAAGCTGGACAGCATCATGATTTGACTCACAAACATCATGGAGTGATTATCACAATAAGTTTAGTGAACATCCATCATCTCATATAGACATAAAATAAAAGAAGAAATATATTTTCCTTGTTATAAGAACTCTTAGGATTTACTTTTCTTTTTTAAAAAATTTAATTTAATTAATTTTTTTTTTTTTTTGGCCGTACCACACAGCTTGCGGGACCTTAGCTCCCCCACCAGGGATTGAACCCACAGCCTCGTCAGTGAAAGCGCAGAGTTCTAACCACTGGATGGCCAGGGAATTCCCAGGATTTACTTTTCTTAACTTTCATATATAACATACAGCAATGTTAATTATATTGATCATGTGTATACTACATCCCTAGTACTTATTTATCTTATAACTGGGATTTATACCTTTTGACCACCTTCATCCAATTCCTCCTCTGCACTCCCCACCTCCGATAACCACAAATCTGATCTCTTTTTCTGTGAAACTGTCCTTTACTTTCTTCTCCTCTGATTTTCTATCCATTGGATGTAACCAATGGGCTTTTCTTTCTGCACCTAGAATGCTTTTAGGCAAGTAACATCCTTGGGAGAATTGAGAAATAGTGATTGAAATACCATTTGCAGAATTCTATGGCTCGCATGAGGAACCCAGTAGAGAAAGGCTATTGTCTAGACCAGTAGTTCTCAAACCTGAGGGCATCAGAACCCCCTAGAGGAGCTTGTTCATGCTCAGAGTGGTGGGTCCCACCCCAGAATTTCTGAATCAGTAGGTTGGGGTAAGGCCGATAGAACATGCATTTCTAACGAGTTCCCAGGTGATACCCATGCAGCTGGCCTAAGGAACACACTGTGAGAACCACAACTTTAGAGTAACTGATGACAGAAAGAATCTAAAAGAAAATAGGTCATTGAGTAATAACTGTGAATCAGCCCTGAGACAGACATTCAAGCTTATACCCTTTAGGAAACAGGCATAAGGGGAAAACTGGGTTAAAAAACCATGCCACACACAAACATGCCCAATTGATTTTTTTGTAGATTTTATTTTTTATAGCAGTTTTAGGTTCACAGAAAAATTGAGCAGACGATATAAAGATTTCCCACACCTCCTGTCCCCACGTACCCAAAAGCCCCCTCCAGTGCTCACATCCCCCACCAGAGGGTTACATTTGTTGCAATCAACGAACTTACAGGGACACCATCATTATCACCTGAAGTCCATGGGTTACATTGTGGTTCATTCTTGGTGTTGTACTTTATATGGGTTTGGACAAATTCATAACAACCTGTATCCATCATTATAGTGTCATGCACAACAGTTTCACCTGTTCATCCCTCCCTCCCCCCAACCCCTGGCAACCACAGATCTGTTTATGGTCCCCATAGTTTGGCCTTTTCCAGAATATCAAGTAGTGGGAATCCTACAGCACGTAATCTTGTCCGATTGGCTTCTCTCATTAGGAATATGCATTTTTTAAGGTTTCTCCATGTCTTTGCACGGCTGGATAGCTCATTTCTCTTTAGTGCTGAATAATATTCCATTGTCTGGATCCCAACTGATTTTTGTGTGTGTGTGTGTGTGGTACACGGGCCTCTCACTGTTGCGGCCTCTCCCGTTGCGGAGCACAGGCTCCGGACGCGCAGACTCAGCGGCCATGGCTCACGGGCCCAGCCGCTCCGCGGCATGTGGGATCTTCCCAGACCTGGGCACGAACCCGTGTCCCCTGCATCGGCAGGCGGACTCTCAACCACTGCGCCACCAGGGAAGCCCCCAACTGATTTTTGACAAAGGCGCAAGAATGATCCAGTACAGGAAGTGAAGCTTTTTCAACAAATGGTGCAGAAGCAATCGGACATCCACAGGCAGAGAAATTAACTGACCCACATCTTACATGGGGCGGCAGATGTAGGAGACTGCGTGTATGATAAATCGCATACACCTAAATACACACACACACACACACACACACACACACAAGAAGTGGGAAAATATGAATTAGACGGCTGGATTATATCTGGTCAGTATTCTGGTTGTGATGTTGTACTATGGTTTGGCAAGATGTCACCATTGGGAGAATCTGGGTAAAGTGTACATGGGCTTTTAAAACTGCTTGTGAATGTAACTGCTGTATTTAAAATAGATAACCAACAAGGACCTACTGGACAGCACAGGGAACTCTACTAAATATTCTGTATTAACCTAAATGTGAAAAGAATTCAAACAAGAATAGATACCTGTATATGTATAACTGAATCACTTTGCTGTACACCTGAAACTAGCACAACATTGTTAATCAACTATGCTTCAATATAAAATAAAATTTTTTAAAAACTGCTTGTGAATCTATAATCATCTCAAACTAAAAACTTTAAGTAAAAAGCCAGCATTCAGGCATGTCCTCTTCTAAATGTTGGAGCAGAATATTACATGTGTTCATTTCATTCATTCATATAGGGCATGACTTAATTTCTTAGGTGGGAAAATGGTATTGGGGGTCATACAGGGGGCTGCTCTTATTCTCTGAAGTATTTAGGAGTGAGATGCTGCAATGTTTAGACAAAATGATGAACTTTGAAATAGACATGTATATATGGCTAAAACATATACGACTACAGATTCACAGGTGTTGAAGCAAAGCGTTGAGCAGAGAGGTAGGTGTTCACTGCATTCTTCTCGCTCCTGTATGATTCAATTTTTTTTTAAATAAAAAGCTTTATTTTTTTGTATTTTATTTATTTTTAATTGAAGTACAGTTGATTTACCATGTTATGCCAATCTCTGCTGTACAGCAAAGTGACTCAGTTATACATATATACACATTCTTTTTTCAAAAAACATTTTTTTCTGGGGCTTCCCTGGTGGCGCAGTGGTTGGGGGTCCGCCTGCCGATGCAGGGGACGCGGGTTCGTGCCCTGGTCCGGGAGGATCCCACATGCCGCGGAGCGGCTGGGCCTGTGAGCCATGGCCGCTGGGCCTGCGCCTCCGGAGCCTGTGCTCCACAACGGGAGAGGCCACAACAGTGAGAGGCCTGCGTACCGCAAAAAACAAAACAAAACAAAAAAAACACAACATTTTTTCCCATTATGGTTTTCCCAGGAGATTGGATATAGTTCCCAGTGCTATACAGTAGTACCTTGCTGTTTGTCCATTCTAAATGTAATAATTTGCATCTACCAATCCCAAACTCCCAGTTCAGGGATGGACTGTGAGTTTGCACGAAATTTCATTTCTTTGACCCACTCTTCAATTCCATGTCTGGGAATTTATCCTCAACGAAAACCCGCCCAAATGTACTGGCAGTGTCTATATAATGGAGATTTGAGCAGCCTTGTTTTCAAAAGACACAAGTGGCAGGTGGGTCTGTAAAATTGACCAGGACGGTAAACAGTGACCAGGCAGCATGTTTCTAACCGGAAGTTGTCCATTTCAGTCAAGCAAGATGAATAAACTCTAGGTGTCTACTGTGCAACATTGTACCTGCATCAACAACGCTGTATGTGCACTTAAAAATGTGTTAAGAGGGCTAATCTCAAGTGTTCTAACCACAATAAAATAAGGTAATGAAATTCCCAAGGGGGAAGAGGGAAGAAACAAAAAATCAAGCTCTTTTTCTCTCTCAAAATAAAGTCATATTTTCTTTGCTGTTTTTGTTTCTTTGTTTGTTCATGGCTGTGCTGCGCAGCTAGCTGGATCTCAGTTGCCCGACCAGGGACTGAACCCTGGCCCCAGCGGTGAAGGTGCCAAGTCCTAATCACTGGGCCGCCAGGGAATTCCCCTAAAGTCATACTTTAAAGTAGATTTCATGGCATGAGAAAATGCTCATGCACTAAACAAGAGAGATGTTAGACTGAAAATAAAGAACCACGTCAATTTCATGTGAAACTTCATGTGGAGATGTGCATAGAAAAAAGACTGGAAAATGCAGCAAAATATAACCAATGTTTTTCACTGGGCTGTCTTGTTTATGGAAGAAAATTTGGTCACTGAAGTCCAGAGCCCTAAATATATTCATTCTCTTTGACCAGTTATTGGAGACACACACACACACACACACACACACACACACACACACACACACGCATAAATATAAATGTTTCCTCTCCCTTTCCCACCCCAAGACATAACATGTCCCAAAGGAAAGTATGACTGTATCTCTGCTTAAATCACTTTGGTGGAATCCCGTTGCTCCTTAAGCAAACACTCAGCTCCCTACCAAGGTATGCAAGCAGTTGGCACTCCTCCAGAAATTCTACCGAAGCAGAGCTGGAGAAGGGGCGGGGGAATGCACTCTCTCACAGGATGCTTTTAGGAAAATGCAAGCGGTTTCATTGAATATATGTGCATACATTTATGTGTGCATATACAAAGGAACAGAAGTGAAATTCTTCTCTTTGACCCAGCCATGACTGCCATGCATTGTGTAATTTGGTTTAACGGAGCATATCTGGAACCAGATGGCTATTATGTATAAAAATCTGCAGTGTGTGCCCACAAGCACCAGTTGTGTTGGGGCCAAGACCCAACAAGGCCCCCAGTCCATCAGAAAATGAGGAGGCTGGGATTTCGCCCCAGAAAACTAAGGGAAAGTGAAGAAGGAAGAACATGAAAGGATATGGTCTGGAAAGGAGATGGCTAGTGTTAAATATTTTCATGATTTGGAAACCCATGTCTTTAGAACAGAGGTCAGCGTTGAGTTGTTTCCAAGAAATCCAACCACTTCCTGCTAAGGACGCAATGTATGTATTTTTTGGTTTCTAGCCGAGCGCTGAGCTAATGAACCACGGTGAGTCTTTGAACTAAAATACAGTGAGGATTGGGCCAGGAAGCAACATCCAAACTCCTTCTTTTCCAGAGTTTATTGGCAACTATGAGTTACCAATTAGACATGTGTCTCCCAACTGAATTCAGATCTGGCCCAAATCCCTCCTGTAACATTGAGATCCAGGATCCTTAATAAGGGCTAGAGTTTCTGGGTGTTGGGGGGGCAGTTTCTGAACAGGGAGAGGGTTCTTTTCTGAGCCCAACACAGTACAGCACAGGAGAGGGACTTCCCTGGCGGTCCAGTGGTTAGGACTCCGAGCTTCCACTGTAGGGGTCATGGGTTCAGTCCTTAGTCGGGCGAAAACAAAACAAACAAACAAACAGGAGGATAGTTTTTGTAATCGTGGGGTGGGAGACAACTTATTCAAGAAAATCCAAACTTCAGCAAACACAAAAAGAAAGTATTTAACCTGATTCCATAAACACCAAAAATGCAAGAACACGTAAACCCCTATCACAATAAGGTTTAATGACTGATGAAATACAAACTCACATTTTAAGTAAGGCAAGGCAAGAAAGATGTAAACATAAAGCTTTTTCTCTGACCCTTGGCTTCCTCCCTTCCCACTAAGGTGCACTGTGCATCTTCATTATGTGTTCACCTGACCTCCCCAAAGGCAGAAATACCTGCTCAACCCTGAGGATCAATTTTTCTCCTTCTGGAGCCAGCCTTGTGACTCCTTAGAAGAAGATAACATTCCTTTCTCAGCCCTGTAAGGGGTCAAGATGAGCCACCACTTGCCTTGTACGTGCAGACACTGGTGAATGTTATGTACAAGGCCAATATATCATTTCCCTTAAAGACAGCAATTGGTACAGAACAGACTGGTCAGATGACCTGGGCAGATACTGAGCCACATCTAACAGAAGATCTTAGCTCAAATACTTACTCGTGACCTTACTAGTGTCACTAGCTATATTACTTGTATTCTGCCTATTTTACAAAATTATTCTTTCTTGCATTCCCAAATGTGCGACCAAGCCTCTGATAAAATTAGTGATGATTAGGCAACTTGAAACGATGGACCAAATAGATAGTTCTGTAAGATCAAGGATTGTAATATATAGTAACTCTAGATATGGGAAGAAGCAACAAGAGGGAACCTGGACCAGATGAGACAGGTGGTCCAGAGGCTTTCGTCTACTGTTAACAGGGCCTAGTCCAGTAACAGCACATTGAGTGGCCTGTCATTGAAATCCTCTCTAGACCTGGGAATGCGCATTCCCACCACCCTGGGGACAAACTGGTCACAAAATGCCTTCTAAACCTTTGTTGACATTAAGACCGAAAGGGAAGTGACTGTAACATAAAGAATGCTGCCCACCACTGAGTTCTACAAACATCAAGTCATGAGCCACAGCGGTCGCTGACCTACAGCGCACCCTGAAAGGGATCCAGGGTGAAGATCAGCGTGAGGCACTTTGTGCTCCAAGGAAACTGACAGCACAGGCCCTCAGTCAGATGTTTTCAGGAGAGGTTACGAACCCAAATTCTTGCATCTTCTCAGAATACTTAGAAAAGCACTAAAATTGTTAGCTGAGATATCTGTTCCTCGTGACTAGCTGCAACCTTCTCCCGAGATGTGTGCTTGGTTGCACGTACCTGTTTTCCAAAATCCCATAAGCACTGGCCTCCCCCTATTACCTCTTTGGAACAGTCCTCAGAGCTTCCTGAGAGGCTGTTTCCTGGGTTATAATCATCAGGTTGGCTCGAATAAAATTTTTCATTTCTTCCTTAGATTGACTATCGATTAATTTTTCATCAGCATAACCAACAGGGTGACATCACTGCATCACATACAATTGAAGGGATTCTACTGCTAATACCCAAAGGGTGCTAATGGGTCAAGATGGAAAAGTTGAACATCAAAATAGGGAAGCAGGAAAGGACCCTGAACGGGCAGCTCTTGAAAGAGAGAATGCAAACATTTCGAGAGAAACATGAAAAGGTGTTCCAATTTCCTTGGAATGCAAAACTGGGAGTCAATATTTACAACAGCCAAAAAGGGGGAAGTAACCCAAGTGTCTATCAACGGAGGAGGGGATAAACAAAATGTACTATATACATGAAATATTATTTAGCCTTAAAAAGGAAGGAAATTCTGACACATACCACATTGTACAGGACCCCTGGAGACATTATGCTCAGTGAAATAAGCCAGTCAAAAAAAAAGACAAATACTGCAGCATTCCATTTATATGAGGTATCTAGAGTAGTTGAATTCACATAGAGACAGAAAGCAGAATGGTGGTTGCCAGGGGCTGGGGGAGGGGAGATGGGGAGTTATTGTTTAATAAGCACAGAGTTTCCATTTAGCAAGATGAAGAGAGTTCTGGAGATGGATGGTGGTGATGGCAGCAGAGCAATGTGAATGAACTTAATGCCACCAAACTGTACACTTAAAAATGGTTAAGAGGGTAAATGTTATATTATGGTTATTCTACCACAATTAGTTACGTAATATCTTTGTATGGTGACAAATGGTAACTAGACTTGGCGTGGTGATCATTTTGAAATATATAGAGTTATGGAATCACTATTTTGTGTAACAGGAACTAACGTGGTGTTGTTGTAGGTCAGTTATGCTTCAAAAGCACACAGACAAACTCAAGAGAAAAAGAGATCAGATTTGTGGTTACCAGAGGTGAAGGGTGGGTGGAGGGGGAATTGGACACAGGTTGTCGAAAGGTACAGACTTCCAGTTATAAGATAAATAAGTACTAGGGATGTAATGTGCAACATGATAAATATAATTAACACTGCTGTGTGTTGTGTTTCTCATCACAAGGGAAAATGTTTTTTTTCGGCTGCTTTAATTTTGTATCTATATTGGATGAGGGATGCTCACTAAACTTACTGTGGCCATCATTTCATGAGGTGTGCTACTTTAATCATTGTCCTGTACACCTTAAACTTATACAGTGCTATAGGTCAATTATAGCTCAATAAAATGGGAAGAAATAAAAAAGTGAAAAAAAGAAAAAGAAAACTAGAAGTCAAAACCAAAATGAAATGTCACTGCTCTGACAAAGATGAACAAAGCAATGACACCCAGACCTGGCAAGAGTGGAGGGTAAATAGACCCCTTTAGATCAGGCTGGTGGGAATAGGTGCTGGTGGGCACAGCCTCTGTGGGAGCATTTCAGCAACAGGTCTCAAAGCGTCAGGTGTTTGGGGATGCCCTTTGACTCAGCAATCCTGTTTCTGGGAATCTGGTCAACATGAAAATCGGGAAGGTCTGCCTGTCTATGCGGGGGCTGTTGCGACATTAGAAGCCGGTGCGTAGGATGAACCCACAAGGGTGTCAACTGCCGCAACAATAGAGTTTTACAGTCAGGAGCAGGTGGGTCCTTTTAAAACATATAAATGGTATTTTAATGCCAGGGTTGGAAAATTGTAATTAATTCCCACTTTAATTCACTACTGAAAATTATATTTATAAACTCTTCCACTAAGATATATAATTACCTATTTAAGAAATAAATTGTTTGAGAAAGAAAGCAAGATGGAAAACAGTATATGATAATTCCAGCTTTGACCAAAGATATTTTATTCATTCACTCACTCACTTATATATACTCCAAAAGAGCTCTGTCCAATAGAAACATAACAGCCCCCAATTCAAGTCATATATGTAACTACATTTTCTAGTGATTGCTTTCACCAAAAATAAAAAATGATAAAATAGGTGAAATTGATCAATAAAAAGTATTGAACAGGGCTTCCCTGGTGGCGCAGTGGTTGAGAGTCTGCCTGCCGATGCAGGAGACACGGGTTCGTGCCCCGGTTCGGGAAGACCCCACAAGTCGCGGAGCGGCTGGGCCCATGAGCCATGGCCGCTGAGCCTGCGCGTCCAGAGCCTGTGCTCCGCAACGGGAGAAGCCACAGCAGTGAGAGGCCCGCGTACCGAAAAAAAAAAAAAAGTATTGAACAAGGTATTAAAAAAAATATTTTTGCACTAATTTCTTGAAATCCATTGAGTGTTTTCCAATGACAGTACATCTCAATTTGACCCAGACACATTTCTTTTTTTTAAAAAAAGAATTTTAGGCCTTCCCTGGTGGCTCAGTGGTTGAGAGTCCGCCTGCCGATGCAGGGGACACAGGTTCGTGCTCCGGTCTGGGAAGATCCCACATGCCGCGGAGCGGCTGGGCCCATGAGCCATGGCCACTGAGCCTGCGTGTCTGGAGCCTGTGCTCCACAACGGGAGAGGCCAGAACAGTGAGAGGCCTGCATACCGCAAAAAAAAAAAAAAAAAAAAAAAAAGAATTTTATTTGAGTATAGTTGATTTACAATGTTGTATTAGTTTCTGTTGTACAGCAAAGTGGATCTGTTATACATATACATATATCCACTCTTTTTTAGATTCTTTTCCCATATAGGTCATTACAGAGTATTGAGTAGACTTCCCTGTGCTATACAGTAGGTCCTTATTGGTTATCCATTTTATATATAGTAGTGGGTACATGTCAATCCCAATCTCCCAATTTATCCTCCCCCTCCTTTCCCCCCTGGTAACCATAAGTTTGTTTTTTACTTCTGTGACTCTATTTTTGTTTTGTAAATAATTTCATTTGTATCATTTTTTTAGATTCCACAGGTAAGCGATATCATACGATATTTGGGACCAGACACATTTCGAGTGTCTGGTTAGCCGCACAGACAGCTAGCGGCTACCATGTTGGACACCCCAGGTCTAGAGTGTGTGGAGACGTTTTTGAAGCCACATGTGTTCACCTTTAGAGCCCAGAAAATCCCAGACTCTGCGGCTCTATCTCCATTTCCACAGCCCTGCTACCCTGCCCACGCCCAGCTACAGTTTCCATGGCAACAGCTGGAGCCAGCCCTTGCAGTGAGAAAGCTCTTGAGGGATGAACAGAGCAAAGCAACTAAAACAACATAGCCTGGCTGGGGGATGGGGTGGCCTGGGGGAAGTGTTCAGCAGACAGTCCCCCAGTGATGTCTCAGTCACAGCATATGTGTATGAAAAAAACTGCATCATCAGACAGGGTCTTTGCAAAAGGAAACAAAACTGGCTTCTGTGGGGTCTCGGCACACCCCGTTAGAGATCACAAACCTCCCACAAGTTCCAGTGATAACTAGCATCATCTATCCTCATCTCCAGGACCTCAGAATGTGACCCTATTTGGAGAGGGGGGGTCTTTGCAGAGGTAATCGAGTTAAAATAAGGTCATAGGCTGGACCCTAATCCAATATGACTGGAGTCCAGATAAGAAGAGATTTGGAGACAGACAGGTACAGCAAAATTCCTGCCCCGCCAAGGGAAAAAAAACAGAGAGATCTGCAGATAGACAGGTACAGAAATAAGGCCGTGAAAAGACACAGGAAGATGACAGCCATCGATAAGCCAAGGGCAGAGCCCTGGAAGGAATCTTCCCTCAGGGCATCAGAAGGAACCAGCCCTGCCGACACCTTGATCTCGGACTTGCAGCCTCCAGAACCGGGAGATAAAACGTTTCTGGAGTTTAAGACACCTGGTCTGTGGTGCTTTGTTAGGGCAGCTCTGGGAAACCTACACAGTCACCATGAGAAGTGTTTAAATGGCTCACTAGGTAAAACTTTTCCCAGCATGTCTGACGATCGAATCCCTAGCACTAATTGCTAGTTATATACATTTCAGTGACAGATCAATAAGAAACAGGTACTCTGTCTCAGCTTTGCAAGGCTGCCGTAACAAATGACCACCGACTGTGTTGCTTAAAATAACAGAAGTTGATCTCTCACGGCTCTGGAGGCCACAAGTCCAAAATCAAGGGACCAGCAGGACCACGCTCACTCCAGAGGTTCCAGGGGAGAATCCTCCTAGCGTTCCTTGTCCTACACATGTGTCTTTCCAATCTCTGGCCCTGTCTTCATGCCATCTTCTCCTCTGGGTCTCTGTGTCTCCAAACCTCCTTCTCTTTTCTCTCCTAAGTACCCCAGTCTCTGGATCCAGGGCCGATCATAAATCCAGGATTATTTCATCTCGAGACACTTAGTTAACGACATCTGCAAAGACCCTATTTCCAAATGAGGTCACGTTCCAAGGTTCTAGGTGGACATGACTTTTGTGGAGGACACCATATGACCCACTACAAACACCAAAACAGGCAAAAGGTGGAGTCACTTGAAATGTCTGTTCACAGTATATAGATTTCCAATGAAGGTTAAGCTTCAAGCTTCCCCTTTGCCCCTTCCAAAAGCCTAGCAAGGTGTTTCTGTAAAGGCGGCAGAAGTGAGATATTTTAACTGTAATTGGTTGAAATCACCATTTGTTTCTAGTTTGATGTCTCCTTCCTGAAAAGAACCCTCAGACTTGATGGAATTGAGGTGGTCCTGGGCATTTTTGAGACTAAAGGCAAGTTGAGTGGGGGCAGATTTAGTGGAATATATGTATGTGCAGGGCTGCAAGATTTAGCAAATAAAAATACAGGATATGCAATTAAATTTGGATTTCAGATAAACAACGGATAACTTTTACTACAAGTATGTCTCATGCAATAGTTGAGACATATAGTATAGTATACACTTATACTAGAAAAGGATTCATTGCTTATGTGAAATTCAAATTTTATCCAGCAACCTATTTCTGTGTTATTTGTTGTTATAAGGTTATATATACACATACATATAAGGCTATAGATAAGGTTATATCTATATAACTGCATATGTTTATATATATCATATATAATAATATATAGTTATAGATAAATAACTATAGAATTATTAGTTACCATCCTGGTGTAAGAATAGCTCCAGGAGAATTGCTAACCCTACATCAGTTTGTGAAGATGCTTCTCATGCTACAAACGTGTCTTGTGGTGCAGGGCGCCAGAAATTTGAGAACTGTGGGGAAGAAATAAGGTTTGAAACGTACAAAGCAGAAGCTGGTCTGTGGAAAATTCTTCTAAACATGAGAAATGTAAATCTGTAAGTGGAGGATTCAGTTGTCACTAACCCCTAGCCAAGATACAAATCATTCCCTGTCAGCAATTAACTCCTCAGGGCAGTGTTTATGGTGATAACATTTTGGGAAATTGTGATATAGATTTTAGCAGAATCCCTGTTTTCCTTGGGTCAAACCTGATGGACAGACAGCAAGTAAGACTATTTGTGAAGATGTATAGGTGTGTGTCTGACGCTTCTGGTCCTGAGGAAACCTGGTGGTTCCAGCCAAAATGTCACATAAAATTCTCTCTGATGCAGAGAAGTGAACTGAGGAAGGAAATGCTTCAATGACCCAATTCCTGTACACATTCATCCAACAGTCCATCCATCAATTACTCTAGTGAAACAGTAATCTGATTGCACAGTTTTTCAGCACCACCCAATACAACATAATGGCAATTTAAAAAAGCATTTGAACCGCTCTTCGGTATGATTTAATTTCAGATCAAATTTGTATATATATATATATATATATATACTTTTTTCCCCAGAATTATCGATCACATCAGAATTCAAATACACCAGAAAATGAAATATGTTCATGGAAGCCAAGTTTCAGTCTGAAAGAAAGAAGTCTGGCAGGGGCTTCAAAATACGAAGATAACTAAAAAAGCTGTTAGACAAAAATCATAGTGATAAGAAACAGAGTTATGACAGCCAAAAAGATAGAAGTAATGAAAACAACTGCAGAAGGCATTTTTTTCCTCATTACCAGAACCCAGGACTCTTCCAAACAGGAAATTAAAAGCAGAAGGAAAAATGGAAATAATAGCAAATAAAAACCATAATTTGTGGGTCACCAAAAAATGGGCAAAGAGGTCGGCAGGATTTTCATTTCAATAAAATTTGTTGATTTTAATAAGGACCATGAGCTTTCATTATGACCTGTTGTAATGAGCCATATTCCGTTCAACATGATTGAAAAACTGGTTTTGGGTGTTTTCCCCCCAAAGCATGATCTCAGTAATAGTTACAAAGAATCCACTGAATATGCAGTGACAATACATAGTCTATTATGAGATCCAGGCTAGCTTTTCTGAACACTAAAGTTTGCATATCGTTTTGTTTGTAAATGGTTTTCAACCAGAACAGCATTACTTGCATCAAACGGGTTTTCAAAGGAGGTAAATATATCGCAAGCCCAGCAACGTGACAAAGACTCTACTTAGAGCACAGAAGGCTGTGTTTACTCAGATGATACATTATTCAAACACAAATGCACTAGACCAGACAAGAAGGATTATTTACTTTTCAAATAACTCTTTAAATGAATTTCATGGGAGTTATTATTATACTCATCTTGTGCACTTGGGGGGGTGGAAATCAAAGTGAGAAAACAAATGTGCCTTATTTAAACAGAACTCTATATAAAGAATTAATTTAAATAATGGGGGAAATGTTTACAAAACAAAGCGGCAAATCAAACGCTCCAGGCCAGATGCCAAATAACTATACTTTTACGATTCTGCGCCAAATGTAGTGGGGACTGTTCAGATGTTGACGACTTGGGTTTGTTATCACGGGGAGACCTATGAGACACTTTGGGGGAGCGTTTCTGCCTGCTGCAAGCCACCTCTTTGAGACAGTATTCAACAAAGTCAAACAAGTTCTGAGCGGCTGTGATCCACCGCGAACAGCATTCTTGGTTGGTATGTGACAGTTGCAGCTGTTCGGAAATTTGAAAGCAGAAAGCAGCAACTCCCTTTACAAACACTGATAAATCTGCAGATCTGCAGGAATGTATCCTATGTCACTCATTCCCTTTAATCTCTGCAGAGAAAGCGCTGCCTTTCTTTACAGGGTCTGAGGTTGCTGACTGTCTCCGTGTGTTGCAACTGTTACATATTTTCTTTTTGGGGTTCCTCCCACGTAAAAAATTTTAAAATTGTGGTAGAATACACATCACATAAGGTTAACCATTTTAGCCACTTTTTAGCGTACAGTTGTGCAGTGTTAAGGTACATTCACATTGTTGTGCAGCCAACCTCCAGAACTTTCTCATCTTGCAAAACAAAAACTCTGTACCCTTTAGACACCAAATCCCCATTCCTCCTTACTTCCACCCCCTAGTAGCCACCATTCTTCTTCCTGTCTCTGAATTTGACGGCTCTAGGGACCTCATATAAGTGGGATCATACAGCTGTTGTCTCTTTTGTTTAACCACTCTAGAGCAAAATTATTTCCGTAAGAAGAGGTAATGGACAAGTGTGTAGCCAAAACAAACAAAACACCCAGGAGAAAAGCCTTCCAGAGGTGTGTCAGGCAGGTCATTAATAAGACATTTTATGTCACTTTTGACTTTGTGATGACGTTATGGTATTTGAGCCATTTCGTTGCATGTTGAGTGGTTTTGTTGTTTCTATACTCATCCTGAGTACATTTTCACTTGTGTATCAAGTTTTCGTATTTGTCATTTTTGTATTATCTTCCTCAAAGAGCCTCCCCACCCCCAAAACTGTCAAACTTCAGACCCCACTAAGCCTGGATCTACTCCGGGTCGAATTTTCGATAACCCCTCTCTTATGTCCCCAAATCCAGACGTTGAAACCAAAATGAGACATCATTTTCTTCCTTATCAGGCAGATAAAGATGACAGGATTATACCACCCAAGGATGACAAGAGAATGAAGGAATGGACATCTTCACAGGCTGGCTTTGGGAGAGAGCAGGTTAGCTCATCCTTCCCAGTAGACATTTTGGCAAGAATTATACAAGTTTAAAATGCACATATCCTTTGATCCAATAATTCCACTTGTGGGAATCTGTCCCTGCTCATCTAAATCCCCACAAAAGCACCCAGCCACATGGGGGTTATGACGGCATTGACTCTGAATGCAAAAAATTAAAAACAAGTACATATAACATATCCCCAAGGATGTCTGGAGTAAGCTCTTTAAAAACAATTTTTTCAAGAATACTTAATATCATGAGAGCATGTTATATGAAAAAAATTAAAACTCACATATCCCAATTTTGGGCAAAAAATAATTCACACATTCACCATTTGTCTAGAAACTGTATTGCGTATTTACTATATACCTGGTATTCTGAAAGATCCGAGGAACACGATGGAGACCAAAGACAGAAAAAGTCTCTGCACTCGTGAGGCTTCCTTTTAATGGGAGAAACAGAAAACAAACTACCCAACAGGACAGCAATCTGGTACTGTATAGATAGGTTGAAACGATGAATTTCCCATTAGTCACTAATTCCCTGCCCGGACAAACATCCTGGAGAAACTCTCCACATGTGAGCAATAAGAAAAATGCCAGAATGAACATTGCAACAGTTGATTATCTGACAAAGACTTGTGCCAAGAAAAGAATGGATATATAAAACAAAACAAAGTGTATTCACATACTCTACAGCCATTTGAATGAATGAACCAAAGCTCCAAGTTTCCACATGAATACACCTCAGGAACATGATTACTGCATGAGGAAAAGAAGTCCCAAGACGATGCCATGATGCCACCAATGGCAGCTGTCAATCACCTTTCCCAATGACACTTTCCCCATTGCACTTGTTTGAAACAATCTTCTTTCTTTGTCCCCCCCCCCCACTTTTCTTCTTTTTCTTTTTTAAATTGAAGTAGAGTTGATTTACAATGTTGAGTTAGTTTCAGGTGTACAGCAAAGTGATTCAGTTATACATATATATGTGTGTGTATATATTTGTGTATATATATATATATATATATATATATATATATATATTCTTTTTTGATTCTTTTCTTTTCCCTTATAGGTTATTACAAAATATTGAGTATAGTTCCCTGTGCTATATAGTAGGACCTTGTTGATCATCTGTTTTATATATTAGGGTGTATATGTTAATCCCAACCTTCTAATTTACCCCTCTCATCCCCTTTGCCCTTTGGTAACCATCAGTTTGTTTTCTATGTCTGTGGGTCTATCTCTGTTTTGTAAATAAGTTCATTTGTATCATTTTATTGAGTCTACATATAAGCGATATCATATATTTGTCTTTTTCCATCTGGCTTACTTCACTCAGTATGATCATCATTCAGAAGATCATCCATCGATCTTCTTTCTTTGAGTGTTTACAGCTCTTGGTTATTGTTTAGAGTTCTACCAGCCATAATTCAATTAACAAGGGCAGCTTTAAGGAGCGAATGTCTGCTGCAATCTGACGTCCACTCCGGGGATTTCTAACCTTCCGTGGAGAGTTTTTTTCTACTAGCGTAATTAGATTTGTTGTTCCCTCTCTCAAGAAGCATATAGACGTGACAACTATATGCTGGCGTTTTTCTTAAACCCGTACATGTTTACCTCTAGAGCCTGGAAAATTCCAGCCTCGGAAGCTCTCTGCCTGTTCCACCGCTCTGTCCCCTCCCAACCCAGCCGGCAGTTTCCATGGCGACCGATAAGCCTGCAGCTGTAACTGCAGGTACGCAGAGAGAACAAAGCAGAGCTCCGGCTGATGATATTGCCTGGTGGGGTACGGGGAAGAGTTCCGGAGGCCTGATGCTCACCATCCCCCAAGCTGTGGATCCTCCCAGACTCCCTCTGCAGAACCGATTTCACTCCAGACCAAGTTTCTGGATTCCAGAGCAGCTTTTTTGTTTTTTCGACTTAAAATTTTTTTAAAATTTCCATTGAGATAGAATTGAAATGTAACACTGTGTAGGTTTAAGACATGCAACATTTCGATTTGATACATTTATAGATTACAATAGGATCACCACTGTCCCGTGAACTAACACCTCTATCACATAGCATAATGATCATTTCTTTTTTCTTTTCAGAGCAGTTTCTTTTTTTTTTTTTTGCTTTTTTTGGTTTTTTGTTTTGTTTTGTTTTTTGTTTTTTTGGGTGAGCCATGCGGCTTGCAGAATCTTAGTTCCCCGACCTGGGATCAAACCCTCGCCCCCTGCAGTGGAAGTGCTGAGTCCTAACCACTGGACCGCCAGGGAATTCCCTCAGAGCAGTTTCTTGTCGACTAAAAAATCCTAGCCACGTGAGAAAAGCATGATTTGGAGAATTTATTTCTCCTGGGGCAAAGGTGGGCGATGAATGGGGAGGATGGAGGGATAAATGGGGAGGATGAGTGAAATATGGACCAACTGTCATCTGTCTATACAATGGAGCATAGCCCCCTGGGCCACCAGCAGCAGCAGCATCTAGGAACTTGTTAGAAATCCAATTTGGGGGGCCCCTCCTCGGACTTTCATGGACCCACCAGTGCATCTGATGCTCCCTCAAGCTTGAGAACCATTGGTCTGTACTACTGATGGACACCTATCGGGGTTGGTAATATTTTCCCTGTTATTATCCCATTATTAATGAAAGACCTTAACATGGAGTTCGCCGGTCTCTGGAATTCTGTCCACATTAAGCCCAGGGATATTCACCCTCTGCACTCTCCCTGCCACACTCACATCTGCTTTCTGATGCCTCCAATTTCTTTCCATCCCAAACCTCCTGCTAAGCTCCTCATACACTCAAATGCCAGGGGCTGGGAGAAAGTTGGGGGGATGGGGAATGACTGCTTAGTGGGTTCAGGGTTTCCTTTTGGGGTAAATATCTTGGTTGTAGATAGAGGTGGTGGTTGTACAACATTGTGAAATCACCAGATACCACTGAATCGTTCTCTTTAAAATAGTTGATTTTATGGCATGTGAATTCCACCTCCAAAAAATTATAAAACACAACTTCAAACTCCACACATTTCACACTTGGGCACATCATTTACAAAACACCTAGCAGATCAGAAAGTCAGGTCATGATTCTCCTTAGACCAGTGCTAATAGAAATATAATTCAAGCTGTGTATATAAGTTAAAATTTTCTAGTACCCATGTTTTTGAGAAAAAAAAAAGGAAGTTAAAATGAATGCTAGTAATATATTTTTTTAATATAAATTTATTTATTTATTTATTTATATTTTACTTTTGGCTGCGTTGGGTCTTCATTGCTGCACATGGGCTTTCTCTAGTTGCAGCGAGCGGGCACTACTCTTTGTTGCAGTGCGTGGACTTCTCATTGCGGTGGCTTCTCTTGTTGCAGAGTATGTGCTCTAGGCACTCGGGCTTCAGTAGTTGTGGCTAGCGGGCTCTAGAGCGCAGGCTCAGTAGTTGTGGCGCGTGGGCTTAGTTGCTCCATGTCGTGTGGGATCTTTCCGGACCAGGGCTCAAACCCATGTCCCCTGCATTGGCAGGCGGATTCTTAACCACTGCGCCACCAGGGAAGTCCTAGTAACCTATTTTATTTCACTCACCATGCCTGAGAACTGTCCCTCATGTGTCCTCGAAAAAAACAGGAACATCAATGCTAACTTCACCTCTTCACAGCCCTGAAGCCAAATGCTCCCCAAATCTTGCTGACTCTGCCTCAGAAATATGGTTTTCACCAGCCCACCCTATTTATCTCTCCGTTAAGCGACTGCAGAAACAACCCTAACTGTTCTTCCTTCTCAAAGAAAATCTGGCCAAACCACCACCCGCTAGACTTTTCAGCTGATTCCTGTTGCTCTTAGGATAAACTCCACCCTCCTCAGAACAGTCTCCAAGCTATAGGGACCCCAGATTCTCTCTTTAGAGGAATTTTGGGGTACCAGCTATGTGGGAAGGGGCTCTGTGGAATTTTCCTCAAAGCTGGGTCCACGCAGAGTTCTGAATCATTAGACTCGACTCGTGGGCTGGGGCAACTTTTCCTGCAAAGTGTCACATAGTAAATATTTCAGGCTTTGGGGCCATATGGTCTCTGACTCAACTACCACTCACCTCTGCCACTGGGGCATGAAAGCAGCTGTGGACAATAGTAATAGATGGGTGTGGCCGTGTTCCAGTAGAACCTCACCATGGACACATCTTTCCATCTTCCCGATGGTCCCATCTCAGCCACACCTCCGTCCTCTCTCTCCTGCATCCCCAGCCATCTCTTCATTGGTTTCCTGCATCCACCATCCCTGGTCTTCAGTTTATGTTCCTCACAAGCATCAGAGTAGATACATCAATGGACGCTTAGCTTGCATCCATGTCCTGGCTACTGTAAATAGTGCAGCAATGAACATTGGGGTGCATGTATCCTTTCGGATTATGTTTTTCTCAGGATATATGCCCAGGAGTCAGATTGCTGGATCATATGGTAGTTCTCATTTTAGTTTTTTAAGGAACCTCCATACTGTTCTCCATAGTGGCTGTTACCAATTTACATTCCCACCAACAGTGTAGGAGGGTTCCTTTTTCTCCACACCCTCTCCAGCATTTATTGTTTGTAGATTTTTTTGATCATGGCCATTCTGACTGGTGTGAGGTGACATCTCATTGTAGTTTTGATTTGCATTTCTCTAATAATTAGCGATGTGGAACATCTTTTCATGTGCCTCTTGGCCATCTGCACGTCTTCTTTGGAGAAGTTGGAGTTTGGGACTGATATGTATAGAGTGCTATATTTAAAATAGATAACCAACAAGGGCCTACTGTATAGCACAGGGAACTCTGCTCAATATTCTGTAATAAACTAAATGGGAAAAGAATTTTAAAAATAATAGAAAAAAAATTATAGAGGTTCTTCAATGAGACTAAATTATATCATAAATTATAATAATAAACTGCAGAATCAAATGTCAAAAAAAAAGAGTAGATGTGTGAAAGGAAAATCAGATCATGTCCCCACATAAGAACACCTCAACAGATGCCATTGCTCTTCAGATGCACACCCAGCTCTTTACGAGGAACTACAAATAGAGGGAACTCTGGAATTTCCACACAGAAGGGGCTTAAGGGGGGCAAGATTGGAGGCTGGTGGGCTCAGGGACCTGCCTTGCAGGGGTGTTTGCACAATGATGTTCGCTGTTACACAAGACGGCCCTTGGAAAGAAAGCAAACAACTCCTTTGAATGCATGTATTTAGGGATTTATAAAGTTAGGTACAGAGGACTAGGAGTGAAAATGTACACACTGTTAGAGTTATTATCCCAATGTTTATGTACCTTAGCTCAACAAACACACCTGGAAGTGGATTGCCGTTATGTGCCAACATTTAAAACCATCATCCATAAGGAAAACAGTGGACCACGGGTCATCACGGGCATTTGGAAGAAACACTCAACGCATCTCAAAACAAGGACACAGGATTTTTCACCCCAGAAAGCCAGAGAAAACCCAGTTATGAACATGACCCAGGGATATAATCTATAAACAGATGGCTAATGTTAAGTATTTTTATGGTTTAGAAATGGACGTCTCCAGAATACTGGGCATTTGTGCGGTTTCTGGGAAAACGGTTCCTGTCAAAACGGTTCCTGTCCTGAGTTGGATGTCGATGTATATGGAGCTTGGACTTGAGCCTGGCATTTGTAGGTCATTAATCAGGGGAAATTCCATGGTGGGTGGCTGCCCTGGCATTTTATTTGGCAACTGGGACCAAGCTGACATCCTAACGGCTAGTGTTCAGAGATGATTTGCTTTTTCTGAGAAATCATCATCACCTCCAACGGAACCCCCTTTTGTGTTCAGTTTTTGGTCCAGATCTTGCTTTTATTTATTTATTTATGGCTGCGTTGGGTCTTCATTGTTGCGCGCAGGCTTTCTCTAGTTGCGGTGAGCAGGGGCTACTCTTCATTGAGGTGCACAGTCTTCTCATTGCGGTGGCTTTTCTTGTTGTGGAGCATGGGCTCTAGGGGTGAAGGCTTCAGTAATTGCGGCACGCGGGCTCAGTAGTTGCGGCACGTGGGCTCAGTAGTTGCAGGGCACGGGCTTCGTTGCTCTGTGGCATGTGGAATCTTCCCAGACCAGTGCTCGAACCCGTGTCCCCTGCACTGGTAGGAAGATTCCTAACCACTGCACCACCAGGGAAGCCCCCAGATCTTGCTTTTAGCAACTGGTTCTTGAAGGACATGGCATGTATGTCTAAGCTGAGGATGGAAGGAAGTGTTTACAGCAGGTAAAGAACTCCTTTGCTCACCTCACCATGAGATAACATAGGTGAATATGTATTCTTATAATTGTGGGATGGGGGAACGTCCCATTAAACTTAACAAAGAAGCCAGCGAATATAAAAGAAAATATTAATAAGTCTGTCTCCCCAAACTGAAAAATTAGAAATGGGGAAACTCCATCATGAATAAGACTTAATGAACAACTGAGCAAAAATGTCACAAAATATATATTCAAAGCATATCTATACAGGCACAAGGAACTCAGAGTGTGAAGAGGTCAAAAACGGGGGAGAAAGAACCTCAAAATAGAAGAAATGTAGGCAAAGGATATGGAGGGAGAGAAAGAGAAGAAGAAAGAGATGGAGAAGGAGAAGGAAGGAGAAGAAGGAGAAGAAATAGGAGGAGGAGATGGAGAAGGAAGGAGGGAAGAAAAGTCAAATGTTGAAAAACACCTCCTTACTTGGGACCCAAAACTGGATATCTAAACCAAAATGGGGTGTTGTTTACTCCCATCAGACTGAGAAAGATGAAAAAAGCAGCAACATCCAGGGTTGCTGAGATGTGGAGAAACAGAAAAAGCCTTAGGCTACTGGAGGGTGTGTGTGTGGTTGGCACAAGCCTTTCTGGAGAACATAGAGCAATAAGTGTCAGAGTTAAGGACAGACAGAACTAAACACATACAAGCAAGCCCACTTCTGGACTACAAGAATATTTACAGTATGACATGTCTGTAGGGCACCGATGCAACACGAGGTCAAGAAAATTGGGGGCAAAAAGTATATATAACCACGCACAAGAACACTAAGTGTGAATATGAGGTAGTGTTTTACTGTCTGAAAAAGTCAGTGCCTTCCTTTAAAAATAAAATTTGTTTTTGAAGAACATTTAGTATCGTGATATATTCAATGGGAGAAAAATCAGGATATAAGCCTTTACCCAGAGCAGTGTCTCAACGTTCATGCTATTGATGTTGACTGCCAGATGATTCTTTGTGGGGGAGGGCTGTCCTGTGCATTATAGGCTGCTTAGCAGCATCCCTGGTCTCACCCAGCGTATGCTAGTGGTACCCACCTCCCCAGTTGTGACAAGAAAAACGTCTCCAGACATGGCCAAGTGTCCTCTAGAGAAGCAATGTCTCCCTTGCTTGAGAACCACCAATACAGACCCTAATCCCAATGTCGAGTCAAAATCATACATTCATCCATCCACTCTTTCTTTTATTCATTCACTTATACATAATCTAGAGCTGTCCAATAGAAATGTAGTGCAAGCTACATACATAATTTAAATTTTTCTAGTCGTCACATTTAAAAATGTAAAAAGATACAGGTGAAAATAAATTTAATGGTTTATTTCATTGAAACCAACCTATTCAAGGTATGATCATTTCAACACGTGGCACTGGCCACATTTCCAGGGCTCACTGGCCACATGTGGCTGGTGACTCCCATATTGGACAGCACAGGATTACAAGTATTATTGAGCAGCTCTGTGCAACAAGAACTCTGTGAAACAGACGAATACAGTGGGGGGGGGGGGAAGAAAGACAAGTTTACTGTGTTCCAGAAACTTCCATTTTAGTGGGAGAAACAGGCACAAAGAAACTACCACTTGACAATGCACTTTGACAATATATAGAAAGGTGAAAGAGTGCATTCCTACACGCACCCCAGTGTTCACGGCAGCACTATTCACAATAGCCAGGACATGGAAGTGAACTAAGTGCCCATCAACAGAAGAATGGATAAAGAAGATGTGGTACATGTATACACAATAGAATACTATTCAGCCGTAAAAAAGAATGAAATAATGTAATTTGCAGCAACATGGATGGATCTAGAGATTATCATACTAAGTGAAGTAGGTCAGACAGAGACAAATATATGATATCACTTACACATGGAATCTAAAAAAATGATACAAATGAACTTACTTACAAAAGGGAAATAGACTCACAGACCTAGAAAACAAACTTATGGTTACCAAAAGGGGAAAGGTGGCGGGGGGGGGGAGGGATAAATTAGGAGTTTGGGATTAACAGATACACACTACTATATATAAAATAGATAATCCACAAGGACCTACTCTACATAGCACGTAGAACTATACTCAATATTTTGTATATAACCTATTTGGGAAAAGAATCTAAAAAAGAATATATATATATATTTATATATATATGTAAATAGCTAAATCACTTTGCGGTACAACTGAAACTAACGCAACATTGTAAATCAACTGTACTTGAATTAAAAATTAAGGACAACAACAACAAAAAGAGTGCATTCCCAACCCCCATCAGCAATTCCACGCTGAGACCATTCCCTAGAGAAACTCCCCCCATTTAGGCAGGGTGACACGGAGAAGAGTGTTCATTGCAACGTACCCGAATTTGATAAATCTTATTTGAGTGTCACCTGTGTGACAGGTGTGGCCTGGGGACGTGCAGCCTCATTTGCAATACTGAAACCTAGAACCAATCTAAATGTCTTCACGAGGAAACTGGGCATATAAAAGAGGGTAAATCCATACACTGTCATGCTGTGATTCACCTTCAGGGAAGGGATAAGAGCTACACAACATAACGTCATCTTAAAATAAAAGGGGGCTTCCCTGGTGTCACAGTGGTTAAGAAACCACCTGCCAATGCAGGGGACACGGGTTCGAGGCCTGTCTGGGAAGATCCCACATACCGCGGAGCAACGAAGCCCGTGAGTCACAACTACTGAGCCTGCACTCTAGAGCCCATGAGCCACAACTACTGAGCCCGCGTGCTGCAACTACTGAAGCCTGTGTGACTATAGCCCATGCTCCACAACAAGAGAAGCCACTGCAATGAGAAGCCCACGTACTGTAACAAAGAGTAGCCTCCACTTGCCGCAACTAGAGAAAGCCTGCGCACAGCGACCAAGACCCAACACAGCCCAAAATAAATAAATAAATAAATTTATTTAAAAAATAAAATAAAAGGGAAGAAATTGGGAGATTGGGATTGACATATACACACTACTGATACCATGTATAAAATAGATAACTAATGAGAACCTACTGTATAACACAGGGAATTCTACTCAGTGCTCTGTGGTGACCTAAATGAGAAGGAAATCCAAAAAAGAGGGGATATATGTATTCGTATAGCTGATTCACTTTGGGGTACAGTAGAAACTAACACACTATTGTAAAGCAACTACACCCCAATAAGAAATAAATACATAAAAAAGAAGAGCATTAGGACCTAGCTGCAGAACAAGGCCATGCACACAAGTGTGGGACATGGTAAATTACCATTTATCATTTTTAGCAACAATACTTATTTATGTAGGAAGGATCTAAAAGCATGCACAGGAATGGCAGTTTCCAAATATGGTTGGTGGAGGGAGGTGGGTAGATTTCCAGGGGAGCACAAGGACCCTCAACTACATTTGTGTCAAATTTCTTTGTTTTGAAATTTTGTTTAATTAGTGAATTAGCAAGACCTCACTTTTTTTTATAGGAAGAGCTTTTATTTATTTATTTACTTGCTTACTTAATTTGTTTTTTGGCCGCTCAGCATGCGGGATCTTAGTTCCCCAGCCAGGGATCGAACCCGCGCCCCCTGCAGTGGACTCACGGAATGCTAACCACTGGACAGCCGTGGAAGTCCCTGGGTCCAATTTCTCTTTTAAAAGTGTTCAGAAGCAAATATGGGGAAATGTAAAGTTTTGATAAATCTGGGTGTTACCTTTGTTATGTCATTCTCTGTATTTCTTCTGTGTGTCTGAGATAATAAGCGTAAATAATAGATAAAATGGTTTTAAGCTGTGGTGAGGATTATGCCAGAACCGAATCAGTATGTGAGGAAGCTCATCTCAGGAAGTTAGAGGCCCGACCTTGGCGGTCAGGCAAAGCTGCTCTGATGGGATGAAAACTGGAGGAGGATGAGGGGCTGGTAGGCATGCTGAGTGCTCCAGGCAGAAGGAGCGGGGGGCAAAGAATACTGGGCACTTAAGGAAATGAAAGAGAGGACCCGTGTAGCTGTACTTTCGTGAGGGGTGGAGAGAGCGAGGACATGAGGGTCACAGCAGTCTGGGTTTTACAAAAATGTAAAACAATACCTTGTTTTACAAAAAATAACACCACAATATCTCCCAGCCTACAGGATCCACTGCAGTGTGATGGTAACATTCTCCCCATCCAGATGTGTGGTCCACATGAAAAGATGCTCAACATCGCTAGTTATTAGAGCAATGCAAATCAAAACCTCACACCAGTCTGAATGGCTATGATGAAAAAACCCACAAAGAACAAATGCTGGAGAGGGTGTGGAGAAAAGGGAACCCTCTTACACTGTTGGTGGGAATGTAAACTGGTACAGCCACTGTGGAGAACAGTATGGAGGTTTCTCAAAAAACTAAAAACAGAGTTACCATATGATCCAGCAATCCCACTCCTGGGCATATACCCGGAGAAAAACACGGTCCAAAAGGATACATGCACTCCATTGTTCACTGCAGTGCTGTTTACAATAGCCAAGACATGGAAGCAACCTAAATGTCCATCGACAGAAGAATGGATAAAGAAGACGTGGTACATATATACAGTGGAATATTACTCAGTAATAAAAGGAATGAAATAATGCCATTTGCAGCAACATGGATGGACCTAGAGATTGTCATACTGAGTGAAGTAAGTCAGACAGAGAAAGACAAATATCATATATCACTTATACAGGGAATCTAAAAAGAAATGATACAAATGAACTTATTTACAGAAGAGAAACAGACTCATGGACTTAAGAGAACCAACTTATGATTACCACAGGGGAAAGGTAGGGGGAAGGGATAGTTAGGGAGTTTGGGACTGAAATGTACACACTGATATACTTAAAATGGATAACCAACAAGGACTCAGTACCCTAAATGGGAAGGAAATCCAAAAAAGAGGGGATATACGTATATGTATAGCTGATTCACTTTGCTGTATAGTAGAAACTAACACAACATTGCAAAGCAACTATACTCCAATAAAAATTAATTTAAAAAAAAGAATTAATCATAGGTTCCTGACTGGAGAAACTGGGTTTATGGCAGATAAATCAGATGCACTTTGATGTGGATGTGGGGTGGATTTGCAATTTTGGTTGGGGGGTGGTGAGGATGCAAGAGTTCCACTTTATAAGTGGTAGGTCTATGTATTACCTACACATTGCAGCAAAATGAATTCCCCAAAACTTGGTGGTTTGGAACAGTAAAGTTTCTGTGGGTCGGTCAAAGATGCCTCGTGAGACTGCGGTTATCAGACGGCTTGACGGGCTGGGGGATCTGCTTCCAAGGAGGATTGCCCCCTGGCAAGGTAGCGCTCACTCCGGGAGGGAAAGCTCCGCTCCTGTCCACGTGGGCTTCTTCCTGGATCTGCGTGCGTGTCCTCATGAGATGGCGGCTGGCTTCCTTCAGAGCAAGTGCTCCAGGAAGCCAAAGCAGATGTGGCTGAGCACTTTACGTCCCAGCCCCAGAAGTCATGCACTGTTGCTTTCACAGGATCCCACGGTCCCAAAGATCAGGGAGGAGGAGACCACATGAGCACAGGAATGCAGAGGGCAAGCCTATTCGGGGACCACCTTGGAGGCGGGCCACTGCAGCTTCATGCCCTTGACAGAAATCAGAATGTCAAGTCGGTGGGTGCATAGGTGAGATGGGGGAGCATGTAGGATGTCAAAATGGGAAGACGGGGCATATGGGTGGCACACAGAGCCGCAGGGCCAAATGAAATCCCATGAGGAGAGGATGTGGAGGGTCCAGGACACAGCCCTTCAGAGAGGTCAGGTCAAGCAGAAGGAACCAGCCCAGGTCCATGAGCAAGGAGGTCCAAGTGAAACGGAGCAGGACCCTATGGTCCTTCCCATCCCCCCATGTCCTCAGCCTGCCTTTTGCGTGTGAAAAAACTTAAGCCAAAGAATAAGTTTAATCAGAGAAGTGAGAAAACGCAGAAACAAAGGAAAACAGACGGAGACCAAATAATAATAGTTTAGTCATTAAGCAAAGTCAAGGACCTTTAGCTCCTCCTCAAGGGCTATAGATAATATTCTGAGCCATATCCTGCGAGTTGTCTTATAGATACTGAAACCCCACCAGGTAGAAGTTAATTATATGATGACCAGACTGTGGCCATGACATAAGCTGCCATTCCAAGAATTTGCCTCAAAGAAAATGGAAACAAACCGGCAGCCAGAATAAAGCGAATTTCCTTTCCACCAACCTGGCCTCTTTATTGGCTTTTGAGCAGAGAGCAGCCTGACGCCGGTTACACAAGGAGCTGGGAGGATGATGAGGAAGGGGTCACAGAAGAAAGATGTAAAGATGTAAAGAGTTCTCTAACCACGGCGGGTGGTGAGGTTTTTCCAACACTGAGAAGCTGAGTAGGGCGAGGGCAGGGAACTTGCAGCTGGATTTAGCAACAGGGGGTGCTGGGCGGTGGGATAGCAAGCAGGAGGGAATGCGCGGGGCGGGGCGGGTGGTGGGAGAGCTTGCCTCCGGGAGTTGCCCATGAGTGGCTACAAGGCGGGCAGAGATGGGGAGGCAGAGCCAGAGGCCCCCCAGGGGCAAAGCTGTTTTCCAGGCGGGAGTCACAGCGCCCCAAAGTAACACTCAGACCTGACCAGGGCCGTGCAGCGTGAGGTTCCAGCCGGCAGCTGTGGGGACCCCTGCTGCACTGAGACGGGAGGAACGCTGGGGTGAGGGTGGGGGCTGGGGAGGGTGGGGATGGCTGGTGGAGCAGGACGGCTGCGCCAGGGGAGGCTTGTTTTCACAAGCCTCCTCTCTCCTTCCCAGCTTAGCCCGCTCAGTGCCCCTGCCCCCTCCCCGCCACCCCAGAGAGGGAGGAGTGGCAGCTGGGGCGAGGACGTAGCCTCAGGGAGCCCCGCTAAGCCCCTCCACAGCTCCACACCCGAAGACAGGAGGGCTCCGGGCCTGCCGCTCCCCTGTCCTCAGCTCACCGGGATCTGTGTCCCCTCATCCTCCCAGACGCCAGCCTCTCTTCTCCTGAAGGCGACAGCAGCCCTGCTTCTGCCCTCCCCTGTACCCCACTCATGGGAGCAGCAGGCTTCTGAAGGGAAGCTGGACCAGGAGGTCCCCATTGCTTTAGGGCTGAGAACATCCTCTTTCCCGAGGCCTACAGGGCCCTGCGTGACACACCTGCGAAGTGCTCTGCCCCAGAGCACGCACAGACACAGGCACACAAACAGAGACACACACACACAAACACACCCAGACACGGACATGCAGACACAACAGAGACGCACACACACACACACTCAAACACACACAGACAGGGACACACAAACAGAGACACACATAGACACGGACATGCAAACACACACAGAGACACACACACAAACATACACAGACACGGACATGCAGACACAACAGAGACGCACACAGACACACACAAACACACACAGACAGGGATACACAAACACACACAGAGACACAGATACAGACATGCAAACACACAGAGACACACACACACAAACACACACAGACACAGACATGCAAACACACACAGAGACACACACACACACACACAGAAACACACACAGTGACACACAGAAACACACACACACACACACACACACACACACACACACACATCCCTGCCTCCTTCTCAGCACTCAAGCCTCACCCCAGAGGTCAGTCACAGCCCAGAGAGACCATCCCTGACCCCACACCCATGCCCCTCCCCCCACCTCAGCCACTGTGTCATTTCCTTCACTGTTCTCATCACTGTCTTAAATCCCATTCCTCACGACTACACCGCTATCCTTGACCTTCTCCATTGAAAGTTCTGCTTCGTGGGGCTGGGGCCCTTCTCTGTCTTGTTCACTGTTGTATCCACAGCCAGTACAAAGTAGGTACTCAGTTAGCAAATAAACTGGGGCATGCACGGGTATTACCTCTCAGAACCTAACCCAATTAATTTTCGGGTCCTAGTTTTCACAGACAAGGTGTGTGTGTGTGCGTGTGTGTGTGTGTTCCTCATTTCTCTCTCTCACTAAAAAGTAAATGCCCAAAATAATTGAAAACAGGTGTTCAAACAAATAATTGGTCCATGCACACTCGCGGCAGCATTATCCACGATAACCAAAAGGTGGAAACAACCCATGTGTCCATCAACGGATGAATGCATGAACAAAATGTGGTCTATCTACACAATGGGATATTATTCAGCCATATAAAGTAATGAAGTTCTGACACACGTTACAACGTGGATGAACCTCAAAAGCATCACACTAAGTCCGAAAAGAAGCCAGTCCCAAAGGATGCCATATTATATGAAACCATTTGTACGTAAGGTCCAGAACTGGCCAACCTACAGAGACAGAAAGTGGATTGGTGGCTGCCGAGGGCGGGAGGGTATAGAAGGATAAGCGGTGACAGCTAAAGGTATGGAGTTTCTCTTTTTAGCAATGACAGTGTTCTAAAATGCATTCTGGTGGGAGTTCCCTGGCGGTCCAGTGGTTAGGACTTGGCACTTTCACTGCCAAGGGCCCGGGTTCGGTCCCTGGTCTGGGAGCTAAGATTCCACAAGCCGCGCGGAGAGGCCAAAAATAAAAATTTAAAAAATTTTAAAAAACGGATTCTGGTGATGGCTGCACAGCTCTGTGAATCTACTAAAAACCACTGAATTGTTCTCCCACGAACATCAACTCTATCTCCCCCTGGAAGTACTTCAAACCCATAAAACAGTAGGAAACCTTATGTAGGCAAGAAGGCTGTGAACTTGGAGTTCTCACACACTGTGGTGAGTGTTACAAGTTGGTGGGCTATTTCCTCTAACTTTTTAGAGAAAATCCCAACTCTATAGCGATATCCCCCCATAGCAAACCCCTCCCCCAAAACAAAAAAACTCCACAGGATTTTTTTTCTGAGGAGAAAATGTAACAGAAGTCAGAAGTCGGAGCAGGGCTTTCCAAAAGAAATATAATGCCAACCCCACAACTAAATTTTAAATTTTCTAGTAGTTACATTTTTTAAAAAAGTAAAAGTAGGGAATTCCCTTGTGGTCCAGTGGTTAAGACTCTGCACTTCCACTGCAGGGAGCACAGGTTCCATCCCTGTTCAGGGAACTAAGATCCCGCATACCACGTGGTACAGCCGAGAAAATATGTACGTATATAAAGGTCAGGCCAGATTAATCTAAAGAATACATTTTATTTCACCCAACGTCTCCAGAGGAGTATAATTTCAATATGTCATCACTATAGAAGACATTACTGAGGTACCTTCCGTTATTTTTGTCATGATACATCTTTGGATCTAATGTGCATTTTGTACTTATGGTGGAGCCTATTTCAAGTCTGATAATCCACAGGTCAAGTGCCCAAGAGCCACGCGGGGCACGTGGTTGCCGTGTTGGATGGTGCACCCCGAGAGCACTGAGAATACTGAGTGTCCAAAGTCAGAGGGGCCTACGCTCTATAGTGTAGGGGAGGGAAAAGTCCTTCTGCCACCCGCCTTAGGTTCCCACCTACTGCTGGGGCTTTGTAAATGGCCAAAGGCAGGTTAACAAGAGGAAAACAAACAGACGTTTAAGAGCAGTGCATCTTGCATGTACACATAGAAGCACTGGGAATGGATGGGTAACCCAGAGGAGGGTTAGAACCTGGGTTTAAATACCAACAAAGGAAAAGAGGTTTGGGGCTTCTGTCGGGGGTGGGGGGTGGGGCGGAACAATTTATGGCCAAGGTGACCAGGGAAAGTATCGCAGACAAGGGTTGTTTAGTTAAGGTTGTTACGTAGATTTTTTTAAAATTAATTTTTATTGGAGTATAGTTGATTTACTATATTGTGTTAGTTTCAGGTGTACAGCAAAGTGGATCAGTTATACATATATTCACTCTTTTTTAGATTCTTTTCCCATATAGACCATTACAGAGTACTGAGTAGAGTTCCCTGAGCTAGACAGTAGGTCCTTATTATGTTATGCAGATTTAGGTTGAAGCCTCCTCCATTGATACGAGCTATCAAGAGGGAGACATCTTAATATGAGCTATGCAGAGGGAGACAGGAAAACTCATGGCCTGATTTAGGAGCTTTTCCTGCTTCTGCTGTTTCTCAATGGCTTTAAACTCAGAATAATCCATATGCCAAAGAGGCATGGTTTTGGGGTGGCGTATTCGGGTCCCCTCAATAGCCACGTAGCCATTGTGTTGATTAGAGCTCATACCTAGCAGAGAGTAGTCCTGTAGTCAATACTTTTTTTTTTGGCCTCACCACGCAGTTTGTGGGATCTTAGTTCCCCGACCAGGGATTGAACCCAGGCCCTCAGCAGTGAAAACTCAGAGTCCTAACCACTGGGCTGTCAGGGAATTCCCAATTAATACTTGTTTTAATAAAGAAATTAACAGAGTATTTAAAAAATGGAAACATGCTTATGAGGTATTATTAAGAAAAACAAAAGTCGAAACAAACTGAAACAGCACAGCCAAAACACTCCATTTTGTGTCCGTACAGGCAAATCAGGGTTTGAATCCCAACTCTGCTGTATTTTAGCTGTGTGACTGGGTTAAGTCATTTCATGCCTCAGAATCTCAGCTTCTTCGTCTATGAAAGGAGAGGAAATCTACTTCCAGCAATTTTTTTTTGGAAGAATAAATAAAAGAACGCCTGTTAGTGCTTAGCACAGTGCCTGCTTCATGATAATCACGCTGTAAACGTCAGCAGTTACTGTAACCATGTGAAGATACAAATTAAAACCTGGAAGGAAGTATTTAACGTGGAAAACTTTTATGCTGGGCGGACAGTGATTATTTACCAAAAAAAAAAAAACTTATTAGTTTTGATCCGTATAAGATTAGGTGTCGGCAAAGAACTGGAATAAAACTGATCATAAAATGAGGCTGGTGTGTGATTCTACAGGAAGAAAAAGGAAATGCAAAACATTTTTCATACTGTTACATCAGGGGATGGTGGTGGAGGGGGCAGGGATACAGCATGGTTTTCAGACACCTCTATTTTGTTGTTCTGTAACAACAAGCTTGCGTTTATTCCGAAATTAAAAGCAGAAGCACAAAAGTCTAGAATAAATATATTTACACCTAGAGCCAATTAATTGTCTTTGAATAAAAAAGGCTGAGCTACTTTCTTCTGGGGTTTTCTCCATACCTTCATTTGGAATTTGCTAGTACAATTCACAGGGGGCCCCATGGCACAGACATGGGGAGCCTTGAAAGTTCTTCCTGTTTCTAGATACAAAAAAATAGGTCCCCAAATATTTGAACGGTTTATAAAAGCCAAAAAATCAAGGGGATATATATATATATATATACACAAACACACACACACACACACACACACACTATCAGAAGTCCTAAACAGAGGAACACAACTGGAGTTATCAGATGGTTTTCTACTTATCAGATTTTAAGAATCAATAAGCAAATTTTACCAACGCTTGTGTATTAGCTGTCTTTTTTTCAGGTGTCCATACTGTAAGACGAAACACCTCCCTATTAAAGAATACAATCAAATTCCGTTTAGAAAGTTCTTAACCTTTGTAACCAGAACCAGAAGAAACAAAACGTGATGCTTTTCCTTTTATGCAACACACAAGGGTCTATCAATTAATTTGAGAACGACTGTAGGTAGCCCATGAGTAAACAAAAACAAATACAAGTCTCTGTTTTAAAAAAAGAAAGAAAGAAAAGAAAAGGTTTACAAAAATTACAAAGAAAAAAGCTGAAAGAAAAAAAAAGTTGCATGGCTAGTGTCGGCAAACGGATGATGTATTAAGTCTGTTTGCTGCAGGGCAAAGGGGGAAGTACAGGGCTGTGTGTTCAAGAACTTCATTCCTTTGCCTGACTTCGCTGCACTGTGTATTGTTGGAATGAGAACTTGTCTGTACCCTGGGGCAGGATTCCATGGCAGAGATAGCATCTGGTAAGGAGACTTTTTAAAAAAAATTCTAAATCTCCTGTTTCAACACCCACCAGCTCCTTCCCAAACAACTTGAATTCAAATCCCGTTTCCGTTCCTTATGAGCCATGGGAATTTCTTTCCTTATCTTACAGTGAACTACATCACACATAGAGAAGAATGTATGAGAAGATGCATCTGGACGTTTTAAAGACAATTATAAAACTAAAGCCCAGCTATGGGACATGCTATACTCTACCAGATCTCACGTTTCAGACTGACTGAAAATCAGTTCTCCAAATGACCATTTTTGCTGCATGGCTAATTCCCTAAAATGGCCAAATTTATCAGCTTTATCTACTTAACGACAACAACAAAAAGTGTGTTTCTTTGAACTCTTTCTGACAGTACAGCAATCCCACTTGGAAGAGAGCTTCTGGGGATGGTTGTGATCTTTGAATGATTTGAGGTTTTAGTTTCGTTTTTAGGGTAGTGGAGTTTGAGTTCAGATTTACATTGGCTACAGCTGTTTCGCCGTGGCCAAATGAAAGTTTCGTGTGTTCTGAGGATTTTTATATTTTAAAATAAGAATCTCTGTGATTCAACCAAGAGTATTCCTTGGGTCTGGGATGTCAAGGGTGTCATAAAGGAGAGAACAGGTTTCTATCATCCAACTTATTTTTGTGACTGGCTTTGCCGTTTGAAATTCTCTTAAGGTACAGGTGTTTTACCCGGCACGATCACATAAATTATGACATGTTTTAAACATTTGAGAGGGGTTCTGTGGCTTAATTGAGAATCACGCCCGCATCTGATGGGTGACTGAGCTGGATCTGCAGATCAGGCTACGAGGCTGAGATAAACCTGCCCAAGTGAAACAAAAACTAGGGCATAACCGAAATTAGTTTCGACCGAAGTGAAACCGAAACAGCAAAGGAAAAAAAAAATTACTCTTGAGGTTGACTCGCGCCGTGTGGCACAGTTCGATGTCATGTTCATAAATATTTAATAGAAATTAGTTGACAGTGAATGCATAATTCTGCAGATCACCGACTTAGCAAACTCCCTTTCCAGCTACCGCCCTGCGCTCACCCCCGCCCCCCCCACCGCCTCCCCGAAATGTTGCATCCTTTGCATGTAGCCTTTGCTTGGGGTTGTTGCTTCCACATCTTTTCTCTTCTGTATGGACCGTGCCCTGTCCTCCTCTGCACTAGGTCATTTCCACTAGCATGCAGACATGATGTGATAGCTCCCGTCTTAAAAAACAAGTGCTCTCTAGACCCTGAATCCCTCTCTGGCTTCTGCCCCATGTCCCTGACCCCAAAGCATCTTTCCACTCCTGCCCGCACATTCTCTCCTGAACCCACTGGTACGAGGCTCTTTCCTCCAGCCTACATGACCCACTCTTGTCAAATTCACCAGGACCCTCCAGTTGCCCGAAACCAGTGTTGGTTCTCCGTCTTTATCCCGTCCAATGTCATGACCACGCGTGATGATGTGGAACCGTCCCCCTCCCCCCTCCCCTGGGTTCCCTACCCTGCCGTCTCCAGCTTCCCCCCGAGAAAAGGAGCATCTCTCTGCTCCTTGTCTTCTTCACCCGCCCTCCTCCTGTTCATCCCCTCAACCTGTAGGGGTGTGTGGGGTTCATCCTCTACTCGCTTCTCTTCTCTACCTACCCCCACTCACTGGGTGGTCTCCGCAGGCCAATCATTTCCAGTACTAAGCCTGTGCCCATTACTCACCGTACTGAGTTGAGTAGGGTCCTCCCCCCACCCCCAAACTCATGTCCAGCTTGAACCTCAGAACGTGACCTTATTTGGAAACAGGGTCTCTGCAGATGTGATTAGTTCAGATGAGGTCATCCTGGAGTAGGGTGGACCCCTAACTCCAATAACGGGTGTTCTTGTAAGAAGCGGGGACACACAGACCCAGGACACACAGAGATGAGTGCCTTGCAGTGACCGAGGCAGGGACTGGAGTGGTGTAGCTACAAGCCCACAGATGGAACAATGTGGGGGCAAACACCAGAAGCTAAGAGAGAGGCACTAGCTGGAGCCTCCTGAAGGACCCAATGCCTCTGCCGACACCTTGATCTGGGGCTTCTGGCCTCCGAACTCTGCGAAAATGCATTTCTGTTGTTTCAAGGCATCAAGTGTGGGGTAACTTGTTGCCCTAGGAAACGAACACTCGCAAACTTGCCTCCTCATCCCAGCCCTCCACTGAGGTCCACACTCTCACAACCACCTTATCATCACTTACGATGTCCACTTGGGTATCTCATAGACACCTCAACACGGATATAATCAAAACGGGACTCTTGACCTCCTCCCAGCCCTGCGCTGTAGACTCAATGTTTGTGTGCCCCCCCACCCCTCCCAAATTCGCCAGTTGAAGCCCTAAGCCCCTGTGTGCCAGTGTTGGGAGGTGTGGCCTCTGGGAAGTAATTAGGGTTAGATGTGGTGGTGAGGCTGGGGTCCTCCCGATGGGATTACTGTCCTCACAAGAAGACAGAGAGGCGCCAGGGCTCGCTCGCTCGCGCCCTCTACCACGGGAGGACACAGCAAGAAGGCAGCCATCTGCAAGCCAGGAAGAGAGCTCCCGGATGAACTGCATCTGCTGCCACCTTGATCTTGGCCTCCCAGCCTTCACGACTGTGAGAAATCAATGTCTGTGGTTTGAGCCCCTCAGCCTGGGGTATCTCGTTACTGCAGCCAAGCTGACTAACCCACCCTGCTCTTTCCCCCGATCTTCCCACCCTAGTAAATAGCAACCCCACTCATCCCGTTGTTGGGTATCCTGCCCAGGTGTCATCGCTGACTTGTCTTCTTTCCTTCATACCCCCAAGGGCAACCGATAGCCCATCTTGTTGGCTTTTCCTTTCAAAACATCTGGGTTCCAACCAGCGTTCACCTCCTCCAAGGAGGAGCTGCCATCCCAGCCCAAGGGGCCACCACCTCTCCCCTGGGCCACTGCAGGAGCCTCACAACTGCTCGCACACTTGCATCCTCTCCCCGGCAAGTGACCCTCCGCACTGCAGCCAGAGCTGCCTTCTCAAAAGGCAAGTAAGTCATCCACCCTGAGTTACACCATAGGAAGGTTCTCACAGCGCTCAGACCAGGATCCGAACTCTGCCTGCTCAGGGTACGATCCAGACCCCTCCCATGTGCCCCCGAGGCCCCAGGGGGACTGGGGCTGCTCCCTGACCATCCACCTCATTCAAGCCACTCCTGCGGCACTGGACTCCCTCCCATCTCTTGGAAGTCTCCATGTAGAGCCTCCGTACCTGCTGTTCCCTTTGCTCTTCTCGCGGCTGAACCACACCCGAAAGGTCTCAGCTCAGTTGCCGCCTGGCCACGCGCGTAAATGGTGCTGCACCTCACTCTCTACCCCTCAGCCTGCTTTACTTCTCTGGATATCTGGCGTATTACATCACGCTGTTACATTATTATATACTATGTTATTGCATTGTATCGTATTGCATTATTATATTACATATATCATATTACTATATTCTGCTACCTTATACATTGTATCAGTATATATTATAACATTACATAAAACATATTCCATTGTAGCATATTATACTATATTACGAATTACATTATATTACATTATGCATTGAATTATTATTATTTATTTATTGGTTTATTTTTGGCTACACGGAATGTGGGATCTTATTTCCCCAACCAGGGATCAAACCCTCGGCCCCTGTATTGGAAGTGTGGAGTCTTAACCACTGGACCGCCAGGGAAATCCCCTGCATTGAATTATTATACACTATATTGTTACATATGACATTATATCATTTATCATTATGTTATGCTACATCATTTGTTTTGTTACTTTATACTATTTATTGTCTGCCTTTCCCCACTACCTCATGCTACATGTTTTCATGACCACCTAATGTAGTACCTACACCACTCATGTATTCCATATTTATGCATGCGCTTCTTGCCTGTTTCCTCTACTTGGCTGGGAGCTCCATAAGGACGGGAACGTCTGCTGTCTTACTATTTTAATCTCAACACTTAGAAATGCACCTGATAGTAAATGCCCACAAATATTTGTTAAGTGAGATTGATTCCAATAAGTGAAATGTTTCAGATTGGCCTGCTGAGAAAAACCCTGGGTTAAAACACCAAATTAGGATGTTTTAAAATTTTGATCGCTTGGAGAACAGGCTTTCAGCAAACAGGCATTCTGTAAGTTAATTCGGGGAGGCATTGCTTTCCCCAAAAGAAGGGTTTCATGAAAAGTTTTGGTTGGGGCACTGAGTTGTAATAGACCTCAGATGCTGATGTGCGTTGCGATCCAGTCCACCCTGTAGACATTTCCAAGTGGGTGAGTGAGGATGGAATGGTTTCAGCAGGTCAGGATTGACACTCAGTGGATGTAACTGTCTGGAAATTTAGGAAGCACTGGCCTGGAACATAGTAGGCATGTAATAAGAACTGTCTGACTCACTTCACTTAGTATGATGCTCTATAGGTCCGTCCATGTCGCTGCAAATGGCATCATTTCAGTCTTCAGTAAAATAAATTTTAAAAAATTAAATGGAAATAATAAAAAAAAAGAATTGTCTGATAGCATAAATGGAGAAGGTTAAAGGAAACCTGCCCATGGTTCCCTGTGAAATGACACAGGCTTATAACAGTATGTAGGGACCTGCAAGGGGTGTGCAAAGCTAGAAATAGGCTTTGGAACAGTTTTAAGTAAATAATTAGAAAAGGAACCCTCTTGCACTGTTGGTGGGAATGTAAATTGATACAGCCACAATGGAAAACAGTATGGAGGTTCCTTAAAAAACTAAAAATAGAACTACCATATGACCCAGCAATCCCACTACTGGGCATATACCCTGAGAAAACCATAATTCAAAATGAGTCATGTACCACAATGTTTATTGCAGCTCTATTTACAATAGCCAGGATATAGAAGCAACCTAAATGCCCATCGACAGACGAATGGATAAAGAAGATGTGGCACATATATACAATGGAATATTACTCAACCATAAAAAGAAACGAAATTGAGTTATTTGTAGTGAGGTGGACGGACCTAGAGTCTGTCATACAGAGTGAAGTAAGTCAGAAAGAGAAAAACAAATATCGTATGTTAACACATATATATGGAATCTAAAAAAAAAAAAAAGGTCATTAAGAACCTAGGGGCAGGACAGGAATAAAGACACAGATCTACTAGAGAATGGACTTGAGGACACGGGGAGGGGGAAGGGTAAGCTGGGACAAAGTGAGGCAGTGGCATGTACATATATACAGTACCAAATGTAAGACCGATAGCCAGTGGGAAGCAGTCGCATAGCACAGGGAGATCAGCTCGGTGCTTTGTGACCACGTAGAGGGGTGGGATAGGGAGGGCGGGAGGGAGGGAGATGCAAGAGGGAAGAGATATGGGGATATATGTATATATATAGCTGATTCACTTTGTTATAATGTAGAAACTAAAACACCATTGTAAAGCAATTATACTCCAATAAAGATGTTAGAAAGAAAGGAAGGAAGGAAGGAAGGAAGGAAGAAAGAAAGAAAGAAAGAAAGAAAGACCACACCAGGCCAGGAGGCAGATGTAGAGGCAGAAAGATGTAGAAAAACATACAGGAAGTCTCTTAACATTACCTTGGAACACTAAAGGGGAACATTAAAGGGGAATGTTCCCCATTAAAGGGGAATTCATTTTCTTTATATGAAAAACACCTAAAACTTTTTTTTTTTGAAGTTACAATGTTGTGTTCATTTCGGCTGTACAGCAAAGTGATTCAGTTATACATATGTATACATTCTTTTTTGTATTTTTCTCCATTGTGGTTTATCCCAGGATATTGAATGCAATTGAATACAATTCCCTGTGCTATACAGTAGGACCTTGTTGTTTACCTAATACTTGTATAATTAAAAATAAAAACAATAAAAGAGCAACTTTTAAAAACATCAACATTTTGAGTTTTAGAAAGCCACTTTGAACGGTATCCCAAGACTGAGCTAATGTATTCCATCTTCATTGGGAATTTGTTAGCACACACTCAGGAGAGTTCACAGTGTGAATAAGAAGAGGCTTCTGACACCTCGCTATTTTCTGCCCCAAAGTGTCAAATCGTGGGGATAAACTACAAACTACAACAACAGATACTGTAATAAATGCCCTCCCATAAGAATTTGTCCAAAGGGACTTTCTGCTGTCCCAAGAAGAGACGTAAATGGAATTGTCCAAAGTTCAGACTTTCAAGACCACATTATCACATTTACCCATCTCCTGCATATCAATTTTATTTCCCATGTCTAGCTATCAAAAAAATGACATTAATTGGATATTTGCCCTTTAGTCTGTGGAACATGCTATGGGGAATGGGTAATTTTCACTTTTCAAGAAGAAAGTCTGTTATTTTAATTAAAAATAATATAATAAAATGATAGTAAATTGATATAATGTTAAAATTTTTTAAAAATGACCTTCTCCCAGTTAGAGGACCAAACCAAATACTGATTCTGTAAATTCTTACTCATTGTGAATGATGACAAAACAAACAACCAGAAAGAAGGCTTGCTTCTTACTTTTATGGAACAAATGAAGGTATGTAAATTAAAAGAATCAAACCTGGCACATGAAAAAAATAAAAGCAAATACTGTTTTACATCATTCAAAAAAAAAAAAGAAAGAAAAGGAAAACAAGGTTGTCAGAACCTGAAAATTAGAGAAACTGACTAAAAACAGGTCCAGGGAAATAACTGCAAAACAGAGGGTGTATTTAAATCTGTTTACTGTCAGGAAGTGAATGTCTTCCTAACACTGACCACAGGGCGCTGAGGCTCCTAGAACGCAGTTCCGTTGCTTAATTACGCGGCAATGTATATATTTCTTGGAATCCAACCTGGCTTTTCAGCCTGGAGGAAAATCCCATGATAGGTTGATGAACTGAACTTGCCTCTGGAAACTGGGCCATGTGTTAGAAATCAAACTGCGCTGTCTCAGTTTGCACCAACTTTCCAATCCATCCATCCTTTCCCTCTGCTCGGGAGGCATGTGATATGGAGGCTGACACCCGTTGGTGAGGTGCGGAAATGACCCACACAAAGGCAGTGAGAGACCAATGGAATGTTTGATACAAACCACCCAGGACCTTGTGTCTGGCAGTGGGTTCGCGATACCAAAGGCAGCCGGCCATCTGAGGGTCAAGCAACCTGGGTCCCACTCCCAGCACTGCAACTGACCAGCTGTGAGGTTTGCCCGTGGGACCACCCAGCTCTGTGCTAGATGCCAGGGGGCCACGGCGAGGCAGCACCACGCATGGCCCCTCTCCTCCTGGAGTCTAAATCCAAATGGCGGGATGGATAGCAAACAACAGCTCATTCAAGTAAATGTAAACGCCAACCGCCCACAGAAAAAGAATCACGAATGGCTCTTCTACGTGTGAAAAGATGGTCAGCCTCAGCCACGGTAAGAGAAGCCCAGAGTAAAACCTTCATGTACCATCTCCCACTCACCAGTCAGACCGAGAAAAAAAACTTGATCACATGCTGTGTTGGCCAGAGTGTGGGGAATTCAGCAGCTCTCATAGGTGGCACTAAACAGACTGCTAAAAAGACACCTGTTTACAGCACAAAAGCTGAAACAAGAAGGCAGAACCTCATGAGGAGTTACTTAAATTTTTTCGCCACTTGGCATAAGTCTGTGAAACCTCGGTGAGCGTTGATTTGGGGTCATAATACATTTTAGGGAGTAGGCGAATTTGCAGACAATGGAATCTGTGAATAACAAAGAGGGACTGTGATTGTTAACAGTGGTTGTCTGTAGGGAAGAGGACCAGGTAGGTGAGACACAGGGATGGGAAGGAAAATTCACTCTTGAATGAGTAGTCTTTTCTCCTTTTTGGATCTTTGTATCAAGTATGTTTACTACGTAACCAAATAAATAAATGAAAGGTTTCAAGAAATTGTAACCAGAATTCCCTGGCTGTCTCCATGTTTCCACTGCAGGGGGCATGGGTTCCATCCCTGGTCGGGGAACTAAGATCCCGCATGCCGCATGGCCAAAAAAAAAAAATTATAAAAAGAAATTGTAACAAGGACAAGAATTGGTTAACTCTGGTAAGACTTCATTCTGCCATCGGTAAAAAGGGGGTGAGGATGTTGACATCAGTGGCTAGTGGTAAGGGTTTAAGAAGAGGAGTTAGGAAAAGGGCTTGGTACAGTGTTTGACCCATAATAAGCATTTGATAAAGAAGAGCGGTATTTTAATGAATTCCCTTCCCCACTCTTCTCCAGATCTTGACTCCTAAGGTGAAAAAGTCTTCAGCCCTGCTCCTAAATATTCTCCAGGCTTCTGTGACCCTGTTCATACCCCTCTCTTTTCTAAATTCTCTCCCCACTTAATCACTGGCTATGCCAGGCACTCTGGTTGCCTACTCCACACCCATTTTGCTCTTTTTTAAAAAAATTTAAAACTCTGATTTTGCTCAGCATGGCAATGTGTTCAGTTACAAATATCCACCTCCCCAGAAATCCCTTGCACATGCATGAACAGATGAGCCAGTTCTGGCCAATGAGACAAGGACAAAAATCCTCTTGGCATTCCTTCTCCAATAAAAGGCAGAGCTTCATGAGGAGGAGGCATTTGGCCTTCCCTCTGACTTTCTGCCTGGAACATGGGTGTGATGCCTGGAAGTGCAGTAGCCATCTTGTGACCTTGAGGAAGACAGCCTTACACTATGAAAGGTGAGGAAGAAAGAGAATAGGAAACTGGGTCTTTGGTGAAGTTATTGAGCCATAACAGTCCATCCTGAGTTGGGGAAGAAAAATAAAGCCCTGACTCATTTAAGTCATTGTGGTAGGTTTTTCTCATGTGTGCAATTGAGATAGGGCAGAACTGACATTGCTCCCAAAAGAACTCAAGCACAGAGGATGTGAAGGTTCTTCAACCACCTTCCTCACTAACCTTTCTCCACAGATAACTCAGCTCAGGCCACAGTCCAGTCACCAGCAGTGTATTCCAACTTCAGCCCAGATCTCCCTCCTCAGACCCAGCTCCCAAATGCCACCGCCTGAGGCTCTCAGACTTCTTACACTCAGGTCACTGCCTGCATCCCTCCACCCACAAATAGACTTCTCCTCTTGATCCCTATTTGGGGCCCTGGTTACCATCCACTCCATAAAACAGGGCCAGCCTCACATCCAACTTTGATCTGCCCTTAACAGCTCTGAGCTTCAAATCCTGCATCTCTAAACCGAAATGATTACAGGACTTGTTTCACATGGGGTGTGGTGAGGGTTTCGCAACGTCATCAGGCTTCTAGCTGCTTTCCCGGGAACAGAATGTGCTGACTGAGTAAATGCATAGATCCAGGGGGGCTTAGCAGTTAACCGTGTCCTTGGACGCAGCTGCCTGGATACATGTGTGCGCACATGATTTTGGCAGATTTCGGTTGTTCTTAGTTTAAAACTACCGGCAGGGTCTGTGGGCTTTGGTGAAGCAAAAGGAAGATGGGTTGAAATGGATTCAGCATGGTATTTGCATGTGGACTGCGTGCCAGATGCTATTCTGAGTACTGGGGATAAAATAGTGGACGAGCAGTCAAAAGCCCTAACCTTGTGTTGCTGATGCTATCACTGGGGAGACAGATAGTGAGCAAACCAATTCATTTGGTTGTTGGATGTACAGGGCCAGGCTGTGAGGAGGGCATGAAAAAAAACCAGCGGGATAAGATGCTATAGGAGGGTGCAGGGGCTGCCATCTGAATGCAGGGTGGGAAAGCAGTCAGTGAAGAACTGTTGGGGAGATGACCAGGGTTGGAGCAGAGACCTCTAAGAAGTGAGAGAGGGATGGAATTGCCAGATGGAGAAGATAAAAAGGATACCAGTTCAATTTGAACTGGAGGATACCAGTTCAATTTGAATTTCAGATAAACAACAAACGCATGCATTATTTGGGACATACCTATCCTAAAAAATGATCCAACGTTGCCACCCAAACTGAATCAGGGCCCCATGAACCATAAAAAAGGACATAAACATACCACATAAGCCAGCTGTCCCACTCCCAGATACTTAGTCAAGAGAAAATGACACTTATGTTCATACAAAGACTTGTACATGAATGTTCATAGTAGCTTTGTCCGTAGTAGCCACATACCAGCAGCAACACAAACGTCCATCAACAGGTAAATGGATACACAAATTGTGGTGCAGCCACACAGTGGAATACCACACAGCAATGAAGAGAAATGAATTATTCAGTGGGGAGAGGGAAGGAGGAGGGGCAACATGGGGGTAGGGGATTAATAGGTACAAACTATTAGGTAGAAAATGAGCTACAAGAGGGACTTCCCTGGTGGTCCATTGGTTAAGACTCTGCGCTTCCACTGCAGGGGGTATGGGTTTGATCCCCGGTTGGGGAACTAAGATCCCGCATGTCTTGAGGCTCGGCCAAAAAAATAAATAAATAAGCTAGAGATTATCATAGTAAGTGAAGTAAGTCAGACAGAGAAAGACAAATATCTTATGATATCACTTACATGTGGAACCTAAAAAAATGATACAAGTGAACTTATTTATAAAACAGAAATAGACATAGAAAACAAACTTATGGTCACCAAAGGGGATGGCGGGGGAGAGGGAGAGATAAATTAGCATATACACACTACTATATATAAAATAAACAACAAGGTCCTACTATATAGCACAGGGAACTATATTCAATATCTTGTAACAACCTATAATGGAAAAGAATCTGAAAAATATGTATACATATATATAACTGAATCACTTTGCTGTACACCTGAAACTAACACAACAGTGCAAATTAACTATACCTCAATTTTAAAAAATGGTTAAGAAAAAATAAAATGAGCTACAAGGATACACTGTACAACACAGTGTACAACACTGTACACACACAAGGATACACTGTACAACACACAACACTGTACAACACAGAAAAATATGTATACATATATATAACTGAATCACTTTGCTGTACACCTGAAACTAACACAACAGTGCAAATTAACTATACTTCAATTTTAAAAAATGGTTAAGAAAAAATAAAATGAGCTACAAGGATACACTGTACAACACTGTACAAAGAATCACTTTGCTGTACACCTGAAACTAACACAACAGTGCAAATTAACTATACTTCAATTTTAAAAAATGGTTAAGAAAAAATAAAATGAGCTACAAGGATACACTGTACAACACAGGGAACCTAGCCAACATTTTATAATAACTATAAGTGGAGTATCAACTTTAAAAATTGTGAATCTCTATATTGCACACCTGTAACTATATAATATTGTATACCAACTGTACTTCAATAAAAAGATTTAAAAATAAAATATTACTAAAAAAGAAACGAATTATTGATACCTGCATCAATGTGTAATTACCTCAAAATAATTACATTGAGTTTAAAAGGCCGGACAAGAAAAAAGTACATGCTATATGCTTTGATGTTGGTAAAACTGAAGAGGCAAACTAAATATAGTGGCACAAAGTATACTTTGGTGGTTTCTTAGGCAGGAGGGGTGGGGACGCACAAGGGGAGACTGCAAAGGGGAAAAAAGATAATTTGAGGGTGACAGGTGTGTTCAGTCTTTGGTGAAGGTTTTGTATACCTATATGTAGAGAGACGTATATGTCAAAATGTACTAAATTATACACTTTCACTATGCACAGTCTATTGTATGTCAATTTTATCGCATAAATCTGTCTTTACAAAATGAGGAGGGCTCATGGTCACACACCCTGGAGTGGTCTATCTAGTGGAAATCCCCACTGCCTCTTCTCCAACCCTCGGGCCCCCGGGATCACCTCAGAGACAGCTGCTGGCCTTGCATGCCCTCGAGTTTTTAGTTCCTACGTGGAGTATTCTCAGCGTTCTTCTCCTTGTGCTCTGCTGTTCCCCATCACAGGACACAATCAAATAACCCCCAACCTCCACTCATGGCCAGACTGCCTCCCCCTTTTCTTTCTTCTTTAATTTTAATTGTGGTAAAATACACATAACACACAATTTACCATCTTCAAAAAAAAAAAAAAACCCAAACCAAACAGAATTTACCATCTTAACCACTTTTAAGTGTACAGTTCTGGGCTTCCCTGGTGGCGCAGTGGTTGAGAGTCCGCCTGCCGATGCAGGGGACGCGGGTTCGTGTCCTAGTCCGGGAAGATCCCACATGCCGCGGAGCGGCTGGGCCCGTGAGCCATGGCCGCTGAGCTTGCGCGTCCGGAGCCTGTGCTCCGCAACGGGAGAGGCCACAACAGTGAGAGGCCCGCGTACCGCAAAAAAAAAAAAAAAGTGTACAGTTCTGAGGCATTCAGAACATTCACACCGTTGTGCAGCCATCACCAGAGCTCTTTTCATCTTGCAAAACTGAACCTCCAAAACTTGCTGAACACTAACTCCCGTTCCCCCGCTCCGTCCAGCCCCTGGCACCCACCACTCTATTTGCTGCCTCTGTATCTGACTACTCTAGACATCTCATAGAAATGGAATCCTACAGGGACTTCCCCGGTGGCACAGCGGGTAAGACTCCACACTCCGAATGCAGGGGGCCCAGGTTTGATCCCTGGTGAGGGAACTAGATCCCGCATGCATACCACAACTAAGGTGCCTGCCTGCTGCAACATAGATGCAACTAAATAAATAAATATTAAAAAAAAACAATGAGACATGGAATTCTACAGCGTTGATCTTTTGCGAGTGGCTTCCTTTACTAGGCAGAATGTCCTCGAGGGTCGCCCGTGTTGTACTGTGTCAGAATTCCTTCCTTTTAAAGGATGAATAATAGATAACTAATGAGAAACTACTGTAGAGCACAGGGAACTCTACCTAAGCACTGTGGTGACCTAAATGGGAAGGAAGTCCAAAAAAGAGGGGTATATGTATAGCTGATTCATTTTGCTGTACGGTAGAAACTAACGCAACATTGTAAAGCAATTATACCCCAATAAAATTAATTAAAAAAAATAAAGGCTGAGTAATACTCCATTGTATGCACACACCGCATTCCGTGTATCCATTCACCCCTCCCTGGACACTTGGGTGGCTTCCACCTTTTGCCTACCACAAATAATGCTGCTTTGAGCAGGGGTGCACGGATTTTTCGTTGAATTCATGCTTCCCCTTCTTTTTTTGTTTGTTTGTTCTGGTTTGGTTTTGTTTTGGTTTTTTTTTCAGTTTTATTGAGAAATAATTGTCTACATCACTGTATAAGTTTGAGGCATACAGCATGATGATTTGATTACATATACTACCGTAGAACGATTATCTCAATAGGTTCAGCTAACATCCATCATCTCCTGTAGATACAATATAAAGAAAAAAAAAGAAAAAAATTAAAGAATTTTTCTCCTTGTGATGAGAACTCTTATGATATACCCTCTTAACAAGGTTCTATCTGTTATACAGCTGTGTTTCCCATTCTTTTCAGTGTATCCCCAAAGTGGAACTTTGGGGATCACATGTTAATTCTATGTCTGAGTTTCTGAGGACCCACCATACTGTTTCCTTCTCAACTGCTGGCTTATTTGCCCGAGTATTGTACTTGGCAGACACCAGACCAACATCAGCCCTCCCTCCCTCCGTCCTCACCCAGAGGGCAGCCTCTCCCATGTTTCTGTCACCATCGCTTCAATCACAGGCTCATCCCTGGCCCCTCTCTCGCCCTCCCCCCTCCCCTCCCTCATCCAGTCCCTTTGCTTCTGGCTTGAAATGTCCCTGTCCCCCCACCCCCATTCAGCTCGTCCTCTTCAGGGCTGTGTCCTCACTTGCAGTCTGCATCTCTCTTGGATCTATCCACGTCTCCCCACCCTTGCTGCCCGCGGCCCACTCTAACCCACACATCCCTGGTTCCTGGGTAGCCGGAGCACCCAATAGCTCCCCAAAGCCTTCCTGAACCTCCGCTTCCCATCATCAACCCACTCTCCTGTCTGGTAGTCACGGCAGCCCATCCACAGAGAGCCTGGCACATAGTGAGCCTTCAAAAATATTCACTTTTTTTTCTTTCTTTTTTCTCCCCTTTTTATTGGAGTAGAGTTGATTTACAATGTTGGGTTCGTTTCAGCTGTACAGCAAAGTAAATCAGTTATACACATACATATATCCACTCTTTTTCAGATTCTTTTCCCATACAGGTTTTAACAGAGTATTGAGTAGAATTCCCTGTGCTAGTCAGTAGGTCCTTATTAGTTATCCATTTAAATATAGTAGTGTGTATATGTCAATCCCAATCTCCCAATTTATCCCTTCCTTTCCCCCGGTAACCATAAGTTTGTTTTCTACATCTGTAACTCTACTTCTGTTTTGTAAATAAGTTCATTTGTACCATTTTTTAAAATACCACATATAAGTGATATCATATGATATTTGTCTTTCTCTGTCTGAGAAAGACACTTCACTCAGTATGACAATCATAGGTCCAATATTAATATTTTATATATCTACCTCCATCTCTCCAACATTATACACATGTGTATCTCTATCAGACATTATACATGTATATATATGGAGATATATATATTATGTATATACACACATATAATATAGAAATTTTTATATATAACAATTTATATATTTATTATTTATCATATATAAATTCTGATATATATCATAGGTGTGCGTGTATGTGTGTGTGTGTAGAGGGGGAAAGAGATTCATGTAGAAAATTGCTGAAAAATACTTACGTTGGGGTGGTATGATTACGATAGTTTCTTAAAGGTATTTTTAAAGATTTTTTAAAAATTAAAAATATAATATGCAATCTTTGAGAAACCTCAAACTATATCAGAAATGTAGAAAGAAAAATTGTAAAAATCCCTCCACTTCCACAGGGCCAATAACTACTGACGTTTTCTTGTTTTTTCCCTCTTGAAATTTTTTGGTACAAAAGATGCATATGTGCCTGTGTCCGTGTCCGTGTGCACACGTGTACACACATACACACAGTTTCGTTTCTATGGGAATGGAATCATATTCTACACTTTGTGCGGCAACTTGCCTTTCTTGGTTTTTTTTTTTTTTTTGCGGTACGCGGGCCTCTCACTGTTGTGGCCTCTCCCGTTGCGGAGCACAGGCTCCGGACGCGCAGGTTCAGCGACCATGGCTCACGGGCCCAGCCGCTCCGCGGCATGTGGGGTCTTCCCGGACCGGGGCACGAAGCCGCGTCCCCTGCGTCGGCAGGCGGACTCTCAACCACTGCGCCACCAGGGAAGCCCCCCTTCTTGGTTTTTTGAACCAACAGTCTGTCCTGGACAGTCTTTACCCCACAGTCGTAACCACTATTAATGTTCTGTTCTTCCTCCCAGAGGTTTCTTTGTGTGTACAAAAATATAAATACATATAGAAAAATATACACACATTTTTCATTAGGAGCAAGTTCAGACTCTATGTACTCTTACTGACCTGATGGTCTTTGCTCTTTGTGACCCCTCAGCATGTCCCAGGCCACTTTCTATCCCCAAACGCACCACTGCATCAACCTCTGGACAGTGGCTTACGACTCCACAGAATGGACACAAGACCACCAGTTTTACCCTTCCCGTATTGATGGACAGAGTATCTACAATATTTTCCAATAGAATGTGCACTTCTGTGAGTCCTTCTGTAGGGTTAGTTACTGGAAGTATGTTTTCTGTGTCCGGGTGATGCCTATTCAAAACGAGGAGTTTTGCCTCCTACAAAATCCCCCTCCATGAGGTCATGCCCTCGAAACCCTCACCCGCCCGCCGAGTGTGAGAGTACAAACTCACTCTCGCCCTCCCCAACCCTGGCCTTTGCCGATATTCTCGTGTTTTGGTGAGTCTGCAAGTTAAACCCAGCGTTGCATTATTTCGACTTGCAGTCCCTAATCACCCAAGAAGTGGTGCCTCTTCTCCAAACCTTCCTGGCCTTTTCTCTATTAATAATTTTCTTCCCATGGCTTCATCTTAACACTTAGGTGTTGTCCCTAACTGTGTCCATTTCCCTTCCCTCCAATTTCCCTTCTACACAAACCAACTTGTAAAGGATTAAACATTCAACATCAGACACAGAATGGGACAAAATGGCCGCGCGGGACCATCGGGGTAAAAACTAGCCAAAACGGGATCTCAGGAGCGAGATGCGTCAAACAGCCGTGAAACTGGGGGATGGAAGTCTCTCTTCCATCTGGAACTTGACATCGACGGAACAGCGAGCGCATTGTGAGTCTCCCAGAAGGAGCACCGCATTGCCTGGCTACCCGGCAGCTGGCCTGGCTTTGTAGCTCCGAGGAGAATTTCAGGGTGGGATGCAAGCTGAGGTTCCAACAACAAATAGGCTGAAGGGTTTAACCCCTTCTTCTTGGGGAGCTCGAGCTGAGGGGCATCCTGGGCCCAGGTAGCCCTGGCCGGGTGTTGGGACTTCCAGGACCTTTGATTTCCTTCGTTGCAAAATGTGCTCAGCGGGACCCGACATGGTCGACGGCTACGTAGAATCATTGAGATTTGTAACCCACTGGGCACTTCGTGGACCTGGTTTCCAGATGAGGGTCTTTCTACTCAGATGTAGGGCTTAGGGATGCTGGTTTAAGTCCTCCAACAGAGGGGTCTTGTCAGCAAAATGAGGGCAATAACACCAGTCTTGGTTGGGTTGTGTTGAACTGCACGAGAACGGCCTCAAAAGAGTGGGAAGGTAGTGTCGAAATTCCCTGTTTCTCTTCCCTCTGTCACATCTCTTCAAAACACTTAACAATGGGTCTGCCCTCCTTGGTGACACTGTGCCCCACTGAACCTGCTTATGACTTTGCCATGGCTCCCCAGAAAGAGTTCAACAAGGAATTCACCCAACCCACGGGGTCCGGCCTCCCAGGTCCCCTCTGCTCACCACACTCTGGCCTCCCTGGTTTTCCTAATGTTCCTTGATCTTTCCAACATAATTCCCACCTCCAAGCCTCCCCCGCCCCCGTCAGGGCTGGCTCCTGCACACCTCATGGGGCTCGGGTTCAACAGCATTTCCTCGAGGAGGCCTCCCCCAACTCCTCCATCTAAAATAGCAGCTAGGTGGCCAACAAACACATGAAAAGGTGCTCAACATCACTAATCATCAGAGAAACGCAAATCAAGTCTACAATGAGGTACCACCTCACACCGGTTGGAATGACCATCCTTGAAAAATCTACAAACAATAAATGCTGGAGAGGGTGTGGAGAAAATGAACCCTCCTACACTGTTGGTGGGAAGGTGGGAATGTAAACTGGTGCAGCCACTATGGAGAACAGTATGGAGGTTCCTTAAAAAACTAAAAACAGAATTACCATATGACCCAGCAATCCCACTACTAGGCATATACCCAGAGAAAACCATAATTCAAAAGGATACATGCACCCCAGTGTTCATTGCAGCACTATTTACAATAGCCAGGACATGGAATCAACCTAAATGTCATCAAGAGAGGTATGGATAAAGAAGATGTGGTACATATACACAATAGAATACTATTCAGCCACAAAAAGGAATGAAACTGTGTCATTTGCAGAGACGTGGATGGACCTAGAGACTGTCACAAAGAGTGAAGTAAGTCAGAAAGAGAAGAACAAATATTGTATAATATCGCTTATATGTGGAACCTAGAAAAATGGTATAGATGATCTTATTTGCAAAGCAGAAATAGAGACACAGACATAGAGAACAAATGTATAGATACCAAAGGGGAAGGGTTGGGGGGGGTGAGATCAACTGGGAGATTGGGATTGACATATACACACTACTATGTATAAAATAGATAACTAATGAGTACCTACCATACAGCACAGGGAACTCTACTTAATACTCTGTGGTGACCTAAATGGGAAGGGAATCTAAAAAAGAAGAGATATATGTGTACGTATAACTAGATTCACTTTGCTGTTCAGCAGAACTTGACACAGCAGTTTAAAGGAACTATACTTTATTTATTTAACTACACTTTTATTTATTTTAAATAAATAAAAAATAAAATAGCTGTTAAATCCAGGCTTCCTAACCCTAACCCTCTGCCCCAGACCCTCCATGCCACTGGGCTTCCTGAACCCTCCACACACATTCTGTCGATCCCAGAATAAAAACCACCACCACCACCATCACCACCACTGTGTTACTCAGAAGACCATCTCATACTCATCAAGGTGGGCACCTGTTGGTTCCCCCAGCCGAGGTCCACTCCCCCTTCATTCTGATCATAGTGCTTTGCCTGGGGAGCCAGACCACCCCCACTCTCCGCCCTTGCAGTCTGAGTGGAGATGACATCATTTCCTGAACTGGGAATGGACAGATGTATGTCCCAGGTCTGGCCAGTCAGCATCTTAGGGATTGACTCAGGGATGGGCCTGGAACTTTAGCAGAACTAACAGGAAAGAGGCACTGATTCACTGGGTATGTTCAGCTGGTAGGGCCCATGCCTGGAGCTGCTGGTACCCATCCTTGCCACCTTGGAGGGAGGGCCTATGTCAGAAGGAAGCTGGATCAGGGAAGAGCAGACCCCATGGACCAAGACATAAAGACTGCATCTTGATGACATCGTTTGAAATGCTGGATACAACTGTATCTGAAAGCACCTTGGGCTTCACAGATGTTTAGCCAATACATTCCCACTTATTTCGTTTAAGCCAATTTGAGTTCATTTTCCCTTCACTTACATCTGAAATCCGTGCGACAGGTAACCCTTATCCCAAGCCCTTGTCACCACTCAGTTTCAAAACATTAATGTCAACCCCAACTCTTCCCTCCTCTCCATCCCCCATGTTCAGAGTTGCCATGTCCCGTGGAGTCCACCCCATAACTGTGTCTCCCATCTGTCTCACATTTTCCATTCTTCTGCATCCATTTCCCATCTCTCACACTGATATACCTCCTGAGTTACAGAACCCTAGTCCACCCCCCATTAATTCTCCACTGCTTGCTCCTTCCATCCACTCTCCCATCTCAAGAAGGACATCCCAGGACTTCCCTGGTGGTCCAGTGACTAAGACTTCGCCTTCCAATGCAGGGGGTGCCAGGTTCCATCCCTGGTTGGGGAGTAAGATCCCACATGCCTCATGGACAAAAAACCAAATCATAAAACAGGAGCAATATTGCAACAAGTTCAATAAAGACTTTAAAAATGGTCCAGGGACATCCCTGGTGGCACAGTGGTTAAGAATCTGCCTGCCAATGCAGAGGGCATGGGTTCAAGCCCTGGTCGGGGGAGATCCCACATACCATGGAGCAACTAAGCCCGTGTGCCACAACTACTGAGCCTGTGTGCCTAGAGCCCATGCTCCACAACAAGAGAAGCCACCGCAATGAGAAGCCCGTGCACTGCAACGAAGAGTAGCCCCCGGCTCATTGCAACTAGAGAAGGCCCACGCGCAGCAACGAAGACCCAATGCAGCCAAAAATAAATTAATTAAAATAAAAATTTGAAAAATTGTCCTCTATTTAAAAAAAAAAAAGATCCACATGAAAAAAAAAATCTTAAAAAAAAAAAAAAGGACATCCTCCTGAAACACAAATGTAACTCGGCTACTCTCCTGCTTAGAAACGTTTCTTCAGTGACAGGAGACAGAAATGCTAACTGTTAACGCAAAGACAAAGGAACAAAAATAAGAGTTGTTTACTGAAGAACTCAGGAGTAGCTGGCTTCATGCCTAGGTGGACCCAGGTCCTCAAAAACATTCGTCAGAGATCCATCTCCTCCCTATCTCTAGGCTCTGATTTCCCCAGCAGGAATCATCCCCAGCCCTTCCACAGAAATCCTGGGGCTGTGTCTCCTTGCCCAGGTGGAGTCACGTGATCATCCTGGGGCCAATTACAGTGGTTTCTGTTGACCGGGTAGAGGCCACAGGTGTGCAGGAGAGAAGCCAGCCCCACATAAGCCCCCTACGCTGAAGGGGCTGGAGAGAAGGCTTCCTAAAGGAAGAGGGCTTTATTGGTAAAAGAGTGAGTACTGGGTGAACAAAACCTTATACTCACTGCACCCACGCCGAGCACACAGCATCTCTGAGGTCAAGTTCAGGCCCCAGGAGGCTCTCCTGCAGTCTCCTCTGCAGTCATTCTTCACCTTGCCCACCACTGCCACTGCCACACCCTAGTTAGAATAAACGGCCCTACTTCCCTCGACTTCCCTCTCATCCTTAGACTTCTGCACTCTCAACCCTGATACCCGAGCAGGACCCTGTGGGGCTCCTGGACACAGAAGCCCTTCTGTGTCCCCCATTTCTTGATTATAGGAAATGGGCTTCATTCAGCCTCCATGACCTTCCCTGAGTTCCAACTGGCAGGTTCAAACAGTTGCTAATAAGGGAAGGGAGGGGATGTGAGACAAGGGAGGAGCAGCCCTGGGGGCAAGGTCCTGGTTCCCCCTCAAGGGATACACATAACAATATCTTTGAGCTGTTTTGCAGATACTGAAACCCCCTCCACCTGGAAGAAGTTAAACGATTAAAGGTGGTATGCTGCCCACAGGCATGGAGACCCCAGGGCAGCTGGAACCTGTAGGTTGATGACGCTGACTGCTACTTACCTCCCCACCAACCAATCAGAAGAAGGTCCACGAGCTGATCACGCCCTCCTTGAACCATTACTATAAGACTCCTCACTACCCCCTCCAGGTCAGGACACACAGTTCTGAGGGCATGAGCCCGCTGTGGCCCCCTTTGCCTGGCAAAGCAATAAAGCTATTCTTTTCTACCTCACCCAAAACTCTGTCTCCGGGAATCAATTTGGTGTCAGGGTCCAGAGGCCGGCTTCGGCTTCAACCCCAACGCTCATTCCCCTGTTCCCCTCTTTTCAACAAGTTCCTGCTCAGCTCTGCGTCCTCATCACACACGTTACCCCTCCAGGAAGGTGGTCCTGAGACCCCCACAAATGAGATTCGGTGTCCGAAGTGGGTATGACCTATGTAGCACTCCCTGCCTCACTGGGGGCTCTAACCCTGTTTCTTATTCTGGGGACTGCTTTTCCTCTACCCACCAAAGGAGACCTGTTGCAGTGTTCTGTGTGCCCTGGACACAGGGTGAGAGTGTGGCTCAAGCCTTGGGCGGGTGAAAACCTTTCTTCTGGGGACCAGGGAAGCAAGGCTGGTCCTCGCAGATGGATGACCAAGGAGTAGCACCGTTGTGGCCTCATGGGGAGGCCTTACCTGACAGCACGCTGCCAGCCCTCAGACTCAAGTGGTAGAGAGACAGCTGCTGGCTGCTCTCCATCACCCCGAGGACAGCTGCACCCCTACCTTCCCTCCCCGGGATATGGTTACTGGAGCCAAGAAATGCCCCCCCTTTGCCTAAACTAGTTTGAGTTGGGCAGAGGTCTGGTGGGGCTGGTTCAGTGCTGTCTCTTGACTCCGTCGAGAAGGAAGGGGTGATAAACTGTCAGGTGCTTATGGGAGGTGAGACTCAACGGTTGGGTCTGTGAACAAGGAGATTGCTGGAGGCCTTTCAGTAGGACAGTAGAGATGAAGGATCGGAATGGGGTGAAGACGGAGAGGGGGATTTGGAGGCAGAGAGGGACTGCGGAGCTAGCTCAAAGGGAGGGGAGAGCAACGGCACAGCAGCCGAACAGGGGTGTGGGGTCAAGGTGGGCTTTGTGGGCTGGGGTCTACTATTGCAGCGTGTCTGTGGACTGACAGGAATGGTCCAGGAGAGGAGGGAGTCTCAGTGATGCAGGAGAGGGGGAGAGTGCAAGAACCGAGAGGAGGCTGGGGTCCACGGGGACAGGGTGGCCTGGAGAGGAGCACAGCACCGGTGGAAGGAGGGCTCCCAGGGCCCAGACGCGGGTACGAAGGCGGTGTTGGAAGAGTGTGCAGTTCCCTCTTGACTCAAACAGTGGGTTAGGAGCCGTTGCCACACCTTCAGTGCTGGGCTTCCAGGAATAAGGAAGCAAGCACTGTGCAGGGGCCGGGAACCAGGGCTCTCCCTCCCAGACCACCCGGCCCTGCTGTGTACAAGCTCGTGGACAAACTACCCCCTCCCTTCAGGACCCACTTTCCCTACATGGAAAAAAGGGATTTCTGAAGGCATCCCTCCCAAGGATTATTGTGAGAACACATTGTGAGAATGCTTACTTTGGTACTTATCGTTTTTATTTTTATTTTAAAAAAACATTTTTTTTTCTAGTTTATTTTTTGGCCACGCTGCACGGCATGAGACCTTAGTTCCCCTACCAGGGATCGAACCTATGTCCCCTGCAGTGGAAGCATGGAGTCCTAACCACTGGACCGCCAGGGAAGCCCCCTTTGGTGAATGTTACTTATTGCGAGAATGAAACAGTATTCAATGAAATTCAGGAAGAGAGGTATCAGCAAAGTGCAGGGCTTACAAAAGGACTATGTCCCTTACCTACTGTACGGTATTATTATTATAATAATCTTATATATAACGTAGAATTAAATATATAATACAATGTTATACGTAATAATCATATACATAATTATATATGAATACACTGACCTTAACATATAATTATGTAATAATCAACACTAATAATACATGATGAGCGTATTGTAGACTGCCCATCACCCGTTGTAGAATCCACAACAAGGTCCTCATTTCAGCTGACCCTGTGGAACAGTGCTTGGTAGGAATAAACTGGAGGGGAAATGATTAACAGGGACTTGCATATGTATTTGGAATCTGGGAGATGGGGCTACATACAATATGCAATCATCTTCCAGCAGAAGCTAACAGAAGCCTTTCTCCTAGACGCCCGGGAAAATGGAAGACGCTGCGTTATTTCCAATATATGTCTTTGGCTTGCTTGCATTAAGCTTCATTCTGGCATTTTTACTCCCTCCTGCCTTAAACAGTATTTCTACTGGTCTCTCGGCCTGGGGATCCCGAGGGTTTTCTTAAACCCCAGCACAAAGCGCCTCGGAGAGATGGGGATGGGAAGCCTTTCATTTGCAAAGTGGTAGAAGAGCCACGGTGAAAGGAGAACCCTGGAGCGCCTCTCTGGGAAACCGCTTCTCTCTCTCTCTTTTTTTAATTAATCTTTTATTGGAGTATGGTTGCTTTACAAGGCTGTGCTAGCCTCCACTGCACAACAAAATGAATTAGCCATACACACACAGATATCCCCTCCGTTTTGGACTTCCCTCCCATTCAGAAAGAGAAAAGCAAATACCGTATAATATTGTTTATATGTGGAATCTAGAAAAGTGGTATAGATGATCTTACTTGCAAAGCAGACATAGAGACGCAGACGTAGAGGACAAATATATGGACACCAAGGGGGAAAGGGGTGGGGTGAGAGGAATTAGGAGAGGGGGATTGACACATATACACTATTGATACTATGTATAAAATAGACAACTGATGGGAACATACTGTATAGCACAGGGAACACTAACTAATTCACTGTGGAAACCGCTTCTCTTCAACAATCCACCTCTCTTCAGCCTTTCTTCTCCGCTTGGAGGGCGTGCGTGCCTCTGGGGTTACAAGTGACCTAATCTGAAGGCCACGGCTCTACTGACCTTAAGGTCCCCAATTCCTCTGGGAGCCTCCAGCCCTGGGCCCCCTCCATCTTTCCCGGGACACTCCCAGGCAGCTGCACCAGACTGTGGGGCGCCAGGAGCCTCCACTCCTTAATCCTTCTGGCTGGGTCCGGAGGCCCTTGGAGAGGCCAGAAGGCTTGTTGTCTTGTCTTTTTCCCCTCCATCTCCCACCTCTGCAGAGGGGCGCTGCCTGAGCCCCCAGCCGAGCACCTGAGGTACAGACTTTCTTTTTCTCAGATTTCAATTTTTAAAAAAAATTTTATTGGAGTATAGTTGCTTTACAATGTGGTGTTAGTTTCTACTGTACAGCAAAGTGAATCAGTTATACATACACATACATCCCCTCTTTTTTGGATTTCCTTCCCATTTAAGTCACCACAGAGCATCGAGTAGAATTCCCTGTGCTATACAGTAGGTTCTCATTAGTTATCTATTTTACACATAGTACGAATAGTGTTTATGTGTCGATCCCAATCTCCCAATGCATCCCACACCCCACTTCCCCCCTTGCTGTCCATATGTTTGTTCTCTATGTCTGTGTCTCTATTTCTCTTTGCAAATAGGTTCATCTGCACCATTTTTCCAGATTCCACATATATGCGTGAATGTACGATGTTTGTTTTTCTCTTTCTGACTTACTTCATTCTGTAAGACAGTCTCTAGGTTGCATATATACAATGCAATATTACTCAGCCATAAAAAGGGACAGAATTTCTACACCAGTGAGGTCTAGGGAATGCAATCTGTCAAGGAAGGGAAAGGAAGTGTTACTCCTTCCATACCCAGGAGTGGAGGATGCCTTGACCCTATTAATGTTTCCATATTCAGGAAGGGGATAAGCACAGGCCCTGTAAATGTTTCCATGACCAGGAATGGTAGACAGAGCCCCTGCCTCTACTCCCATCCCCTTCTGGGGCAGGTGACCCAATAAAGCTTGTCTCCAGAGGCCGTTAGAAGGAGTCAGACAACAACGGAAGCTTCTGCCATACTCCCTCCCTTGCAGCCCCACTCAGCCTCAGCCTTCCCTAAGCCCCCACGAGGCCTCGGGTTCCTGCAAACCAGAGGAGGGGAGTTGGGGGTGGAGGCAGAGGGTCTCAGCCCATTCACCCTGCAAACCGAAGGGCAAGATGGCTCCCAGTTTCCAGCCCTGGTGCAGAGCCCTCTGGGGCCCCAGGAGCTAGGGTCTGTCCCTTAGATGCCAGATATCAGGACAGTGACAGGTGGGTCCCCTCTGGAAGCCCCTGTTCTCCCTCTGTGGTGGCAACCAGAGGAATTCTGAGACCTTGCCTGCGACAGTCAGATGTGAACTATAAATAAAATTCTATCAGACACCAACAATGGAGCATTCACTCATCCAGCAAGCATTTTGCATGCCTAAGTCCCAGGCACTGTGCTAAATTCTGGGGAGTCACAGGAGCGCAGGAAGATGTTCCTTCTCCCCTGGAGCGGGTGGAGTAGCGAGTGGGGGCTCTGACAAAGTCAAGGTTCATCCGTGTTGCAGCAGGTGTCAGAATTTCCTTCCTGTTTAAGGCTGGATCATTCCTTTGTGTGGATGGACCATATTTTCTTTATCCATTCATTCATCAGGGGACATTTGGGTTGCTTCTACCTCCTGGCTATTGTGAATAATGCTTCTAGGAACGTGACTGCACAAATATCTCTTTGAGGGATAGCTCTTCCCTGGTGGTGCAGTGGTAAAGAATCTGCCTTCCAACGCAGGGGACGCAGGTTTGACCCCTGGTCGGGGAACTAAGATCCCACCTGCTGCCAGGGAAAGAAGCCCACGTGCCACAACTGTTGAGCTCGTGTGCCTCAATGAAAGAGGCCACATGCCTCAACAAAAAGATCCCTCGTGCCGCAACTAAGATCCGACACAGCCAAGAAAATAAGGAAAATAAATAAAAATTAAAAAAAAAAATTTTAAAAACCCATCTCTTTGAGATCCTGCTTTCAGTTCTCTGGGGTGCAGGCCCAGAGGTGGGAATGCTAGATAGACACTCAGTCTGTTTTGCACGTTCCTTTTGCCCCAGCACAGTGTCTGGCCCTCAGGAAGGTCTTCGGAGGTAATAGCTGTGCCTAGAAAGGGTCTTGGAAAGAGTCCTGCTTCCTTGGCCCTCCCTGTGTACCCAGCAACTGCCAAGAACTCCCAATATGTGATCTCTTTTGAGGTAGGAACTGTTAAGACACCCATTCCACAGGGGCCCAGAGCGGTGAGACCCCTTGGCTGGGAAGAGCCGCAAGAAAAGCAAGGTCGGTGGGGCAGAGGCTGGGTCTATGGGAACTTCCAACAAACGCTAAGGGGCACGGTCTTCATCCTAAGGGGTGCCAGCTGGTTTTTAGCAGGGAGGGTGCTGTACTTAGGGGTTTCTCCGGTGAAGACCCCTCTGACTGCAAGCCCGGAGTGCACCCGAAGCCATCAGAGTCGGGAAGATGGGTTCGGAGCTCTTTGCAAAATCCAGAGACGCAGGCCAAAGATGTGGCCAGGGACTCAGGAGGAAGAGGGATGGCTCGAAAGGCATCTAGACGGACAGCTGGACGCGACTTAACGTGCAAGGCATGGGGCTGGAGAAGCCGTTGAAGGCACCCAGGTTCCCGCCTGGCACACCGTGTGGCTGACTGGTAGCTTCCCTCCCTAAAAATGGGAGCACGCTTAGGTCGAAAAGGTTAGCAGGTGCTGGGCAGGGACCTCCCCAGGGAGGGCCGGCTGCGTGTTTCCCCACTTGCTGGGCCTGCAAGTGTGTCCGTGGATCAGATGACGGCTGTGGGGGTGGAGAGGGTTGAAGGCAGGAAGGGGCAGGGAGGGCTGGGGCCGCGGAGCCCAGACTTCATGGGACACAGCTGTCTGGCGGTGGAAGGGATCGGTCGTTTGGGCTGGCCTGTCCCCTGGTTCTCTCTTTTAGAGAAGATTGTTTTGTTCTTCTCGCGTCGAAAGGGATATTATGGCTACTTAAGAAATTACATACTCAATACCTGCCAATAATCTATAAGGGAAAAGAATCTGAAAAAGCATATGTATGTATATGTATTTGTATACGTATTACTGAATCACTTTGCTGTACACCTGAAACTAACACAACATTGTAAAGGAACTCTACTTCAGTTAAAAGAGAGAGAGAGAGAGAGAGAGAGAGAGAGAGAGAGAGAGATAGAAGACTAATAAAATAAAAATGCAAAGAAAAGAAATTACAGAAAAAATAAAATCACCTACAAGCAGACCAACAAGAGATGAACCCCAGAAATACTTTATTGTTTTCAAAGATTTTTTTTTTTTGGATGTGGACCATTTTTTTAAAGTCTTTTTTGAATGTGTTACAATATTGCTTCTGTTTTATGTTTTGGTTTTTCAGCCGCGAGGCATGTGGGATCTTAGCTCCCTGACCAGGGATCGAACCCGCACCCCCTGCATTGGAAGGCAAAGTCTTAACCACTGGACTGCCAGGGAAGTCCCTGGAAACATTTTAGAGTATTTTCACCCATTTTTTTCAACGCATATATACTTGTGAAAACCACTTTTAACGAAATTGTGAGGTACCATTCATTCACTCATCCAACAGTTTTTAGCTGAGTGCCTATTACGTGCAAAGCATCGTTGTAGGTGCCAGGGATACAAAAGCGAACAAAACATGAAATTCCCTGCCTTTGTGGCATTTACGTTCTGCTTTTTTTCATCTAAGATTATCTCACAAACCCTGCCCCTCCCCTCAGTAAACATTTTTTAGAGACATGACTTGTAATGACAGCTTACATCTTCATCCTATGGATATACTAAGATGCATTTGCCATTCAGAAATAATTGGACTTTCCAGCTCATTTCCATTTTTTCATAAATGTAAAAAAAAAAAAAGAATGAAAATCCTTGTACATGCATTGTTCTGTGCCCTGCCACTTCCTTTCTTACAGAGAATCCCCAGGAGTAGAATTATAATATTTGGTCAATGGGAAAATAGTTGAAGATTCTTGACAGAAGTTAAAAAAATTCTCCACGATCAGGCAACACAGAGATAATAATGACTCTTAAGGTTTGGGGATATTTATTCCATTATTTTTCCTACGCATACCTATCTATGTGTCTGTCTGTCTATCTGCCTATCTATCTACCTATCTATCTACCTACCTACGTAGACTTTGCCATCATCGGAAACTGCATGTCTGAAATCTCGATATTAACTCATCTTTGCTCTCATCGCTGGCCCCGGTCCCTTTAGGTCTTCCCTCCTCCCAGCCCTCACACAATTCTGTGACTTTTTGGCACATTCAGTTCACTACAGCCGACTTCAGCCCCTCCTGGTCTAATTTAAATACCACGGTCCATTCTGACAATAACTGTTAGTGTTTTATTGCTCTGTAACAAACTACCACAAACCTGGTGGCTGGAGAAGGTGCCCATTTATCACCCAACCATTCTGTAGGTCAGAAGTCCAAGCAGGCTCAACTGGGTCTCTGTTTAGGGTCTCACGAGGCTGAAATAAAGTTGTGGGCCGGGCTGAGCTCTCCTCTGGAGGCTCTGGGGAAGAAACCACTTCTACACTCTTCCTTCACTGTTACTGGTCATGGTAAGCCAGCCTCCACCCTGGAAGTGGCTCTCCACTAGTCAAGCCTTCAGATGACTGAAACCTTGCCTGACATCTTTGTTTTTCTTTCTTTAAAAAATTGGGACTTCCCTGGCGGTCCAGTGGTTAGGATTCTGCATTTTCACTGCTGAAGGTGCGCGTTCAATCCCTAGTCGGGGAACTAAGATCCCGCAAGCCGCACAGCGCAGCCAGAAAAGAAGAAAATTGTAGTAAAATACACACAACGTAAAACTAACCATGTTAATCATTTTTAAGCATACAGTTCAGCAGTATTGAATACACTCATAACGTTGTGCAACTGTCACCACCATCCATCTCCAGAGCTGTTTTCATCTTGCAAAACTGAAACTCTGTCCCCATTGAACACTAACACCCCATCCTCCTCTCTCCCAGCCCCTGGCAACCACCATTCTACTTTGTCTCCAAGAATTTGACGACTCTAAGGACCTAATATAAGTGGAATCATGCAGTATCTGTCCCCTCTACAAGGGTTCCAATTTCCCCACATCCTTGTTCACATTTGTTATTGCCTTTTCTTTTTCTTTTTCTTTTTCTTTTTCGGAGGGTAGCCATCCCGATGGTGTGAGGCGCTTGGGGCGGTAGTTTGCCGAGGGAGGGTTTTAAGCTAGGAGAGACATGACCTGTGTTTTCATGTTTGTCTGATGGCTGTTCGGAGACGGTTGTGCAGGGGTGAGAGAGGATGCCATGATAGAAATTTACTGCCCGCGTCGAGGGACAGATGGCAGTCGGCTCCGGAGCAGTACGATGGGGATAGAGAGAAGTGGAGAGATTTGAGATAGATTTTGATGGTGGGGATAGAAAAAAGACGGCAGTGAGGAGGGAAATTTATGCCTAGAAATCTCACTACAACACTCACACAAGGCCCAGTGTCCAGGTGAAAATTGCAGGCCAACAGCTTTCCATGGAATTTCCCCTGATTCGTGAGCTGAAAGCCCACCTAGAGTCCAAGCTACTAAGTTAGCCTAGGTACCCCACTAACACAATTGGCTCTATAGTACTGTACTGTAATAGGTTTATAATACTTTTCACGCAAATAATACATAAAAAACAAACACAGGACTTCCCTGGTGGCACAGTGGTTAAGAATCCAGCTGCCGATGCAGGGGACACAGGTTCGAGCCCTGGTCCAGGAAGATCCCACATGCCGCGGAGCAACTAAGCCTATGCGCCACAACTACTGAGCCTGCGCTCTAGAGCCTGTGAGCCACAACTCCTGAGCCCACGTGCCACAACTCCTGAAGCCCACGCACCTAGAGCCTGTGCTCCACAACAAGAGAAGCCACTGCAATGAGAAGCCCGCGCACTGCACGAAGAGTAGCCCCCGCTCACTGCAACTAGAGAAAGCCCATGCGCAGCAACAAAGACTCAATGCAGTTAAAAATAAATAAACAGGGGCTTCCCTGGTGGTGCAGTGGTTGAGAGTCTGCCTGCCAATGCGGGGGACACGTGTTCGTACCCCGTTCCGGGAAGATCCCACATGCCGCGGAGCGGCTGGGCCCGTGAGCCATGGCTGCTGAGCCTGCGCGTCCGGAGCCTGTGCTCCGCAACGGGAGAGGCCACAACAGTGAGAGGCCCGCGTACCGCAAAATAAATAGATAGATTTTTTAAAAACACAAAAAATAAACATTTTTAATATACAGTGCCTTGAAAAGTACAGTAGTACAGTACAACGCCTGGCATCCAGGGGCTGGCATCAAGTGAACAGGCAAGAAGAGTTACTGACTGGAGGAGGAAGGGGAGGTGGGAGATGGTAGAGCTGAAGGATCGTCAGCCATAGGAGACGGAGGGCGAGCTGCAATTTCACTCACGCCTGACGTGGATGGCACAGGTTCTGGTTCCTTGCTGGGTTCAGTTCTATCTACCCTCTTGAAAAAACGATCCAGTGATGTCTGGGTAGTAGTTCTTTTTTTCTTGTCATAGATGACGTCCAGGAAGCACTGGATTGCATTCTGAACAGCCACTGCAACCTTCGTGTACTGTTCTACATTTGGGTCCTGTGCCTCAAAAATTAACATTGCCTCCTCAAATAAAGAAAGCCCCCTTGCCATTTCCTGCGTTGTGAATCTCTTCTTAGCAGTACCAGCTACATCACCGCTGCTTGCTTTGAACAACCTGGGCTTGAAATAAAGATACTGTACTACTGTACTCTATACAGTACTGTACAGTAAAGTACCCAAGACCACAACCACTTGTAGAGGATGCATGCACATGACAATGTACGCCAGACACGTGAACTAACTTAGTGATTGGACATGCGAACGCACGTACGCATCTTTGAAGGTTCGCAACTTGAAGGTTCGTATGCAGGGGACTTACTATATATGGAGACTGTGGCCGGGAGAGGCTTGTGTTGACATCCATGCTTCTGCCTGTGATAGGTATTTCCCTTCCCCAAGAGATGTGTCGGTGGGGCTTGGATTCCCAGAGACTTTGGAGGTTAATGACCAGCCAAAGGTCTTGCTCCCTGAGAAGGAGAGATCAATTCCTTCCAGGGAAGGAATGCCAGCTCGTCCAGGACAAGTCTGGGAGCAGCACGGGGGGCCTTTCTGCTTCTCTCATCCTTCTAAGTGCCCCTCTTGAAAAAGGACTGGGGCCCCAGGAGGCAGATTTGGGCAGAAGATCAGAAATGGGCAAGAACAAATCTCTCCTGTAAGTGCGGGCTGGGCTGCCGCCCCGTCTGCTGGGTCACAGAGAGGCCAGGGTTCCTGTTGCCGCCCTACCCGGGCCTGAAATGCCTGGGAGTCCCAGCGTGAATCGTTCATCATGGATTGTTTTGTATTAGATGTGATTTTCTTAAAAAACATTGTATTAAAATATTGTATATCTTTAAACAAATTTTTCTAAAATTTTTTTGGAGTATATAGTTGCTTTACAATGTTGTGTTAGTTTCTGCTATACAGCAAAGTGAATCAGTTATACATGTACATATATCCCCTCCTTTTTAGGTTTCCTTCCAATTTAGGTCATCACAGAGCGTTGATTGGAGTTCCCTGTGCTATACAGCAGGTTCCCATTAGTTATCTATTTTATACATAGTAGTGTATGTATGTCAATCCCAATCTCCCAGTTCGTCCCATCCACCCCTCCCCTTGGATACTTGGTATCCATAATTTTGTTCTCTACATCTGTGAGTCCATAATAGTGCTTATATGTGGAATCTAAAATATTATACATGTTGATTACTGAGGGTTTTTTTGGTGCCTCCTTAAACTTTGGGAGACTCACCTAACCCCGCCTGGGCCCTTAATTGGTGCCAAGTGCAGGGTGCTGGTTCCAGCCCTGTGGAATTCGCCGCATGGGTTTTTACTTTCCAACTGGGAGGACAGGACATGTAGGGAGAAGTGACCCCAACTCTCTGGGGCTAATTAACACCTACAGGCAGAGGCTAGAGTGTGATGGATCCATACGTTCACTATTCTCCACTCGACTTTTGCTCAAGGAACATTAGATTCCCCAGGCTGAAGCTGACCCAGGTGGGAGGGGCAGGCAGGCAACCAGTGCGCATTCCAGGAGAGAGAGAATTTATGGGAAACGCATTTGGCTCCTACGGAGAACTCATGGCATGTGTCCAAAAACCAGGGATAATAAGGACTTCGTATCTCCCACTGGAGGAAAGAAACATGTCTCCGGAAAGCACAGAGAGCTTAGAAATGCAGAAATCACCTGTTACCATGTATGTGGTTGTGCGTTTACTCTGTCAAAATACAATGAGACTACTACTCTGTTATGGGCTGAATTCTAATCCCCCCAAATTCATGCACTGAAGTTCTAACCCCCATCACCTCAGAATGTAACTGAATTTGGATTTAGGGTCTTTAAAGAGATAGTTAAGGTAAAATGAAGTCATTAGGGTGGGCCCTTATCCACTGATCAGTGTCCTTATAGGAGTGAATAGGGACGCACAGGGGGAAGACTGTGTGAGGACACAGGGAGAAGGCGGCTGTCTAAACGCCAAGGAGAGAGGCCTCAGGAGAAACCAGCGCTGCTGACACCTTGATCTCGGCCTCCCAGTCTCCAGAATCATGAGACAATACACTTCTGTTGTTTGAGCCCCCTAGTCTGTGCTGCTTTGTTACAGCAGCCCTAGCAGACTAATACGACTTAACATCTGAAATGAAAGGACAGGGCCGAGTTTATTTTTCACCATGACAAGGGCGAGCTGTGATAGTCAGGCAGTCTCTCTGCACAGAATGGACTGATTTCATGCAGGGTTTGGCTTTCGGAGGTTGGCGGGCCTTTGGAGGCATAAACAGCTTCACGTTGTCTGTAGGACTGTGGTCTCTCAAGTGAGACCCATGTTGATTGGTTGGCACCCAGAGGCGTGTTTATCAGAGTGAGTCCGTCCTTGATAGGCTCTTTCCCTGGCTGACTTTCCAGAGCACAGTGGTGACACGTATTGTTTGGCTCGCAAAAGCGCGTTCTCTGAGGCAAGTTGCCATGGATCAGTCGAATGGGTTTTAAACGGATTCTGATGGCGGCTTGCTCTTCCCTGGCTGGACGACCAGTCTGTCTTTTTTTGAAGCTTGTGGGAACTTTCTTACATGCTGCTTGCTGGATGACGGTGGCCCACAAGGCTGTCAGCTCCCTGAAAACAGGAACGTGATCTGAATTGCTCATCTAAACGCACGCCGGTGCCTGGAATGTGACAGGCAAAGAGTAGGCACTCAGTACATGTTGGAAATTATGATCATTCCCTGGTCAGTGTGCCTTCCTGTGTGCATCTAGGCTCCTTGAGTGAGAGCGGCCTGGTGAAGACGTGCACATCTTGGGAATTCCCTGGCGGTCCAGTGGTTCAATCCCCCGTCGGGGAACTAAGATCCCGCAAGCCGAGAGGTGTGGCCAAAAAAAAAAAGTGCACATCTTCAGTTTCTATACCTAAAAGCAGAAGAGGAGGAGCTTGAAGGAGAAGGCAGGGCCAAGAAGCCAGGAGAACAGAGGTTCAAAGAAGGCAAGGGAAGAAAGTGTTTTCAAGGAGGAGGAAGAGGTCGACGGTGTTGACAGCTGTGATGAAGCCACATAACCGAGGACAGACAGTGACAGCTGGATCTGACTACAATGGTGGATTTTGAGCAGAGCAATTGCAGGGGCGTGGGGGTGGGTGGAAACCTGTTTAGAAGGAACTGGTGAGAGAGTGTGTCCTAAAATATGGTGTATTAATAGAAAATCTGAGGTATGTGAAGGCCAACGGATCAGAAGGTGACTTGCCATTAATGAGAACCTACTGTAGAGCACAGGGAACTCTACTCAGCGCTCTGTGGTGACCTAAATGGGAAGGAAATCCAAAAAAGAGGGGATATATGTATACATATAGCTGATTCACTTTGCTGTACAGCAGAAACTAACACAAGATTGTAAAGCAACTATACCCCAATAAAAATTAATTTTTAAAAAAAGATAGTTTGCCAGAAACAGACTCACAGAAACAGAAAACAAACTTATGGTTACCAAAGGGGAAAGGGTGGGAGGAGGGATAAATTAGGAGTTTGGGATTAACAGGTACACACTACTATGTATAAAATAGATAACCAACAAGGTCCTACTGTATAGCACAGGGAACTATATTCAATACCTTGTAATAAACTATAATGGAAAAGAATCTATAAAAGAATATATCTCTATATATATCTGAATCACTTTGCTGTACACCAGAAACTCACACAACATTGTAAATCAACTATACTTCAATTACAAAAAAAAAAAAAAATAGTTTGTGACTCACAGATCCCAAGAGGAGGGGGCACACCGGGCCATGGCAGGCCACACAGGGAAGCACCGAGGTTGCCCAGGAGGCGGAGGGAGCGAGGGGGGACTGTGAGCAAGACTTTGCTGTGGTTTCCAAGGGCGGGCGGGTGCCGGTGCGGGTGTGGGTGCGGGTTGGGGGGGCAGCGGGCGACTAGAGGAAGCCAGCTTAGGAGTGGCTAGTTGGAATGGTTTCAGCGGGTTCTGAGGCCCAGGGGACGTCCCCAGTCCTCTGGTACCTGGCTCTGGGGTGATGAGAGCAGAGGAAGGTGGCCCAGGATGTGAGAGGCGGACAAGGGAGCAATTAGGGGTGTGTGGACCCTGGATTGTATTTGAAGAGCATGCCCCCAGGGAGAGGACTTCTCCTGGGGAGGGCGAGAGGGTGCAACGAAAGAGGGAGGAGCCCAGCAACGGAACCCAGGCATATCACTGGGTCGTCCAGAGCAGTGTGTCTCACTGGTTATCCTTGGATCCCACTTTTCACCAGTTTTATTCCCATTTTCAGGGGCTGATAGTCTTTTCCCTTCATGTTCTAATAAAACAGCTCAGTGTCCTGAAGCTCTTTGACCATGACCAGCACAGAGGAAGGGCCTGGTTATTGCCATTTGGAACTAAATTCCAAAATATATCCTGAATGTAACCATAAGAGAATGGGAATATTTCCAGTGTTATTGTTTGTCAGCTCACTGTGTCTATACTCTCTCTCTCTCTGTGTCACACACACGCATGCACACACACACACACACACCAAAAGTACGTATTGATGAACATTGTCTATTTTTTGGAATGGTAATAAGATGTAGACATTCATAAGGGGATACAAGTGTAGCTTCCAGTAGAATTCAGGCACACCCTGTGTTCACCTATTTTTAAGCCGGTTGCCACCCCATGGATCTTCCAAACAGAACTTGGAGTCTCTGCTCCATGCAAGCCTTGGTGAGGAGGGAGTTGAGTTTTCAGTTCAAGAACTATAGGAATCTTTTGGAGGATTTTAGGTAGAAGAAAACACAGTCAGATTTTCATTTTTAAAAGGCTATGGAGAACCTAGGCAAAACATTCTCTGACATAAATTGTAGCAATATTTTCTTAGATCAGTCTCCCAAGGCAAAAGAAATAAAAGCAAAAATAAGCAAATGGGACCTAATCAAACTTATAAGCTTTTGCACAGCAAAGGAAACCACAAACAAAACAAAAAATAACCTACAAACTGGGAGAAAATATTTGCAAATGATGCCACTGACAAGGGCTTACTTTCCAAAATACACAATATCAGAAAACAAAAAACCCAATCAAAAAATGGGTAGAAGACTTAAATAGACATTTCTCCAAAGAAGACATACAGATTTCTCCAAAGAAGACATACAAAAAGCACATGAAAAGATGTTCAACATCACTAATTATTAGAGAGCTGCAAATCAAAACTACAAGGAGGTATCACCTCACACCAGTCGGAATGGCCATCATCAAAAAGTCTACAAATAATAAATGCTGGAGAGGATGTGGAGAAAAGGGAACCCTCCTACACTGATGGTGGGAATGTGAATTGGTGTAGCCACTATGGAGAACAGTATGGAGGTTCCTTAAACAGCTAACAATAGAGTTACCATATGATCCTGCAATCCCACTTCTGGGCATAGAACTGGACAAAACTCTAATTCAAAAAGATACATGCAACCCAATGTTCACTGCAGCACTGTTTACGATAGCCAAGACATGGAAGCAACCTAAATGCCCATCGACAGAGGAGTGGATAAAGAAGATGTGGTACATATATACAATGGAATACTACTCAACCATAAAAAAGAACAAAATAATGCCATTTGCAGCAACATGGATGAACCTAGAGATTACTATCCTGAGTGAAGTAAGTCAGAAAAGACAAATATTATATAACTTATATGTGGAATCTAAACAACAATACAAATGAATTTATTTACCAAACAGGAACAGTTTCACAGACACAGAAAACAAACATATGGTTACCAAAGGGGAAAGGGGAGGGGTAAATGAGGAGTATGGGATTAACAGACACACACTACTATATATTAGTATAAAATAGATAAGCAACAAGGACTTACTATATAGCACAGGGAACTATATTCAATATCTTGTAATAACCTATAATGGAAAAGGATCTGAAAAAAATATAACTGAATCACTTTGCTGTACACCTGAAACTAACACAATATTATAAGTCAACTATACTTCGATTTGTTTAAAAAGGCTATGGAGAATGGATTCCAGGGGGTAAAACGCCAGGGAGATAGAATGTGATTTCAGGGACCCAAGCTAATGTAGTGGTGGCCTTCACTGTATTGGAAACAATGAGATCAGGTCTGAGGAAAGAGCTATTTCAGGAGGCAGAACTGGCGGGGCTGGCGGGTGATGGTATGTGCCAGGTGTGGAGGGGAGACTGACAAGGACATTACCCACATTCCTGCCTTGGCCCCTGAGAAGAACTGCCGTACAGTGTCTGTGGAGGGCGGGACCCCTGTAGGACCAAGATCGTGTCTAAATGTGCCTTTCTGGGCAGAGGAATTCTAGAAGGAGGTAGAGCCAATTGTGTCCACCCTCTGGGAGGAAAGAGATTACCTCCTGAAAGCAGGGCTGGCTATACAGCTCGTGGGACCCAGTGTAAAATGAAATTTGTCCGAAAAGTGTGCACTGAGAGTATTAAAATATAATGTTGTTTCCTTCCTTCCTTTCATGATCTCGCTCATGACCCGTCCTGCTATGTTCCCTTTGCTAATTGATGCCCTGCCCCCTTGGGTACAGGGATAGTTGTGGGGTGAGTGCAGACCCTCCCAGGCAGTTGGGAGCCCTCTCCGTGATTCAGATATGTGTGCAGAGCCCACCAGCTGCTACGTTCCTCTTCCCATCTGAGCCAGAGTGAAGCATCGTGCCCTGGTCAGGGCAGGGAAGCCAACCAAGTATTTCCCCTTCTCATCCATAACTGGATGGATGGACCATTTCCAAAGGTCTGAATCAGGGGAGGGTAAGAGTCTTGCCCCCGTCCGATTGCCCACTGAGGGCACCCTTCCTCCTCCTTCCCATCGTCTCCCCTCTGTCTATCTCATCTCTCTCTGTCTCACTCTCATAAGGACCTTTGCCTTTGGATTCAGGGTCCACTCAGGCAATCCAGGATGACCTCGTATCAACATCTTTAACTTAATTACATCAGCAATGACCCTTTTTCCAAAGGTTAACATTCACAAGTTCCAGGGATTTGGATGAGGACGTATCTTTGGGGGGTAACCATTGGACCCTCTACACTGGCCATGCCTGAGAGAGAAAGTGTTGGGGGTACGTGGGGGCCATATCCTCTCCCCTTCCCCTGCGCCCCCCTCTCAAAGGAGAACTGGGTCCTTGAGAAGGAAGAGCGAAGGGAGGAGAAAGGAGACACATAAGAATAAGACTCCAGCAGGCTCCTTTTTATAAAGTTGCTGCATTTTATAAAGTTCATTCTTGCCCAGGTTGGGGAATGAATGGAAGGAAGGGAGACCAGCAGAGGGGCTGGTACATTGGCTGTTATGGGTTGAATTATGTCCTCCCGACCCCCTCACCGCCAATTCCTATGTTGAAGTCCTAACCCCCAGCACCTCAAAATAGGACCTTATTGAAAATAGGGTTGTTGCAGATGTAATTAGTTAAGATGAGTCACACTGGAGGAGAGTGGGCCCCTAATCCAATATGACTGATGTCCTTATAAAAAGGAGAAATTTGGACACAGAGACACACGCACACAGAGAGAATGCCTTGTGAACATGAAGACAGAGATCTGGGTGATGCACCTACAAGCATGCATTGGTGTTCTACAGGGGATGCCAAGAATTTCCAGCAAAGAACCAGAAGTTAGAAGACTGGCACGAACAGTCTCCTTCACAGTCCTCAGAGGAAAACAAATGCCAAGATCCTGGTCTCAGACTCCTGGCCTCCAGAACAGAGGGAGAATAAATTTCTATTGTTTAAGCCACTCAGTTTAGGATACATTTTTTAATGGCAGCCTGGAGAACTAATACACTTGCCTACGCAAGAGAAATGAGGAATCGACCAGGGAGGTGGGACCGGATGAAACAGAAGTGGCAGGAATCAAGGGTGATATAGGAAGGAGGAGGGGAAGCTGAAGATGCATGTTGGAGACAGGACTGATGGATTTGATGCTGAAGTTGAGGAATAGAGGAGAGTCAAGGATACCATCCAGATTCCTGGTCTTTACAGCTGGTGGCACCATTTTGTGAGTTTGAGAAAATTGGAAAAAGTGGATTTGGGGACGGGTGGAGTACGGGGGATGGGCTTGATGAGATCAATTTTGAATTTTTTTGAGTCTGAGGTATCAGTTCCACCTGGGAAGAATGCCCAGGTCATAAGTGGATATAAAGTTTAGGAGCCCAGAAGAGAGTTTGTGGTTGAGGATAGAGATGTGAAAGGCAGGTGGGCCTTGAAGCCGTATGGGTGTGTAAGATTTCCCAGGGAGCTAGTGTGGATGGAGAAGAGCCGGTCCAGGATGGAGCTGTGATGAACTCAACATTAAGGATTTTACCATCTAGTTGGGAGGACGAATCTCAATGAACAAGACATTATAGAAACCACAGAAGTTATCTAACATCCTGAGACAAAGGTCCTGTCTTGAATCATACATTATTTCATTGTTTTCTCCTTCACTCTTGCCCAGTAATAGTACCTTTTTTTTTTTTTTTTTTTTTATGCACCATGTGGCATGGGGGATCTTAGTTCCCCAGCCAGGATCTAACCCGTGCCCCCTGCAGTGGAAGCACAGAGTCATAACCACTGGACCACCAGAGAATTCCCTAATAGTACATTCTTAAGGTCATGAATTTCTCAGGCTGGTGATGCAGACATCCAGCAAGGGGGCACATCCAGAAGGCAGAAACCAGCCCAGTAAGACATAAGACTGTGTGTGCTCAAAACTGAGTATTTATAATACTCAGTTTATACACAATGTCTGTCCATCCGTCCATTCAACCCTCCGTCCAGGAAAAACCAGATACTTCATGAAGGGAGTGGTGAACCCAGTAAGGCAAGAGAAATTTGCAACAACGTAATTAATTGATGATTTATTTGTCTGTTAACTGTGTTTCTCATGAGGCCAGCAGGTAGCAAACTAATGGCCTATGGGTCAAATCCAGCCCACTGCCTGTTTTTGTATGGCCCATGAGTGACGAATGGTTTTAATATTTTTAAATGGTTGAGAACAAATCAAATGAAGAATATTTTGTGACATGGGAAAATCATGTGGAATTCAAATTTCAGTGTCCCTAATAAAATGGAACACAGTCACGTTCATTTACATACAGATTGTCTGTGGTAGATTTTGCACAAAATGTCAGAGTTGTATAGTTAAAACAGAGACTGTATGGCCCACAAAGCCTAAAATATTTATCTGGGTTTTTTGTTTTTGTTTTTCTTTCGCTGAAAGTTCGCTGACCACTAGATTATAGGTTCCAATAAGAAAAAGACATCAAGTTAGTTCAAAACAAAATCTCCAGCACCTAGCACAATGCCCGGCATGTTACATATGGTAAAAAATATTCCTTATGTAAATAAATGTGCAGATGGGGCTTGCCCCATCTTCCTCCAGCCTTATAAATGGAGGCTGTTGTAGAAGCTCAGGGGACCTGCATTGTTACTGGTTCTGGCCTTCTCTGCTACCCTATTCATTGTAAAATCTTTAATGGGTGGGATCAAGTCTTATGTATCTTTTCTTCTGTAGAATCTTATCCAGGGAAGATGTCTGCTATGGATTGAATGTTTGTCTCCCACAAAATTCATATGTTGAAATCCGAACCCCCAAGGTGATGGTATTAGAAGGGACCTTTTGGAGGTGATAGGTCATGAGAGTCAGAGCTCTCATAAATGGGATTAGTGCCCTTATAAAAGAGGCCTCACAGAGATCCCTTAACCCTTTGGCCATGTGAGGAAACAGCTAAAAGACAGGCCCTCAGTAGACCCCAAATCTGCTTGCACCATGATCTTAGACTTCCCAGCCTCCAAAACTGTGAGAAATAAGGGTTTGATGTTTATAAGCCATCCAGTTTACGGTATTTTGTTATAGCAGCCTTGATGGACTAAGACAGTGTCAGTCAAAGTTTGAATGGGTTGGTCCAAGCATTTTGCCTCCAGGCAACTGTGTTCTGCAGTGAATCCTGGACAGCTCATAAAACCTCATCATGGCCTGGAGGAAATATTCCTCTGTACAGTACATCTACATTTGTTTCATTCTATGCTCTCCAAGAAACCTCCTGATTTACTTTATTTTGAAGTGGTCAACAAACCCACAATCTTCCAGTCCCTACAAAGAATTTCTTCTCATGCTCCCTTTGTAACTCACTCACAAAAGTGGCTGACATTTATTGAGAGCTTACTTTGCACTAAGTCCATTACAGACATTATCTCCTCTAAGCATCAGAAGAGAGAGTTGGGGGGGGGCACCCTAACTCTCTTGCTTTTTTCCCTAATAGGCAGACAAGACCAGTTTAGCACCCCCGCAAAGAGAATGTCATTCATTATAGCCCTCAGGGAAAAGTTCCAGGTGAGTCTCTGAATGGCTCACCTGGAGTCATGTGCTCATCCCTGAGCCAATCACAGTGGTCACAGCAATAGAATAGAGTGACCAGGCCTGGGTCAAACAATAACCAGTTCTCCGTAGAACAGAGGGCTTCTGTGGCAAGAAGCTGGGGGAGGGAGTATTGGGCAAAAAAAGCATAGAATCTGCAATGATATAAATTATGTTTCTAAATAGATGACACCACCTATACCTCTGGCATTTTCATTTAATTAGGCCAATAAATTCTCCTTTTTATTTAAGTCAATTTGAGTTGAATATCCTGTATGTTGAAACTGAAAGAAAAAGAACACTAATTGATTCATTTACATATATTTCCCTCTTCCTACCATAATGTAAACTCCATGAGAACAGATACCAAGTCTATTTTGTTCATTGCTATAGTTCCTTTGCCTAAAACAGTGCCTGGCACCATAGTAGGTACTTAGTAAATATTTGCCATGTTTGTGATTATCTGTTTAATACCTGACCTCAATTCTATCAGGTTTGTTTCCATGCAGCACAGCATCTTGTTCTGCTTTTTAAATTCACTCTGTATTCCCCAGACTCTAATATGTCTCACACATAATGGGCTCTCAGAATATAGTGATGAATGAACAAATAATAAAATAACAAAAGAAACAAATAAATAACAAAAGAACACAAATAACAAAGGTTGGCGAGGATACGGGAAAAGGGGAACCCTGTATACTGTTGGTGGAAATGTAAATTGGTACAGCTACTGTGGAAAACAGTACAGAGGTTTCTCAAAAAACTAAAAATAGAACTACCATTTGACCAAGGAATTCAACTCCTCAGGTGTACATATCTGAAAAAATTGAAAACACTAATTTGAAAAGATACATGTACCCCAGTGTCCACAGCAGCACTATTTAGAATAACCAAGATATGGAAACAACCTAAGTGTCCATCAACAAATGAATGGATAAAGAAGATGTGGTACATACATACAATAGGATACTCTCAGCCATAAAAAAGAATGAAATTTTGCCATTTGCAACAACATGGATGGACTTGGAGGGGATTATGCTAAGTGAAATAAATCAGACAGAGAAAGACAAATACTGTATAATATCACTTATATGTGGAATCTAAAAAATATAACAAACTAGTGAATATAGCAAATGAGAAGCAGACTCATAGACAACAAACTAGTGGTTATCAGAGGGAAGAGGGAAGAGGAAAGAGGGAAGGGGAAAATATAGGGGTAGAGGATTAAGAGGTACAGGCTATTATTACACATAAACTAAGCTACAAGTATATACTGTACAACACAGGGAATATAGCCAATGCTTTATAATAACTATAAATGGAGTATAACCTTTTAAAATTGTGAATATCTATATTGTACACTTGTAACATATAATATTGTACTTCATTTTTTTTTTTTGATCTCAAGGGCCAAAATTACTGTGTGGCCTTATTCTTTTTTTTTTTAATTTTATTATTTTTGGTTGCATTGTGTCTTCGTTGCTGCGTGCGGGCTTTCTCTAGTTGCAGTGCAAGGGCTTCTCATTGCGGTGGCTTCTCTTATTGTAGAGCTCAGGCTCTCGACACGTGGGTTTCAGTAGTTGTGGCGTGTGGGCTCAGTAGCCGTGGCACACAGGCTTAGTTGCTCTGCGACATGTGGGATCTTCCTGGACCAGGGCTCGAACCCATGTCCCCTCCATTGGCAGGCAGATTCTTAACCACTGTGCCACCAGGAAAGCCTATACTTCAATTTAAAAAAAGATCATAAAAAACAAACAAATAAATAAAAGTCTCTCCTGCTGGACTCTAAGGAACAGGAAGGTAGAGACCGTAAGTGTTTTGATAGCAATTGTATCTTCAGGATCTAGCACTGTTTGACACATAGAAAACCAGGTCCCTTCGGGCTTCCCTGGTGGCGCAGTGGTTGAAAGTCCGCCTGCCGATGCAGGGGACACCGGTTCGTGCCCCGGTTTGGGAAGATCCCACATGCCGCGGAGCGGCTGGGCCTGTGAGCCATGGCCGCTGAGCCTGCCCGTCCGGAGCCTGTGCTACGCAACGGGATAGGCCACAACAGTGAGGGGCCCGCATACCGCAAACAAACAAACAAACAAACAAAAAAAAAACAGGTCCCTTCTGATAATTATTGGTTGATCAGACTAAATGATCAACCAACAGACTAAACGAATTAATAAGTGTTAAACATGCAAAATGTTAATCTCCCTGTTGCTTGCAGCAGCTTCTGAACTGAAAACCTATGACTCTGTGGAGTCTGCAGAGGTTCACATAGACAACTTTTTGTTTTTCTGCAGAGACCCCGTCCAAGGACAGATTTTAACACATCATACATATTTCATAAACCACTGAAGGAGCCGGCTTTAGGGCTTCAGGAAGTCCTCCACATCCCCCAGCCAGGTTAGGTTGACGTCAATGGTTCCGGCTTGTTCCCCTTCAAGAGCTCTCATCTCTAGTTAGCTACAGAGGCAGGCTCAGTGTGTTACCATGGAAACTGCAGCTGGAGTGGGGAAGCGGCGGGGAGCCTAAGGAGTGAGCAGAGACTGAAATTTTCAAACTCAGAGGCAGACTGTGTGTGGAATAAAAATACCAGACCAGCACACAAAAATATTCTCAATAACTATTTTTGGGGTGACTGAACGAAAATGTGGGAACTTGGACAAGCAACCTCTTTCTTCATTTGTAAAATAAAAATAATTATCCTACTGCATGGGACATTTCAATTAAGATAATGTAAATACAATCTTTAGCACAGGGCTAGGCACTTTTATATCAAAGTTTCTCAAGCACGGTCTTCAGTCGTGCTTCATAATTGGAGGCATTTATTTATAAATTCCAGGTGTGCTTTTTTCCCCCTTCTCCAATGCTCTAAGAGGAATGAAATCATCTTCTCTCCCCACCTTAACACGTTGCCTTATCGCTAGGGTGCCAGATAAAATATAGGAAATCCAGTATGGGACATAATAAGGCTAAAAAATTTATGTTGTTTATCTGAAATTCAAATTTAACTGGGTTATCCTGTACTTTTATTTGCTAAATAAAGCAACCCTACTTCTCACACTAGGCTACCTTGTGACGAATGAAAACTTGGTTTTATCAGCCAATCTAGCGGATGGTTCACTTACCCGGAACTCTAACTTTTGGTGCAGCACGCCCTTTTAAAGACTTCTGTGATCTGAGAACCATTCACTGAGCATCCATTCTGTCCCAGGCACCGTTTAGGTGCGGTGGATACTCGTACTGACAAGTGCCTGCTCTCTCAGTTTTCATTCTGTCATGCAATTTCTCTTTTCCCCAGAACATAATGAAATTATTCAAAATATGATCTCATGGAATTCTAAAATTGAAATTTAGTTTTAAAAGATTAATCCACTGCCTAGATCAAGATATGAAAGTAATGTGTCTCAAAACACAGCTCACCAAGCTCTATAACAGACGCTTGGGTATAGCTAACGGATACCCTACATTCGCCCGTTGTTTTTTATCTGCTTCCGGTTCCTCCGTGAGCTCCTTAAGGGCAAAACTCGTCTCGTTTTACTGACGGTTTCCTAGGCGCCCTTGAGTAGGGGGCCCTTACGGCGCGTCTGCGCACAAAGTTCGTACTCATTGACCAAGAAAATACCCATTCCTGGGTCCTATCCCTGTCCTAATCCGTGAGTAGGGCTCAACTTAGAGACCTGTGACTCTAAGACAGTAGTGGCTGGAGGTCATAGTTCTACTGACTGTTCTCTACCGAGGGACTGGGCAACTAGTCCACAGCCATAGGAGAACCCCGGAAACTCCGACGCTCTGTCGTGAGCCCAACAGAAAGGCCGGCCCAAGGCGCATGCGCAGAGGGCCTCGGGCCCTCGGCACTATCTCGAACCGCCGTGGGAAGTGATACGGCCCAGTCCTGGGCGTTCGGGCCTGCGAAGTCGGTGAGCTAGCGTTGTGGGGTCTCTCGGGGCGTCGGATTCCCCTCTTTTGCGGCAACTTTCCTGGCGTCCCCGTCAGGCCTCGTGCTGGACTCAGGCCGTAGGAAATGGGGTCCCCGGTGACCGCACAATCTCGGTTCCCTCATCCTCTCCCTTCTTTGGGGCTGCTTCTCAGCTGGGCCCAGCGAAGACCTCCAGCCTCGCCCCCGGGTCTTTTAAACAGCGAGAAACCGAGAAACTGTCCACGAACAGCTGCTGAAGTCCCGGGC